>NC_134691.1:130538790-130856290 GCF_050947455.1 Rhinoderma darwinii | reverse complement strand
AAAGCTCTACTGCAAAGTTGAGTGACTAAAAAAAAAAAAAAATAGACTTTAGAGCTTTAAAAAATGTTCTTGGAAATATCAATGAACAACATATTAAAATGTTCCGCTTACAACCTCACATAAACGACCTTGAAAACAGGAGCAGCTCTCATATTTTAGACGTTTTCCTAAGTAGAAAATTCAGAGCAGTTTAAATCTCTGTTTTTATAAATTGTTGTTAATAAGAGAAATAAAATGAAATTTGTAATTGATTATTTTAAACTCTGTCCATGGTGCACCCCCACCAATCACCCAGAAGATATAATGACAATGATTCTGCTTTTTCACTAACTTAAAATGTAACATGTGACATTAAAGGAGACAGAGACATTATCAGAGACATTCCCTTTAGGGCCCATTCACACGAACGTGAATCTCGTCCGTGTGCTGTGCATGGAAATCACGCACAGCACACGGACCCATTGATTTCAATGGGACCGTTCACACATGCGTGAGTTTTCATGTAGCGAGAGGCCGCTGCGTGAAACTCACTGCTAGTTCTATATTGGTGCGTTTTCCCGCACATGCGCGCCCATTGAAGTCATTGGGTGCGTGAAAACCACCACAGCACACAGACGCACATCCGTGTTCTGTGCGTGATTTGCACATCAATTCCATTTAAAAAAATGTGCTTTGCGAGTGCGTGAAAAATGCATGCCCCTCGCAAAGCACAGATGCAATAACGCAACGCACATGGACCTTATTTACGCACGCTTTTTACGCGCGTAAATCTGTCACACTCGTGTGCATGTAGCCTTAAGGAAAGAGCGGCTTGCTGATTGCCATGGTTTCGGCTCACCCCACCCCAAACAAAAAGCTGATTTGGAAATTGTGACCAGCCAGGCATTTTCCCTGCAGTGGCCTTACAGAGTGGCTCTCTGTTCTGGCTCATAGAGGGGGGTCTTGAGCGGACCTAGCAATTATTTTTGGTTATTAGTTGCCAAACAAAAGTGACCTTCATTGGAAATTGCCCCAGCAGGCATAATAAAAAATTAAAATATGCCAACGTGCTTATGAAAACTGTAAACATTGCATCACATAACTGCATGGTGACGTTTACTGCCATGTTAGGATTGTCCCTTAACTGAAATAAATATCCACATATTAGTCTTCAGATTTACTAGAAAATAGTGGAGAATGGCTCTAAGACCTGGGTAGATTCAAATTATTAACCTTCATCTAATAAATATTTGGATAGAATGCCCTCAAGTTATCAAAGGTAATGCTGAAAAAAGGAAGCTCTGTGCTGACTAAAATTGGTTATCAGCAAATGTATAATATATCTAGACAACCACTTTTTAAACAACACCGTGGTCTGGTTCTAGCCCCCCGTGAAGTCGTATCTACCCATATGGCAGCTGCTGCAGGGAAATTCAAATCAACTGCTGACTATGTAATGCACGGATGTGCTGAATCCAACAGAGCTAAAGATGTTCTTACATATCAGGTCTCTGTTCTGGCTCAGAGAGAGGGGTCAAGTTCACGGACCCCCCCCCCCCCCTCCCTCTATGATGCCTACATTCCCTTTAACTTTTTGTTATTTTTATCTGTTTTGTAGTTTGTTTTTAATTTGTGCAGTGTAGAAAAACATCTGTTGCTAATGGACCATGCACACATCCTTGTCCTTTTATACGGCCGCAAAAAAACAGATTCGCAAAAAAAGAAAAAGGTTTTTTTAATGGAACATTGAATAGAATGGGCTGAGAGAGAAAATTGAAATGGTACCCCCAGATTTTAATTGACATCCCCCTGGCTGTTCTATATCACTACCAGCCTCCTCCAATTTGGTGCAATGATGAAGCCGGGCAGAGTACACCTGACTGCAGAGTGCGTGCCCATGCAATGGGGCATCCGAGAAAGTTGGAGTAGACTGGTAGTGATATAGAACAGCCATGGGGATGGAAATCAAGCATGGAAAGGTGGGTTTGGGGTCAGGAAGGTGTGACTCTTCAGGATAGGATAGAGGAACCGCCCCATGACCCTTTATAGAGTAATTAGCATACAGCAGGCGCCGTTTTCCGTAATTTTTTTATTTTTCCATCAATATTGCCGTATGCGGGCTTGTTTTTTGCAGGACGAGTTGTAGATTTTCACAGCACCATTTATTGTACCATATAATGTAGTGGGAAACGAGAAAAAATATATATGTGGGGTCGAATAGGAAAAAAACAGCGATTCCTCAATCTTTTGGGTGGTTTTGTTTTTACGGCGTTCACCGTGTGGTAAAAACGGGAACGCGCTCGTTACCCGGATGTGTCGGCTGTAACACACAGCTAACACACTCGCTCTATGGAGCAGGCTCAGCCCGTGAGCCAGCACCATACTCCCCCACCCGGTGTGCGCCGTATATATGCCGGCAAGGGGTTAAAATTTTATTTTATCGATTTTGCAGCATCTGAAATAAACATACAAGGGAATGTTTTGAGATATTGTCAGGTCATGTATTACCGCATGGTGGCGGTTCAAGGGGTTAAAACTACCTGACAGGTTCCCATTATATATACATTGAATTGAAAATAATTCTATCTGCCCTGCAATTTTGTTATTAGAAATATATCCCATATCAATACAGCACCAGAACCAAGCTCAATACATATATATACAGCACCAGAACCAAGCGCAATACATATATACACAGTAGCAGAACCAAGCTCAATACATATAACATATATACAGCGGCAGAACCAAGCTTAATACATATATACAACAGCAGAACCAAGCTCAATACATATGAATAGCAGAACCAAGCTCAGTACATAAATACAGAACCAGAATCAAGCACAATTCATATATACAGCAACAGAACCAAGCTCAGTACATATATACAGTAGCAGCACAAATACAACTTAGTACAGAGATCATTTGCAAATTCAGTTTAACCACTGCCCTATAGGTTTGTATGGCATAAAACTACAGCTCCCAGCATGGCCTGAACAATGGTAAGGATATGCTGGGAGTTGCTGTTTCACAGAAAAAATCATACCACCTATCATCTCGCTGCAGATCATACAGTGACTACAGTACTGATTAGAGTCAGAATAAACATTTACATTGAGTGACTCACAGGTGACGTCTTCTCAGATTCTAGTTGTTATTTTTTCTTCTCCATCCGGTTCAGACCTCTATGATGACTTCTCCCGGCCATGGTCCATTTCTGCAGTTTGGCGCTCAGATGTCATCAGCTTCTTATTTTTCAAACATTTCCGCACCTATAAATAAAGCTAAAATTCTCATGGTGCCATGCAGTACGCCCATAAATATAATAGCACCTAACACTGCACTTCTGAATATAATAGCACCATAGACTGTGTCACACACTCACAGTGCCCCCTGTAGATAGCGCACCCATAGAGCCCCCTGTATATAGTGCCCCAACACAGAGCCCCTGTAGATAGTGTCCCCATAGAGCCTCCTGTAGATACTGTCCCCATACATTCTCCTGTAGATACTGCTACCCTTAAAGCTCCCTTTAGATAGTGCCCCCATAGAGCCCCCTGTAGCTAGTGTCCCCATAGAGCCCCCCCTGTAGATCGTTCCCCTACATAGATCCCCGTGTAGATAGTGGCCCCCATAGATCCCCCTGTAGATTTTGCCCCCTGTAGATAGAGCACCCTGTAGATAATGGCACTCACACTATTAACTAAAGGAAAACTTTACATACTCACTTGATCCCGTTCCCACGCTGTCCTCTAGCAATGCAGGCCTGCGCTCTTCTGAGCAGGTCTGCTAGAATTAATGTTCCTTTCCCTGCCGTTTAGCGCTTTCAATGTCCGCTTGTCGAACTAGGGAACAGCAGGGACCACGCAAGCGTGTTACTGGCTGTATAGCAGAACAGCCCATACATGGCACGTCACTAGTGACGTGTCATATACCAGGAAGAAACTTTGAACAGTTGGACCACGTAACAGGTATATGGCCGATAAACACAGCGGGCAAAGAGAGTGACGTCACCAGTAATGTGCCCCACGACAGCATCAACAAACGGGGCCAATTTTGAAACTGTAAGTACATTACATTTCCAGATTAAAAGCACTGACACAAAAGGTTTAACTCGGAAAACCCCTTTAAGTCCTGTAAGTTGCTAGGTGGGGCCTCCACGGATCAGACTTGTTTTTTCAGCCCACCAATGCTCGATTGATATCGGAGAATTTAAAGGCCAAGTCAACACCTTGTCATGTTCCTCAAACCATTCCTAAACAATTTGTGCGGTGTGGCAGGGTGCATTATCCTGCAGAAAAAAAGCCACTAACATTAGAGAATACTTTACCATAAGGGGGGATTTACACGAACGAGATATACGTCCGTGCCACCCGCGTGTTTTTCACACGTGTCGCACGGACCTATGCAAGTCTATGGGGCAGTGCAGACTGTCAGTGATTTTTGCACAGCGTGAGTCCGCTGCGTAAAACTCACGACAGGTCCTATATTTCTGCGTTTTTCGCGCATTACGTACCCATTGAAGTCAATGGGTGCATGAAAATCACGTGCACCACACGGAAGCACTTCCGTGGGACGCGCGTTATTCGCGCAACAGCAGTCAAAAGTATGTTTGGAAACAGAAAAGCACCAGGTGCTTTTCTGTTTACAAACATCGAAACGGAGTGTCATAATAATGGCGGCTGCGCGAAAATCACGCAGCCGCACATCCTATCTGATGACACATGGAGCTGTTAAGTGGATTTTTTTCGCACGCAAAACGCCGCGTTTTTTGCATGCGCAAAAACGCACACTCTCGTGTAAATCCGCCCTAAAGGGTTGTACTTGCTCTGCAACAATATTTAGTTAGGTGGTACGTGTCAAAGTAACATCCACATGAATGTTAGTGCCCAAGGTTTCCCAGCAGAACATTGCCCAGTGCATCACACTGCCTCTGCCAGGCTTGCTTTCTTCTGTATTCTGGTGCCACCTCTTCCCTAGGTAAGCGACACACATGATGCAAAAGAAAACGTGATTTATCAGACCAGGCCACCTTTTTACATTGCTCCACGGTCCAGTTCTGATGCTCATGTGCCCATTGTAGGTGCTTTCAGCGATGGACAGGGGTCAGCATGAGCACTCTGACTGGTGTGTGGCAATGCAGCCCCAAATGCAGCAAAGGGTATGTTCACACGGCCTATTTACGGACGTAAATCGGGCGTTTTTGCCCCGAATTACGCCCGAAAATAGCGCCTCAATAGCGCTGACAAACATCTGCCCATTGAAAGCAATGGGCAGACGTTTGTCTGTTCACACGAGGCGTATATTTACGCGCCGCTGTCAAATGACGGCGCGTAAATAGACGCCCACGTCAAAGAAGTGACCTGTCACTTCTTTGGCCGTAATTGGAGCCGTTATTCATTGACTCCAATGAATAGCAGCGCCAATTACGTCCGTAATTGACGCGGCGTTCAAGTGCCTGCACATGCCGGTACGGCTGAAATGACGGGGATGTTTTCAGGCTGAAACATCCCCGTAATTTCAGCCGTTACGGACGCCCTCGTGTGAACATACCCAAACAGTGATACACTGTGTTCTGAAAACTTTCTATCGTAGTCAGAAGTAACTTTTTCAGCAATTTGGGCTACAGCAGCTCTTCTGTGAGATTTGACCAGACGGGCTAGTCTTCACTCCCCAAGCGCACCTACAATGAGCTTTGGGCTTCCTTAACCCTGTTGCCGGTTCAGAAGTTGTCTTTTTCTTTTCTCACTTTGGCAGGTACCTGCCACCGCATACTGGGAACACCTCACAAAATCTGGAATTTTGGAGATGCTCTGACCCAGTCGTCTATCCATCACTATTTGCCCTTATCAAAATCACTCAGCTCTTTACTTGTGCCCATTTTTCCTGCTTCCAATACATCAACTTCAAGAACTGATAATTCACTTGCTGCCTAATATATTCCACCTCTTGACAGGTGTCACTGTAATGAAATAATCAATGTTATTCACTTCACCTGTTATATAGATAGATTTGCGAGACCTTACACTAAGATTCCCCATTTCTATTGAAGCGTGGCAACACACACTTGCCTGTGTTGAATAAGATTATTACTTATTTATATCGCAACTTTATTGATATTAAATGAAATATTTAACAATACAATCTATTATTAACAAATACAGTAGTTCTTTATTCTGAAGTTTTATATCCTTCCAAAAAGAAGATGAATAACTGTTCAACTTTATGATCTTTTAGATACTTCTGAAATACTAAAGGCAAGTCATTATTCTGTAAAAAAAATAAAATAAAATTATTGATATAGGAGTTTTCCCAAATGGTGACACTCATGCCCTAGCTAGTGTGAACGAAGAATTTTTATTTCAATTTAACAAATATTTAATTGTGAGCCAGAATTTCAAACTTGAATCAGTTTCTGTACTAGATTTGATGATAAGTGCTGTATGATTCTATATGATAGTATTCTTTCAAAACTGTTGGACTGCTTTGGTTAAATACGAACAAACTCCCCATAAGATTACAAGGGTAACAGAATTTGTCATTACTGCATCCATTAACCTGTTCAGGGCTGAGCATGTACATGTGTGTTGCATGGTCCTGGGATTTTAAACTGTACAGTAGTATACACATTTTAAGCCAGCTGTATAGTCACTGATCACATGATCACCAGGATTTTATTTATATTATTATATCATTTGGTTCTATGTAAATTGCTATATTGATGTTTGTGTTTTACCTACATTACAGGACAAACTATATTTGAGTTATAAGCCCAATTCTGATAGGTTGCACAGTTCTAACAGTGACAAAACAGGGCTGATTCCCCCCATAAAAAGTATAGCGTGGATTATCTAATAGTGTACAATATACAGATAAGTGTGCAGTTGTACAGCAGCTATCTGTAAAACTGCTATACACAGCACTGTTTTAGTCAGCGCTTTACACTGTATGCCGCCAGGGCGGTTTGGTTATGGGAGCACCGATGATCATGATAGGAGTACCTCTGAGCGTGGCGGCAGCTGCTGGAAAGGAAGTTCGGACACGATTCTTGTGGTTGGTCAGGTAATTTACATAAACTGCATGCAACTTAAATAGCATTTTTTTTATTATTAGATTTTGTTAATTTGTTTTTTTATAAAGAATAATAATTTTTTTAAATAAAAAACATATTGACCTCCCCATAATAGGTACTCTTTAAGGCCACTTTCACACGGCAACATTTAGTTCAGTATTTTGGATCAGTATTTGTAAGGCTACATTCACACAACAGTGAAAAACGGCTGTGTGATGACCGTTTTCCTAACGCCCGTCACAGGGCCGTTTTCAGAGCAGTGCAGTTCTGTGAGTGTATTCACATGGCCATTTTTTTAACGGCCCGTGAATATTGGCCGTCTAAAAAAAGACCTATTTTTGGCCGTTTTCATGGTCAGACGGCTCCCATAGGAGTCAATGGATCAGTCTTTACCGGACGTTTTTTAGGAAACAATCCTTGTAATGGCCGGTAAAAACTGATCTTGGCTGAGGACTCTCCTCTATTTTGAGCGCTGAGCCCGGGGAAGCCCTTGACATTACTGTCCATAGGACAGTGATGTCGGGCTTTCAACAATTGAATCCCCAGCCAGAGCATCGCAAGATCTCTGGCCGGAGACTACAGTCTTGTAGCTAGCACCCCTCCATGTAGATAGCACCCCCCCTGCCTGAAGATAGCAAGCACCCCACCCATCCCTTGTAGATAGTGTGCCACTGTAGCTCCCTGTAGGAGCCGAATCCCCAGCGTCTGGACCCCGCTCTGGCAGGGGATTCTGCTCCTGGAGAAGCCCCCTGTGTCACTATCCATATATGGACAGTAACATCAAGGTGTTACTCCTAGAGAGGAATCCCCGGTCTGCTCTGGCAGGGGATTACGCTCTCCTGACGTCACTGTCCATATATGGACAGAGACATCAAAGGCTCCGTCTATGAGTGGAATCCCTGGCCGCGGATCGGAGACTTGGATAATTTTTCACAAATCCGATTCACCCGCTAAAGTGAATGGGTCCGTGAAGCCTATGGGGTGCCACTCAGATGCCGTCAAAAACTGCCCGAGTGGCACAACGGTCGTGTGCATGAGGCACAAGGGTAACATATCTTTCCATTGGGCTCCTTCACACTTGCACATGAAAATATGGATGCGCAATACGTATAGTTTCTTTGCAATTTGTTTTGTTTTTGTTTCTGAATTAAATCAGTTTTTATTCCGTATTTTGTTATGAGTAGTCCGTGTTTAATTCATATTAGTTTTGTTTCTTGTGAAAGGATTAAAAATGGTTTTCCTTTTTCTATAATGTTGTTGAAATACGGATGTAAAAAACTGAACAAATACACGCACATGTTAACTATGTAATACTGGAACATGTGTTTTTAAAATCAACCAATTGACTTTTATAGGCTAAAATAGTACCACTACGGACCTGTTGGAATAAAATGTGCATATAAAAAACAGTAATGTGAATAAAACTATTTAAATGTATCGGCAAATGTATGAAAAACAGCTCCAATTACGTCCGTAATTGACGCCGCGAAAAACGCGAGTACGAGCAATTACGTCTGAAATTCAGGAGCTGTTTTCGCCTGAAAACAGCTCCGTAATTTCAGGCGTATTGGACACTGCCATGTGAACATACCCTAAGGCTGGGTTCACACGAGCACATTAACGTCCGTAATGGACGGACGTATTTCGGCCGGAAGTCCCGGACCAAACTCAGTGCAGGGAGCCGGGCTCCTAGCATCATAGTTATGTACGATGCTAGGAGTCCCTGCCTCTCTGCAGGACAACTGTCCCGTACTGTAATCATGTTTTCAGTACGGGACAGTAGTTCCACGGAGAGGCAGGGACTCATAGCGTCGTACATAACTACGATGCTAGGAGCCCGGCTCCCTGCACTGAGTTCGGTCCGGGACTTCCGGCCGAAATACGTCCGTCCATTACGGACGTTAATGTGCTCGTGTGAACCCAGCCTAATATTACACACAATCCACTTCTCCCATGCAGATTGATTTTTTACAAACTCTCTTAGGCCTCATGCACACTTCCATCACCGTTTTATCGGCTGTTTTTGACGGATCCGTGTGTCCGTTTTTGTTTCCGTGTGCACTCCCTTTCCGTTCCGTGTTTCCGTTGTACACGGACGTTGTGCTTCCGTTTGGCTTCCGTTTAAAAAACGGAAGGTAAACTTTATTTGAACTTGTCACATGTCCCAGGAAACACTCATAGGCTATGTTCACACGGAGTATTTTGGGGGAGGAATATCTGCCTCAAAATTCCGTTTGGAACTTTGAGGCAGATATTCCTCTCCCTGCACGCCGATTTTCGCGGCAATTACCGCGCCGTTTTTCGCCCGCGGCCATTGAGCGCCGCGGGCATAAAACAGCGAGAAATACGCTTTCTCCTGCCTCCCATTGAAGTCAATGGGAGGTCGGAGGCGGAAGCGCCCGAAGACAGGGCATGTCGCTTCTTTTTCCCGCGAGGCAGTTTTACTGCTCGCGGGAAAAAGACGCCGACGCCTCCCATTGAAATCAATGGGAGGCGTTCTCGGGCCGTTTCTGCCGAGTTTTGCGACGCGGTTTCCGCGTCAAAAAACTCGGCAAAATACCCCGTGTGAACATAGCCTTAGAAAGGTTACAAGAAGTTTTTGGTGCTGTTTTCTGTAGCATTCAGAGCATAGAGAACAGTTTGAGATTACTCTGCTTGGCTTGCTTTGGTTTTTTGGAGTGAAATGTGTGCATTCACTTACTTATTTTTTGACGCTGGGCACTAGTTCCCTGCTGCCATCTGTGCGTCAAAAGCTCCTTGGCAAGTTCCTCCCAAGCGGCATCCTTGTTTATAGTGGTCGAGGTAGCATTCTGCCCGCGTATCTCACAGTTCTGGGTGATCATGCTTCAATGCTATGAGTCTCTCCACATCCATCTTCAGGAATGAATGTGTACTGTAGTCTGTGAGTCTGTGAACTTTGGCTCACCCAGCCATTGCTATGGCAACGGATCCATCAAAAACTGACGGCACACGGAAGCCTTCCGTGTGCCATCCGTTTTTTTGACTGACCCATTGACTTCTATGGGCCACACGGTCACTGAATCACTGACCAAACTAGGACATGCTCTCCTTTTGACGGAACGGAACAACGGATCCGTTTAAATAACTGAAGTGTGCATGAAATGAATGAGTTCAGGGTGCTATCAGTAACAAAAACGGATAGCACCCTGAAGGAAAAGACTGAAGTGGGCATGAAGCCTTAAGGGTATGTTCACACGTAGTGACCAAAAATGTCTGAAAATACGGAGCTGTTTTCAGGCGAAAACAGCTCCTGATTTTCAGACGTTTTTTGTGCCACTCGAGATTTTCGCTGCGTTTTTCGCAGCGTTTTTTACGGCCGTTTTTTGAGCTTTTTTCAATAGAGTCTATGGAAAACGGCTCCAAAAGCGTCCCAAGAAGTGTCCTGCACTTCTTTTTCGCGGCCGTTTTTTTACGCGTCAAAAAACGCGGCCGTTTTTCGGGCGTTTACGGCCAAAAATAGGCCGTGTGAACATACCCTAAGGGTATGTTCACACGATTAACAAAATACGTCTGAAAATACGGAGCTGTTTTCAAGGGAAAACAGCCCCTGATTTTCAGACTTTTTTGAGCAACTCGCGTATTTCACGGCATTTTTCGTGGCGTTTTCGCTGCGTTTCTTACGGCCGTTTTTGGAGCTGTTTTCAATAGTCTATGAGAAAACGGCTCCAAAAACGTCCCAAGAAGTGTCCTGCACTTCTTTTGACGAGCTGTCATTTTACGCGCCGTATTTTGACAGCGACGCGTAAAATGACAGCTCGTCTGCACAGAACATCGTAAGACCCATTGCAAGCAAGCAATGCAAGCAATGGTGTAGATGTTTGCCGACGATTGGAGCCGTCTTTTCAGGTGTAATTTGAGGCGTAAAACGCCTCCATTACGTCTGAAAATAGTCTGTGTGCACATATCCTAACTGATAAAGAGGTTGCCACAACCAGAACCCTTTCTATGATACTGTATAAAGCAGAAAACTACTGTATGTCCAACACACATCTTAACTCTGGAAGACAATATATCTCCAGGGAAAGCAGTACTTACATTTCTATGGGTCGTCCGGGGTCGATGCTCACAGTTATGACAGTCGTTCCATGTTTGGGGCAGGAGCGAGCAGCGAGGGCCAAGTGTGGGCAGTCAGGAATAGGTGGTGTGCGGCGTGATGTGCTTAGGCTGCGCAGCACAGTGATAATGCAAGAGAGGGTGTAGTGATGTGGTGGGTCATGGAAGCCGGTGGCTCCCGAGCCCAACCACAATTTTCAACAGCAATTTAAAGTTAAAACTGGAGCTTGGCCCACAATCTACTTGGGACACGACCTCTGCACTAATTAAATCAGACCCCAGACTAGACCCCCAAATATTAATCAGACCCCTAAATTTATCACTGGACGGCATCATGACACAGTGGAGTGGGCGGCGCCTGGAGCCGAAAAGGCCCGGCGAGCGGTAACTTATTGCAGCTCACTGCTTCCCGGGCAAAATGTTACTTTGGCTGCCCACTAGGGGATTCAATGGTTTACTGATGGGTCAGTCCGTGTCTGCGTTGTGTAGCAGATTCTCCTACTGGAGGAGCCAATGGGATGTACCGCGTGTGGGAAAACATGGAAGGAGGCACAGACAACAACAAAAAAAGATGGAAACCATTTTTTGTTTTATTTTTTAATAGCGCCCAAGTTGCCAGAACGTAGTCCTAGGCCAGTATTTTTGCCAAACCGTGTTCCAGGAAATCCTGGGCTCCGTTACAACATGGTCAGGGGTTCCTCAGAACACAGCAGCAAGATCTATCACTTTTACAGCAGAGATAGCCAACTGATTTGAACCTGCTTAAAGGGCTCCCACTTTGGCCAATCTCTACTTGTTAGAAGGGTCCCTTGACAGTAAGCAGATCACGAAGTGTCCCCCTGCTGAGACCCCCAGACATCAGCTATAATCTGTGGGGAAACCAGTCAGTAAGTATCCAATCTCCCTGCAGCACCACCACAGGAGAAATTAAGCATTACACATTTTCCGTTTATATCAATGTGTTGTCTGGTCTATTTTTTTTTTGCGGAAATTGAGCCCAAATAGGTCACAAATCCCGGCAGTCACCTGTTTTGAAAATTTCAGAAAAAAGTGGGTGTAATTCTCTGGAATTGGGCGTTGCCTACAACTTTTAGACAGATTTTTTGATACTAAAGCCAGAAAATGGCGCACATTGTGACGTAAATCTAGCCATAACAGGTATAGGGAAAAATTTACTGAGACTAGCGTCTCAACTAAAGTCGGCCTCCTAATAATTTTGGTGCATCTTTGGCTGTCCATTCAAAGTTGTTGATAAATTCCACATAATAATAATAATATTTATACTGTTCATAGATTTTAGTTCATGATTTAGGCTATGTTCACACTGAGTTTTTTGCAGGCGGAATTTCTGCTTCAAAATTCAGTTTGGAAGTCTGAGGCAGATTTTCCTCTCCCTGCACGCCTATTTTCAAGGCGTTTTTTTCGCTGCCTTTTTCGCCCGCGGCCATTGAGAGGTGCGGGCATAAAACACAGCGAAATACGCTTTCTCTGCCTCCCATTGAAGTCAATGGGAGGTCAGAGGCGGAAACGTCCAATGATAGGGCATTTCGCTTCTTTCTCCCGCGAGGCGGTTTTACCGCTCGCGGGAGAAAACCGCCCCCGCCTCCCATTGAAATCAGCGGGAGGCATTTTCGGGCCGTTTTTGACTAGTTTTTTTGCGCGGTTTCCGCGTCAAAAAACTCGTCAAAAAACTCTGTGTGAACATAGCCTAAGACATTCCAAAATGTGCCAAATTTATTGAGAGGCATGCACCTTTTAAGAAATTAGCGCAATTCTCTCCTACCATCTTTTTTTACACTGGCGTTTGAACCAAACAAATATCTTCCAAGCTTCTTGAAATCATCATAAACCATTAACATAAGAAATCATGTGGGATTTTCCAGCTCTGAGGACTGAACGCATCACTTCCTCTCAGGTAGAGACTGAACATCTCTGCGGGGAGAGGAAGTGGTTTATGTCATAATAATGTTATAACAAGTAACAAATTGCTGTGTGGTAGACTTTACAGTAGCGCGCAGTTCCCAGCACCTCCAGCAGGTGGCGCTTCTAATCCTCCGAACGCTGAGACGGAAGGAAAGCTGCACCTCTGCTGTGCAGGAAGAGCCCTGCACTAACCTGAGCGCACATCTGGAGGAGGAGCAGCCTGTGCTGGGGGCGGAGGCGGCTCCTGACAGAGTCCGGACAGGAAGATTTTAGCACCTGGCTGGTGTAGAATTTCCTTAACCTGTTATCTGCTTGCGCACCTCCCCATAGTGCTGGCTATTCACAAGCACTGGACCCCAGGAGGCGCCTATATGTACACACGGTGGGTGTCTCTAGCTGTATATATATATATATGTATGTATGTATATATGGATGTGTGTTTGTGGTATGTGTGGTATGTGAGGCAGAGCACACGTTTGGTTATGCATTGCCCAGGAAATGCAGCCTGGCTGCACTATATACCTTAATCCCACTGTGCTGGAGGACGGCTGAGCAGGGATAGGTTGGCACAGATGAGATGTGGGTGGCATATGCCATAGTGTATAGGCAGCAGTGATCTTCTTTCCATTTATGATGGGTTACGTATGGCTGCTGGTGTCACTGCTGCTGATCGCAGTCAGGCATGGAGACCTATGAGGAGATGCATGTGGTGCTGCAGTCAGTTAACCCTCGAAGCTCAGTGCTGGCAGGGCTTAGAAGCGGCAGCATCTGCTGGCAATGTGTCATTTACTCATCCCCCAGTGTGTTCTGCATGCGGAGCTGAGCTGGTTACTGAGGCTTCCGCCTTGAGATCCTGTGGCTGGTAGTGGAGGAAAAAAAAAAAAAAGCTGAAAAAAACAAGTTGTCAATTTCCCCCGCCCTCTACAGGAAGCAAAGCTGCTGTGACGGGTTCTGCTTATGGGCTGTGAACATCTGGCATGGAAAGTGTAAGGCTATGTTCACACGACAGCGTACGTAACGGCTGAAATTACGAGGATGTTTTCAGGAGGAAACAACCCCGTAATTTCAGCCGTAACGGCATGTGCAGGCGTTTGATCGCCGCGTCCATTACGGACATAATTGGCGCTGCTTTTCATTGGAGTCAATGAATAACGGCTCCAATTACGCCCCAAGAAGTGACAGGTCACTTCTTTGACGCGGGCGTCTATTTACGCGCCGTCATTTGACAGCGGCGCGTAAATATACGACTCATGTGAACAGACAAACGTCAGCCCATTGCTTTCAATGGGCAGATGTTTGTCAACGCTATTGAGGCGCATTTTTTGGACGTAATTCAGGGCCAAAACGCCCGAATTACGTCCGTAATTAGTGTGTGTGTGAACATACCCTTAGGGCTGATTCAGACATGCGTGGCGTTTTTGCGCACGCAAAACACGCGGCCTTTTGCCTGCGCAAAAGCCACTTGCCTGCTCCGTGAGGCAGCATCATATGATGCGCGGCTGCGTGCTTTTCGCGCAGCCGCCATCATTATGACAAGCCATTCGGATGTTTGTAAGCAGAAAAGCACGTTGTGCTTTTCTGTTTACATTCATCCTTTTGACTGCTGGTGCGCGAAACAGGCAGTTCGCATGGAAGTGCTTCCGTGCGACCTGCGTGGTTTTCACGCACCCATTGACTTCAATGGGTGCGTGATGCGCAAAATACGCCGAGATATTGAACATGTCGCGCTTTTTGCGCAGCGGACAAACGTTGCGCAAAAAGCACGGACTGTCTGTACTGCCCCATAGACTTGTATTGGTCTGTGCGTGGCGCGTGAAAACCACGCGGCCCGCACGGACGCAATACACGTTCGTGTTAATCCAGCCTTAAAGAGGCTCTGTCACCAGATTTTGCAACCCCTATCTGCTATTGCAGCAGATAGGCGCTGCAATGTAGATTACAGTAACGTTTTTATTTTTAAAAAACGAGCATTTTTGGCCAAGTTATGACCATTTTTGTAGTTATGCAAATGAGGCTTGCAAAAATCCAAGTGGGTGTGTTTAAAAGTAAAAGTCCAAGTGGGCGTGTATTATGTGCGTACATCGGGGCGTTTTTAATACTTTTACTAGCTGGGCGCTGTGAAGAGAAGTATCATCCACTTCTCTTCACAACGCCCAGCTTCTGACAGTGCAGATCTGTGACGTCACTCACAGGTCCTGCATCGTGACGGCCACATCGGCACCAGAGGCTACAGTTGATTCTGCAGCAGCATCAGCGTTTGCAGGTAAGTCGATCTTACCTGCAAACGCTGATGCTGCTGCAGAATCAACTGTAGCCTCTGCTGCCGATGTGGCCGACACGATGCAGGACCTGTGAGTGACGTCACAGATCTGCACTGTCAGAAGCTGGGCGTTGTGAAGAGAAGTGGATGATACTTCTCTTCACAGCGCAAGGATTGGTGAGGATCACCTATTACACAATATATGTCATGTCAGAGAGACCACATGGTGTGCACCACCAATTTGAGCTGAGTTGAATCAGGGAAAAGGAAAGGGGAAAAGGATGTGGTCTGTGAAGAAATTAATAATTGACTTTTATTAAGTATGCATTAAGAAAATGATTAAAAGGTCCAATGGTGCAATTTGGTATGTGTGAGTGACCCCTCAATTCACATACCCTTGGCCAAAAATTAATAGATGAGGTAATATATAATATTGCTGTCCGTTGTTCCGTTACTAGTACCAGATAATTAAACTGCAGTGGCCACAGATTAATGAAAATGAATGAAACTGTAAATTAGTAGTTCACTCTGTCTAAGATTGGACCGGCTGTATAGCCTGGATTAGAGTATTGACTGTTACACTGTATAATACTAAGTGCAGCTGGGCCAGTAGCGGTGTGCCCTGTAATGAGAAGAGGTATGGGAATAAGCAAGGTGAAACCTTGCAAGCCTCTTACCCCTGCGTTAGTGTTGGTATGGTGGTGTAAACAGTAAATGAACTGCACCCTCACGCTGGTGTCCCTGGGGATCAGAGCAGCAGCGTTGGGAACGGTCGTGTAATACAGTGAGAACACTCTCAGCTGTCAGCTGAGAGGCAAAGTGAGAACGGCCGTAAGCAATAGTAGCTGTGCTCAGCTGTGAGCCGAGAATGAACTGCACCCACACGCTGGTGTCCCTGGGGATCAGAGCAGCAGCGTTGGGAACGGTCGTATATTACAGTGAGAACACTCTCAGCTGTCAGCTGAGAGGCAAAGTGAGAACGGCCGTAAGCAATAGTAGCTGTGCTCAGCTGTGAGCCGAGAAGCAGTGTGTGCGGCAGGGTTACTGTCAGTACCCGCAGGTGAACTAAGTCACCAACGGGAGCCGGCGATAGGCCAGACAGGATGAATCACCCAGCTGATAGACTCAGCAGGGCGCACTGCAGTCACAAGCACGGACAGCCAGCAAGCAGCTGGCAGCCGTGGTTGAAGGAGGATCGTGGAGCAAATAGTGGAACTTGGACAGGGATGCCAAGTAGTGCACCATAGGATTATTAAAATTGTTGCTGAGCACCCAGGGTGCTCAGCAACAATTTTAATAATCCTATGGTGCACTACTTGGCATCCCTGTCCAAGTTCCACTATTTGCTCCACGATCCTCCTTCAACCACGGCTGCCAGCTGCTTGCTGGCTGTCCGTGCTTGTGACTGCAGTGCGCCCTGCTGAGTCTATCAGCTGGGTGATTCATCCTGTCTGGCCTATCGCCGGCTCCCGTTGGTGACTTAGTTCACCTGCGGGTACTGACAGTAACCCTGCCGCACACACTGCTTCTCGGCTCACAGCTGAGCACAGCTACTATTGCTTACGGCCGTTCTCACTTTGCCTCTCAGCTGACAGCTGAGAGTGTTCTCACTGTAATATACGACCGTTCCCAACGCTGCTGCTCTGATCCCCAGGGACACCAGCGTGTGGGTGCAGTTCATTCTCGGCTCACAGCTGAGCACAGCTACTATTGCTTACGGCCGTTCTCACTTTGCCTCTCAGCTGACAGCTGAGAGTGTTCTCACTGTATTACACGACCGTTCCCAACGCTGCTGCTCTGATCCCCAGGGACACCAGCGTGAGGGTGCAGTTCATTTACTGTTTACACCACCATACCAACACTAACGCAGGGGTAAGAGGCTTGCAAGGTTTCACCTTGCTTATTCCCATACCTCTTCTCATTACAGGGCACACCGCTACTGGCCCAGCTGCACTTAGTATTATACAGTGTAACAGTCAATACTCTAATCCAGGCTATACAGCCGGTCCAATCTTAGACAGAGTGAACTACTAATTTACAGTTTCATTCATTTTCATTAATCTGTGGCCACTGCAGTTTAATTATCTGGTACTAGTAACGGAACAACGGACAGCAATATTATATATTACCTCATCTATTAATTTTTGGCCAAGGGTATGTGAATTGAGGGGTCACTCACACATACCAAATTGCACCATTGGACCTTTTAATCATTTTCTTAATGCATACTTAATAAAAGTCAATTATTAATTTCTTCACAGACCACATCCTTTTCCCCTTTCCTTTTCCCTGATTCAACTCTTCTCTTCACAGCGCCCAGCTAGTAAAAGTATTAAAAACGCCCCGATGTACGCACCTAATACACGCCCACTTGGACTTTTACTTTTAAACACACCCACTTGGATTTTTGCAAGCCTCATTTGCATAACTACAAAAATGGTCATAACTTGGCCAAAAATGCTCGTTTTTTAAAAATAAAAACGTTACTGTAATCTACATTGCAGCGCCTATCTGCTGCAATAGCAGATAGGGGTTGCAAAATCTGGTGACAGAGCCTCTTTAAGCGACAAGCTGGGTAGTTCCAAGTCTTTCCATTTTATGGACTATGGTATTTACTTCGGAGTGATTGTGGCTTCTGATGTGACAATTAGGGTATGTGCACACGACGTATTTTCAGACGTAATTCAGGCGTTTTACGCCTCGAATTACGCCTGAAAAGACGGTTCCATTACATCTGCAAATATCTGCCCTTTGCTTGCAATGGGTCTTACGATGTTCTGTTCAGACGAGGTGTAATTTTACGCGTCGTTGTCAAAAGACGGCACATAAAAATACGCCCGCGTCAAAGAAGTGCAGGACACATATTGGGACTTTTTTGGAGCCGTTTTTCATTGACTCCAATGAAGAACAGCTCCAATTACGTCCGTAAAAGACGCCGCGAAAAACGCGAGTACTTGCAAAAACATCTGAAATTCAGGAGCTGTTTTCGCCTGATAATTTCAGACGTATTTTGCGTTTGCGTGTGAACATACCCTTAGAAGCATGGCATGTCCTGTAGGCATGATAGTATAACATACAGAGGCACATTTACTAATAGTGATAATTGCCATAGTGGCCAAGATGCCACGCGTTGATTTATGAATACTACGCTAGGTTGTAATTCTCTGCCACTTTTCTGCACAAAAAGCTGGCGGAAATCTTTTGTACGTCTTTTTCCGACAAATACCAAAAAAACGTAAGTGTCGGGAAGCGTGGCGGGATAAACGAGGTATCCAGCATGAACATTATTCTTTACAATGCTTTTTAGCCAGAAAACGGACAAAATTGGACAGATAAATATGCTCAACTGTCATGGCCCTGGCCAATGGATTGTGTGACGTCCAAGTTTAGTTTCATCTCTCATTTCTATCACAACTAGTTCATACTACCAGTATGCCAATATATGGAGAAATGTAGAATCTGTACTTACTAGAAGGGATATGAGACCAAGAACCACAATTACTGAAAAATTACAAAAAGAGTTATAACCTTATAAGACCGATAAAAAGGAGTTACAATGGACAGGGTGACGTCGCTGTAATGAAACATACGGGATATGGATAAGCCCACATTGAGGTGGAGGTCACGATCTGGACCATGGAAATTCCAGTATTGCATATTCCTGACCAATAACCAGAACTGCTGCCCCTCCCACTTTCTAGGTGGTCCTCCAGCTCAGAAAGTAGGAATAGTAGGCAAGTCGTTTTACAGCGACGTCCAGACTTGTTAAAATGATCTCCCTGTAATAGGCTAATAAGATTTCAATGGAGACTTCCATGAAGTCGCCTTTTTTTGGCAGCTTTTCTTATTGACTACTATTCCTATGGTGCGGGTCTTTTTCCTATTACTTGTCTTGGGGAGCTGTGGCTGTCATGAGAGGGGTGAAGCTGTCACTATCATGGGGGTGGTGGCGGTCATGAGAGGGGGTGAAGCTGTCACTATCATGGGGGTAGTGGCAGTCATGAGAGGGGTGAAGCTGTCACTATCATGGGGGTGGTGGCTGTCATGAGAGGGGTGAAGCTGTCACTATCATGGGGGTGGTGGCTGTCATGAGAGGGGTGAAGCTGTCACTATCATGGGGGTGGTGGCTGTCATGAGAGGGGTGAAGCTGTCACTATCATGGGGGTGGTGGCTGTCATGAGAGGGGTGAAGCTGTCACTATCATGGGGGTGGTGGCTGTCATGAAGAGGGGGGGCTGTTACGGAGATGAGGCTCTTTAGTTGTCATATTTATGGGGTTCTCACATTTATAGGAGCATTCTGGCTGTCATGTAAAGCATTGCGGTCCAATATATAGAATTGACACGCTGCCTCCTGAATCACACAGCAAAGTAAGGAGGCAGCGCAAATTTCACGTCAAGAAAAGGTTTGACAGACCGACGCTCGAGAACTTTTAGATAAGTTCCAAGATGTTGTTACTTCTTAGCGCACCACTTCTGTCCTATGCAAGGGTGGATGCAGGATTGAAATTTAGGGAAGAGGGGCAGGAAATCAGCGGCACCTCACGCTTTATGGCAAATTTCAATAATAGCATATTATAGGTCAGGCATCGCTTTTTCAATCAGGGACAACAGTATGCTACCACTGTACAAGCATCAATATAACCAATAATACCATCATACAGTGACCATATAGTGGTCAGATACCAGTTCTACACAGCGCTCTGCACAGTATTATCACACTACAAACTATACAGTGACCATATAGTGGTCAGATACCAGTTCTACACCGCGCTCTGCACAGTATTATCACACTACAAACTATACAGTGACCATATAGTGGTCAGATACCAGTTCTACACAGCGCTCTACACAGTATTATCACACTGCAAACTATACAGTGACCATATAGTGGTCAGATACCAGTTCCACACAGCGCTCTGCACAGTATTATCACACTGCAAACTATACAGTGACCATATAGTGATCAGATACCAGTTCTACACAGCGCTCTGCACAGTATTATCACACTGCAAACTATACAGTGACCATATAGTGGTCAGATACCAGTTCTACACAGCGCTCTGCACAGTATTATCACATTGCAAACTATACAGTGACCATATAGTGGTCAGATACCAGTTCTACACAGCGCTCTGCACAGTATTCTCACATTACAAACTATACAGTGACCATATAGTGGTCAGATACCAGTTCTACACAGCGCTCTACACAGTATTATCACACTACAAACTATACAGTGACCATATAGTGGTCAGATACCAGTTCTACAAGCACTCTGCACAGTATTATCACACTACAAACTATACAGTGACCATATAGTGGTCAGATACCAGTTCTACACAGCGCTCTGCACAGTATTATCACACTGCAAACTATACAGTGACCATATAGTGGTCAGATACCAGTTCTATACAGCGCTCTACACAGTATTATCACACTACAAACTATACTGTGACCATATAGTGGTCAGATACCAGCTCTACACAGCGCTCTACACAGTATTATCACACTGCAAACTATACAGTGACCATATAGTGGTCAGATACCAGTTCTACACTGCGCTCTGCACAGTAATATCACACTACAAACTATACAGTGACCATATAGTGGTCAGATACCAGTTCTACACAGCGCTCTGCACAGTATTATCACACTGCAAACTATACAGTGACCATATAGTGGTCAGATACCAGTTCTACACAGCGCTCTGCACAATATTATCACACTACAAACTATACAGTGACCATATAGTGGTCAGATACCAGTTCTACACAGCGCTCTACACAGTATTATCACACTGCAAACTATACAGTGACCATATAGTGGTCAGATACCAGTTCTACACTGCGCTCTGCACAGTATTATCACATTGCAAACTATACAGTGACCATATAGTGGTCAGATACCAGTTCTACACAGCGCTCTGCACAGAATTATCACACTACAAACTATACAGTGACCATATAGTGGTCAGATACCAGTTCTACACAGCGCTCTGCACAGTATTATCACACTACAAACTATACAGTGACCATATAGTGGTCAGATATCAGCTCTACACAGCGCTCTGCACAGTAATATCACACTACAAACTATACAGTGACCATATAGTGGTCAGATACCAGTTCTACACAGCGCTCTGCACAGTATTATCACACTACAAACTATACAGTGACCATATAGTGGTCAGATACCAGTTCTACACAGCGCTCTACACAGTATTATCACACTACATACTATACAGTGACCATATAGTGATCAGATACCAGTTCTACACAGCGCTCTGCACAGTATTATCACATTACAAACTATACAGTGACCATATAGTGGTCAGATACCAGTTCTACACAGCGCTCTGCACAGTATTATCACACTGCAAACTATACAGTGACCATATAGTGGTCAGATACCAGTTCTACACAGCGCTCTACACAGTATTATCACACTACAAACTATACAGTGACCATATAGTGATCAGATACCAGTTCTACACAGCGCTCTGCACAGTATTATCACATTACAAACTATACAGTGACCATATAGTGGTCAGATACCAGTTCTACACAGCGCTCTGCACAGTATTATCACACTGCAAACTATACAGTGACCATATAGTGGTCAGATACGAGTTCTACACAGTGCTCTGCACAGTATTCTCACACTGCAAACTATACAGTGACCATATAGTGGTCAGATACCAGTTCTACACAGCGCTCTACACAGTATTATCACACTGCAAACTATACAGTGACCATATAGTGGTCAGATACCAGTTCTACACAGCACTCTGCACAGTATTATCACACTACAAACTATACAGTGACCATATAGTGGTCAGATACCAGTTCTACACAGCGCTCTGCACAGTATTATCACACTGCAAACTATACAGTGACCATATAGTGGTCAGATACCAGTTCTACACAGCGCTCTACACAGTATTATCACACTGCAAACTATACAGTGACCATATAGTGGTCAGATACCAGTTCTACACTGCGCTCTGCACAGTATTATCACATTGCAAACTATACAGTGACCATATAGTGGTCAGATACCAGTTCTACACAGCGCTCTGCACAGAATTATCACACTACAAACTATACAGTGACCATATAGTGGTCAG
Organism: Rhinoderma darwinii; assembly: GCF_050947455.1. Taxonomy (NCBI): domain Eukaryota; kingdom Metazoa; phylum Chordata; class Amphibia; order Anura; family Rhinodermatidae; genus Rhinoderma; species Rhinoderma darwinii. The sequence continues at coordinate 130,833,858 of NC_134691.1, read as the reverse complement.
ATACCAGTTCTACACAGCGCTCTGCACAGTATTATCACACTACAAACTATACAGTGACCATATAGTGGTCAGATATCAGCTCTACACAGCGCTCTGCACAGTAATATCACACTACAAACTATACAGTGACCATATAGTGGTCAGATACCAGTTCTACACAGCGCTCTACACAGTATTATCACACTACAAACTATACAGTGACCATATAGTGATCAGATACCAGTTCTACACAGCGCTCTGCACAGTATTATCACATTACAAACTATACAGTGACCATATAGTGGTCAGATACCAGTTCTACACAGCGCTCTGCACAGTATTATCACACTACAAACTATACAGTGACCATATAGTGGTCAGATATCAGCTCTACACAGCGCTCTGCACAGTAATATCACACTACAAACTATACAGTGACCATATAGTGGTCAGATACCAGTTCTACACAGCGCTCTACACAGTATTATCACACTACAAACTATACAGTGACCATATAGTGATCAGATACCAGTTCTACACAGCGCTCTGCACAGTATTATCACATTACAAACTATACAGTGACCATATAGTGGTCAGATACCAGTTCTACACAGCGCTCTGCACAGTATTATCACACTGCAAACTATACAGTGATCATATAGTGGTCAGATACGAGTTCTACACAGTGCTCTGCACAGTATTCTCACACTGCAAACTATACAGTGACCATATAGTGGTCAGATACCAGTTCTACACAGCACTCTGCACAGTATTATCACACTACAAACTATACAGTGACCATATAGTGGTCAGATACGAGTTCTACACAGTGCTCTACACAGTATTATCACACTGCAAACTATACAGTGACCATATAGTGGTCAGATACCAGCTCTACACAGCGCTCTGCACAGTATTATCACATTACAAACTATACAGTGACCATATAGTGGTCAGATACCAGTTCTACACAGCGCTCTGCACAGTATTATCACACTGCAAACTATACAGTGACCATATAGTGGTAAGATACGAGTTCTACACAGTGCTCTGCACAGTATTCTCACACTGCAAACTATACAGTGACCATATAGTGGTCAGATACCAGTTCTACACAGCGCTCTGCACAGTAATATCACACTACAAACTATACAGTGACCATATAGTGATCAGATACCAGTTCTACACAGCGCTCTGCACAGTATTATCACATTACAAACTATACAGTGACCATATAGTGGTCAGATACCAGTTCTACACAGCGCTCTGCACAGTATTATCACACTGCAAACTATACAGTGACCATATAGTGGTCAGATACGAGTTCTACACAGTGCTCTGCACAGTATTCTCACACTGCAAACTATACAGTGACCACATAGTGGTCAGATACCAGTTCTACACAGCGCTCTGCACAGTATTATCACACTGAAAACTATACAGTGACCATATAGTGGTCAGATACCAGTTCTACACAGCGCTCTGCACAGTATTCTCACATTACAAACTATACAGTGACCATATAGTGGTCAGATACCAGTTCTACACTGCGCTCTGCACAGTATTATCACACTACAAACTATACAGTGACCATATAGTGGTCAGATATCAGCTCTACACAGCGATCTGCACAGTAATATCACACTACAAACTATACAGTGACCATATAGTGGTCAGATACCAGTTCTACACAGCGCTCTACACAGTATTATCACACTACAAACTATACAGTGACCATATAGTGATCAGATACCAGTTCTACACAGCGCTCTGCACAGTATTATCACATTACAAACTATACAGTGACCATATAGTGGTCAGATACCAGTTCTACACAGCACTCTGCACAGTATTATCACACTGCAAACTATACAGTGACCATATAGTGGTCAGATACCAGTTCTACACAGCGCTCTGCACAGTATTCTCACATTACAAACTATACAGTGACCATATAGTGGTCAGATACCAGTTCTACACAGCGCTCTGCACAGTATTATCACACTACAAACTATACAGTGACCATATAGTGGTCAGATACCAGTTCTACACAGCGCTCTACACAGTATTATCACACTGAAAACTATACAGTGACCATATAGTGGTCAGATACCAGTTCTACACAGCGCTCTACACAGTATTATCACATTGCAAACTATACAGTGACCATATAGTGGTCAGATACCAGTTCTACACAGCGATCTGCACAGTAATATCACACTACAAACTATACAGTGACCATATAGTGGTCAGATACCAGTTCTACACAGCGCTCTGCACAGTATTATCACACTGCAAACTATACAGTGACCATATAGTGGTCAGATACCAGTTCTACACTGCGCTCTGCACAGTATTATCACACTACAAACTATACAGTGACCATATAGTGGTCAGATACCAGTTCTACACAGCACTCTGCACAGTATTATCACGCTGCAAACTATACAGTGACCATATAGTGGTCAGATACCAGTTCTACACTGCGCTCTGCACAGTATTATCACACTACAAACTATACAGTGACCATATAGTGGTCAGATACCAGTTCTACACTGCGCTCTGCACAGTATTATCACACTACAAACTATACAGTGACCATATAGTGGTCAGATACCAGTTCTACACAGCGCTCTGCACAGTATTATCACACTACAAACTATACAGTGACCATATAGTGGTCAGATACCAGTTCTACACAGCGCTCTGCACAGTATTCTCACATTACAAACTATACAGTGACCATATAGTGGTCAGATACCAGTTCTACACAGCGCTCTGCACAGTATTATCACACTGCAAACTATACAGTGACCATATAGTGGTCAGATACCAGTTCTACACTGCGCTCTGCACAGTAATATCACACTACAAACAATACAGTGACCATATAGTGGTCAGATACCAGTTCTACACAGCGCTCTGCACAGTATTATCACACTGCAAACTATACAGTGACCATATAGTGGTCAGATACCAGTTCTACACAGCGCTCTGCACAGTATTATCACATTACAAACTATACAGTGACCATATAGTGGTCAGATACCAGTTCTACACAGCACTCTGCACAGTATTATCACACTGCAAACTATACAGTGACCATATAGTGGTCAGATACCAGTTCTACACAGCGCTCTGCACAGTATTCTCACATTACAAACTATACAGTGACCATATAGTGGTCAGATACCAGTTCTACACAGCGCTCTGCACAGTATTATCACACTGCAAACTATACAGTGACCATATAGTGGTCAGATACCAGTTCTACACAGCGCTCTGCACAGTATTATCACACTACAAACTATACAGTGACCATATAGTGGTCAGATACCAGTTCTACACAGCGCTCTACACAGTATTATCACACTGAAAACTATACAGTGACCATATAGTGGTCAGATACCAGTTCTACACAGCGCTCTACACAGTATTATCACATTGCAAACTATACAGTGACCATATAGTGGTCAGATACCAGTTCTACACAGCGATCTGCACAGTAATATCACACTACAAACTATACAGTGACCATATAGTGGTCAGATACCAGTTCTACACAGCGCTCTGCACAGTATTATCACACTACAAACTATACAGTGACCATATAGTGGTCAGATACCAGTTCTACACAGCACTCTGCACAGTATTATCACACTGCAAACTATACAGTGACCATATAGTGGTCAGATACCAGTTCTACACTGCGCTCTGCACAGTATTATCACACTACAAACTATACAGTGACCATATAGTGGTCAGATACCAGTTCTACACTGCGCTCTGCACAGTATTATCACACTGCAAACTATACAGTGACCATATAGTGGTCAGATACCAGTTCTACACAGCGCCCTGCACAGTATTATCACACTACAAACTATACAGTGACCATATAGTGGTCAGATACCAGTTCTACACAGCGCTCTGCACAGTATTATCACACTACAAACTATGCAGTGACCATATAGTGGTCAGATACCAGTTCTACACAGCGCTCTGCACAGTATTCTCACATTACAAACTATACAGTGACCATATAGTGGTCAGATACCAGTTCTACACAGCGCTCTGCACAGTATTATCACACTGCAAACTATACAGTGACCATATAGTGGTCAGATACCAGTTCTACACTGCGCTCTGCACAGTATTATCACACTACAAACTATACAGTAACCATATAGTGGTCAGATACCAGTTCTACACTGCGCTCTGCACAGTATTATCACACTGCAAACTATACAGTGACCATATAGTGGTCAGATACAAGTTCTACGCAGCGCTCTGCACAGTAATATCACACTGCAAACTATACAGTGACCATATAGTGGTCAGATACCAGTTCTACACAGCGCTCTGCACAGTAATATCACACTACAAACAATACAGTGACCATATAGTGGTCAGATACCAGTTCTACACAGCGCTCTGCACAGTATTATCACACTGCAAACTATACAGTGACCATATAGTGGTCAGATACCAGTTCTACACAGCGCTCTGCACAGTATTATCACATTGCAAACTATACAGTGACCATATAGTGGTCAGATACCAGTTCTACACAGCGCTCTGCACAGTAATATCACACTACAAACTATACAGTGACCATATAGTGGTCAGATACCAGTTCTACACAGTGCTCTGCACAGTATTATCACATTGCAAACTATACAGTGACCATATAGTGGTCAGATACCAGTTCTACACAGCGCTCTGCACAGTATTATCACACTACAAACTATACAGTGACCATATAGTGGTCAGATACCAGTTCTACACTGCGCTCTGCACAGTATTATCACACTGCAAACTATACAGTGACCATATAGTGGTCAGATACCAGTTCTACACAGCGCTCTGCACAGTATTATCACACTACAAACTATACAGTGATCATATAGTGGTCAGATACCAGTTCTACACAGCGCTCTGCACTGTATTCTCACATTACAAACTATACAGTGACCATATAGTGGTCAGATACCAGTTCTACACAGCGCTCTGCACAGTATTATCACACTACAAACTATACAGTGATCATATAGTGGTCAGATACCAGTTCTACACAGCGCTCTGCACAGTATTATCACACTACAAACTATACAGTGATCATATAGTGGTCAGATACCAGTTCTCCACAGCGCTCTGCACAGTATTATCACATTGCAAACTATACAGTGACCATATGGTGGTCAGATACCAGTTCTACACAGCGCTCTGCACAGTATTATCACATTGCAAACTATATAGTGACCATATAGTGGTCAGATACCAGTTCTTCACAGCGCTCTGCACAGTATTATCACACTACTAACTATACAGTGACCATATAGTGGTCAGATGCAAGTTATACACAGCGCTATACAGAGTATTATCACACTACAAACTATACAGTGACCATATAGTGGTCAGATACCAGTTCTACACAGCGCTCTGCACAGTATTATCACACTATAAACTATACAGTGACCATATAGTGGTCAGATGCAAGTTATACACAGCGCTCTACAGAGTATTATCATGCTGCACGCTATCTAGTTGCCTTATAGTGGTTAGATTCCAGGTCTGCACAACGCTTTACAGAGTATTATCACGCTGCATACTATACAGTGATCATATAGTGGTTGGATACCAGTTCTACACAGCGCTCTACGGAGTATTATCACTCTGCAGGCTATACAGTTGCCATATAGTGGTCAGATTCCGGGTCTGCACAGTGCTCCACAGAGTATTATCACGCTGCAAACTATACAGTGACCATATGATGTTCAAATACCAGTTCTACACTGGCGGTCTACATAGTTTTGTCACCCTGCAGACAATACAAGAGACACATGTCTGTTTTATTAAATATTTGTATTACCAATGAATTAACAGTTTGGGAGCATCTTTTCTTATAACTCTGGATTGTGCCGTTCCTCTGTTATTCCTCCTGAAAATGTATGAATTAACTGACAGCTGGCTGTTAATATTCTCCTTGTCAAAAGGCAGTGTCCCTACACATTGAAAGTGTCTAATCATCGCTGACAGAATTATACTGTGTAGGGAAACATGATGTTGACAAGTGGAATAGTAACACTCAGTAGTCAATTAGGCCTGGGCTACACAGTGACTTTTTTTAGTATCACTGATTAAGTGACAAATGCAGTCGACAAGATTGCATGCAACTCAATGTAGTGCTTTGTACTGCAGCTATAGCTCCATAGTTATAATTATTTAGTTGCATTACAAAAAGTCTCCAGGTAGGTCATGCATTTCCATTAGGAACAACAGGGGAACGTCACAACACAGCAAAGGTACTCCAGAATTGTTATCTCACGTGAAATGCAAGTATTTACTATAACGGACATGTCAGGAGAGGTGACAGATCCTCTATAAATCTAGTGACTCACAGGTGACGTCTTCTCTGATAGGAGTCATTCTCTTTCCTTTTCATCTCCATCCAGGCCAGATCGCCATGACGACTTCTCCTAACCACTGCAGAGTTTCCTACTGAGACATCTTTGACCCCTCGCTACTGCAGCCAGCCCCAGAGGTTTGTCTGATCTCTGCCGTTAGAGCGGCGCTGCGGCTGTGTATTACAGCAATTGCACAGGCAAACTTGCTGTGCCCGTGCAATCAGCATGATTTGATGCAACCGATGCTGCACTAATGAGCACCGGAACTGAAGAGAGAGAACGTGAGGGTGCTGTGACGTATACGCGTACCATGTTCTCTGTATTCAGTGCCGGCGCATCTAAATAGAATCGATATTCCCATGCATCGTTGAAACCTAATGCATACTACAGTCCAGACCTCCAAAATACTTCAGACCCAAGCACAGACCACCCAAATTAAATCAGACCCTAGGCCAGACCTCAAATTATTCAGACCGGACCCCTGTATAAAAGCAGACCCCAGATACCAGACCCTTAGACAAGACCTCAGAGACCAGACCCCCGACCAGACCCATTCATGCAAGGGAAGGGATAAAAAAAAACATGGCACTCGGTCAGTATAAAAATCAAAATTAAAATTTATTTCATCAAAATAATATCGTCTAGTGATCCTGCACATGAATAAATAGATAATTACATCAGAAAGCACATATATTTTCTGGTGATATAGTCATATCAACAATAATTCATAACTGACATTGTATATAAATAGGAAAAACAGGACTTACTCATAATATAATACATCAGTTGCCATAACCCGAGTGGGGTCCACTATTCAATGGTTGCCAGTAATAGAACAACATAAACCTATTGGTACATGCAGGAAAGAGGTCTAATTGGTATACATATGAATATATGCTATACTAGTGCCTATATATAAAGGCTAGACCTCAGTGAAGCCAAGTAACCCTTGGTGTGTTGCCCTAAACAACTAATATAAACCTATAAAGTGTAGGGCACAATTAACACAAATATATTGGAGAGGACTACAATGGCTACGTTACACACTCTATCTTCTAGGTATTTTTTCATTTAATTTGCCTTTACCATAGACTGCAGGTACGCTGTGTTCCTTACATCGGACCTTAGCCTCAAGCTCGTTGCTTACTTTAGACTGGGTATACTTACCTGTTATGCAAGTTTCTTCTCATTTGTATATATATTTTTTACTTCGCAAATTCACATGCTAAAATATATATAGAGGTTTTAACTACCATTTGATCAGGCTAACTCAACCTAGAAATAGATATATATATGTATCCTTGACATCGCTATTTACCATTTTCTGTATGTCCTCTGTAATTGTCAGACGTCTTTGTGTTTTTGCTCAGTATGACCTATTTTTTAATGTTGTAACATTCAATAAAAATTTATAGATTTTTCCAATATATTTGTGTTAATTGTGCCCTACACTTTATAGGTTTACAGTAATAGAACAAGTAAAGAATACTTAATAATAACAATGTTAAATATATGTAGCCTTGAAAAATGTGCAACAAAGTAGAATTTCCGCAGAGAGGTCTCTCAAAGATAATACTATTCCATGGATGAAAAGCTGTATGGTAATCCTGTGGAAATTGGCTTTCCCTTTGAAATAGGTGCTACACCAGCCCTCAAATTTATGAGGTACTGGTACCAGCTGATGGAAATATGCAGGCAAATGAGATTAAAGCCAAATACTTATGTGCCGCATCAAGTCCACCAGATGTAAAAGGACAATGTCCAGTAATTCACTCAAATAATATGATGTAAAGGAGCATGGAGAGTAGAAAAACCCTTATGCTATGTTCACGTGACTTATTTTTCGGTCCGTAAACGGCCGAAAAACGGTTGAAAAATAAGAAGCAGAACGCCTCCAAACATCTGCCTATTGATTTCAATGGGAAAAACGGCGTTCTGTTCCGATGAGGCGGTTTTTTTACATGTCCGTGCATGTCACCTCTTGAGCCGTTTTTGGAGCTGTTTTTCATTGACTCTATAGAAAAACAGCTCCAAAAAGATCCTTAAAAAACGCAAGTTGCTAAAAAAAACGGCTGAAAATCAAGAGCTGTTTTCCCTTGAAAACAGCTCCATATTTTCAGACGTTTTTTAGTAAGCGTGTGAACATACCCTTACTCAGTTCAGCCGGCAAACTAATGCGGCGATATGCACACACGTAGTGTTTTCAGGGTATGTGCACACGTAGTGTTTTCAGGCGCCTCGAAAAACGCCTGAAAAAATGGAGGCAGAATGCCTACAAACATCTGCCCATTGATTTTAATGGGAAATACGATGTTCTGTACCGACGTGGGTTTTTTTTACACCTCATTTTCAAAAAACGGCGTGTAAAAAGACGCCCATGAAAAAGAAGTACATGTCACTTCTTGAGCCGTTTTTGGAGCTGTTTTTCATTGACTATAGAAAACAGCCGTAAAAAAACGCGAGTGGCTTAAAAAACGTCTGAAAATCAGGAGCTGTTCTACCGAGAAAACCGCTCCGTATTTTCAGACGTTTTTGATTTTGTGTGAGCATATACCCTCACAGGGTTTTTTGAGGCAGGCACAGCATGCGGCATTCAGCAGTACAAGCGGAGCAATATTTCCAAGCTTCAGGACATAGGCAAACATTCACATCTCCAGTATTGAAGGAGACATCCAGCCATGAGGCACCAGGCATCTCAGCATAGCCGCCGTGATGACGTCTGATGCACGCTGACGTGTTTCACGATCATGTGACTTTTTTAGAGTGGGTCTTTTTTATGGTCTTTCAATTACTAGCATGGTTTTTTTTTTGTAAATTCTTTATTTGTAGATTTTTAGAGGGGAAAAGGACAGGGAGGGAGTAGGGTACAATAAGGAAGGTTGGGTTAGGGACGAGATTGATTTGGGGAGTACAAACAAGGGAAAGTTTCTGTGCACTGACGGATTTTTACAAAGGACTGGTGTTTTAAAGAGGCTCTGTCACCAGATTTTGCAGCCCCTATCTGCTATTGCAGCAGATCGGCGCTGCAATGTAGATTACAGTAACGTTTTTATTTTTAAAAAACGAGCATTTTTGGCCAAGTTATGACCATTTTTGTAGTTATGCAAATGAGGCTTGCAAAAGTCCAAGTGGGTGTGTTTAAAAGTAAAAGTCCAACTGGGCGTGTATTATGTGCGTACATCGGGGCGTGTTTACTACTTTTACTAGCTGGGCTTTCTGATGAGAAGTATCATCCACTTCTCTTCAGAACGCCCAGCTTCTGGCAGTGCAGACACAGCCGTGTTCTCGAGAGATCACGCTGTGTCGTCACTCACAGGTCCTGCATCGTGTCGGACACATCGGCACCAGAGGCTTCAGTTGATTCTGCAGCAGCATCGGCGTTAGCAGGTAAGTCGATGTAGCTACTTACCTGCAAACGCCGATGCTGCTGCAGAATCATCTGTAGCCTCTGGTGCTGATGTGTCCTCGCTCGTCTTACACGATGCAGGACATGTGAGTGACGACACAGCGTGATCTCTCGAGAACACGGCTGTGTCTGCACTGCCAGAAGCTGGGCGTTCTGAAGAGAAGTGGATGATACTTCTCATCAGAACGGCCAGCTAGTAAAAGTATTAAAACCGCCCCGATGTACGCACATAATACACGCCCACTTGGACTTTTACTTTTAAACACACCCACTTGGACTTTTGCAAGCCTCATTTGCATAACTACAAAAATGGTCATAACTTGGCCAAAATGCTCGTTTTTTAAAAATAAAAACGTTACTGTAATCTACATTGCAGCGCCTATCTGCAGCAATAGCAGATAGGGGCTGCAAAATCTGGTGACAGAGCCTCTTTAAGTGTATTTCAATCTTCAATCTAATGTTGCCTGCCTTACATGATGTTGCATCAAACTGCAACTCGTCCCAGCAAGCACATTATTAAGCCAAATGGTGCTACATGAGTATCAGTTTGGTTCACATTTGTGATAAATTAATGTCACCCCCAAACTGAAAACTGGTGGCCATGGGTACAGCATAAACAGTAGCACTAACTTAATATGTTTTCTATGCATCTACTCCAGATCTACTGCATAAAACTGTCGGAAACAGTTTTTATAAATATGCCCAAGTCGTTCTTGTGCTTTTGAGCTTCATCCAGATGTGATGTGTGGCTGCATTCCCATAAGTTAGCGTGCCTAAGGGCTCATTCCACTCCAGTGCATTCTGTATTACGATACTCTCAATGCTTCTAGGCTAGAATACAGTGTTTCATGGAGGCAGCATAGGGTGGCACACGGGTGCCTATAGGTTTGTCATGGATTCCATATGTTACCATACAGGGTTTGTGCACATGACAATGCGGTGCACATTAACCCTAAGACTTCTGTATATGGTTCACCTCTTTCATGTCTGTGCAACTCTCTAATTCTAGTTAGTCTAGAAATTTGTTTCTATTATTTTCTATTGATGTCTATGGAAATTGCCTTGTTTCGAAAGTCTCCAGTAATTTGTCTTCCCCTGAGCTCTGCTTTGAACATACTGCTATGGTACTACGTATGTCCTTCGCAAAGTTACTCGGGCAACCAGTTTTCAGGATCTGTGCATATGGGGGTTGCGGTTGGTAATGAAAATGTCGATACTGTTCAGGTTTAACCCTTTAATGACCAGCCTATTTTAGGCCTTAATGACCAAGTTATTTTTTAAGTTTTTCCATCGTCTCATTCAAAGAGCTATAACTTTTTTATTTTTGTGTCTACATAGGTGTATAAGGTCTTGTTTTTTTGCAGGACAAGTTCTATTTTTTAATAGCACCATTTTGGGGTACATAAAATTTATTGATTTACTTTTTTTTGGGGGGGAATAGAAAAAAAACCAGCAATTTTGCCACCCTTTTTTTCCCGTCCTAAATCTACGCCGTTTACCGTGTGGTATAAATAACACAATAACTTTATTCAGCAAGTTGTTGCAATTGCAACACTAACAAATTTATATAGTTTTCTTCTGTTTTACTACTTTTACACAGTAAAACCCCTTTTTTTTCCAAATTATTTGTTTTTGTGTCTCCACATTTAAAGAACCATAACTTTTATTTTTCCGCTGAAGCAGTTGTATGAGGGCTTTTATTTTGCGTGACGACTTGTAGTTTTTATTGGTACCATATTGGAGTACATGCAACTTTTTGATCACTTTTTATAAAAAATTTTAAGGCAGGATGCACAAAAAACAGCGATTCTTGCATTGTTTTTTATTTTATTTTTTACTGCATTTACCGAGTGGGTTAAATAATGTAATTGTTTTATAGTTGGTGTCGTTACGGACGAGGCGATACCAAATATGTGTAACATTTTTACTTTTTTTTTCATAATAAAGCATTTTGTAAGGGGAAAAAGTGGGTTTTTCATTTAACTTTTTTTATTAGTCCCACTAGGGGACTTCACGATGCGATAATCTGATCGCTTTTTATAATACACTGCAATACTTCTGTATTGCAGTGTATTTGTGCCTGTCCATGTAAAACGAACAGGCATCTGTTAGGCCATGCCTCCCTGCGATCGCATAGTGGGGTGTCGGTGGAGTGAGAGGGGGAGCCCCCTCCCTCGAAAACCACTCAGATGCGGTGCTCGCTATTGAGCATGTGGTATTGAGGGGTTAAACGAGCAGAATCGTTACTGATATCGATCCCGGCCTCTCGAGCTTAGAGCAGGGGGATTTAACTCCTCCCCGGTATCTTTATTTATTCCGATGCAACGCTGTAAAAAGGCATTTGCATCGGAATAAAGCCCGTTAGTGGCTGCCGTGAAAACACCGATGGGCGGTCACTAACGGGTTAATGTCCACGCTTGGCTTTATTGCAGTCCAAAAATAAACAAGTGCTTATCCAGAATACAAGACTTTCAGCATACAAACAAAACAAACAACTTGCCCATCTGGGCACTTACTAAACAGCAGGTTTCCTCACCTACAGTAGACCACGAGTACAGTGTTCCTTGGCTCAAGCTTTCTACACTATCCTCGTGTGGATTTCCAGGCTCTGACCCTCTCTGCACTAACTGCAGAGCTTTTATGACTCAGTAACAAGACCAGTAGCTTCATCTGAGCTAAACGAGTGGGGGTAACGCCTGTACTGGGGTGGGAAGGGAATGACAGGTCCCACTACCAATCCTACCAGCCATTCCATTGAAATCCAGTCCCAGAACACACATTTTACAAAAACATTAGCTAGTTTGCTGAGCTAACCCAACTTTCCTCGATTCCTTTATCTTACCCATCTCAACACACTGAGTGAGATATACACCCCTGCAGTACTTTACTGGTTGTGGGATTGTGGTAAGCCATTTAATAGGAATACCGCCTTATAATTTCTGATTATTTTAGTGTTTTTATGCCTAGTCTTTAAACACATGGTTTGCTAATATTTTTGCAGATTAGTAATGGACCTTTGGATGAAATTTCTAGGTGTCCCATTTTTACGCTACTTTTTAAGTATGACATTGAGTTCAGCTTCCGTTCAAGCAAAGTACATTAATCTAGTGCTTTCAATCATCTTGTTCCTCTGGGGGAAGATATAATAAGGAGATTGATACAAGATCACATTCAAGGTGTTTGAAATTTACTTGAATTCATAATTTCACGTACTTGGTTGTGAGTACTAAAGTGTGACATATGGTGACATGATACAGATTACCAAGCTACTCATTATTGGTTGTACTTGTTAACTTGCATTGATGGAGCGTTGTAAGAAGCCTGCTGTTTTATTCTTCGGAGTTAATGAAGAGTTATGCAGTCAAGCTGTATGGGTCACAAAACCCGCAGTACACTTGTGTCTTCACAGGCTGCCTTTATTCTTCCTGACTATGGAAGCTTGTGGAAATACGGCCGATTTCAGATTCTGTGTACTAGTATCTCATTTCTGGACAATTAGTATTTCTAAAACTTCATAGTTTATTATCCAGATACTTTTTTAATTAAAATGTTGAATGAAGTTTGTATAATAATTAATTTCCATGTGCTTGTACAGTATTTTGTTGAGATGCTTGTATAGCTGGGTGCTGAGATCATACATGATAACAAGCATTTCAATGGAAGCTTTGTCCTACAGTTAATTGACCTCGGAAAAGACTCCTATATGAAAAGATACTTTTGTGCCTTCTAAGGACAGCCTTCTATACGGAGAAGTCTAGGCCAAGGTTAATTCAGACTGATCACTTTAAGGTATCATTTACACGAGTGTAATATACGCGCGTGATTTTCACGCGTGTCTTACGCACCTATATTACTCTATGGGGCAGTGCAGAAAGTCAGTGAGTTTTGCGCAGCGTGAGTCCTTTGCGTAAAACTCACGACCTGTTCTATATTTCAGCGTTTTCCGCGCATCACGCACCCATTGAAGTCAATGGGTGCGTGAAAACCACGCAGTTCGCACGGAAGCACTTCCGTGCGAACTGAGTGATTTGCACAACAGCTGTCAAACTCTGAATGTAAACAGAAAAGCACCACGTGCTTTTCTGTTTACAAACATCCAAACGGAGTGTCATAATGATGGCCGCTGCGCGAAAATCACTCAGCCGCGCATCATACACTGATGACACACGCAGCTGTTAAGTGCATTTTGCGCACGCAAAATGCACACGCTTGTGTAAATCAGGCCTAAGGCAAACGTCAGATTTGCGAAACCCCCATCACATGTTGCAGATTTTCAAATCTGCAGAATTCCCTATGTGTCATGGATTTGCGAAGCAAAGGTGAAAAGGTGGAGCAAAATCCAAATGTAATACTTGCTTCTTATGAAGTGTATTCGCAGAAAAATCTGCTACATTTCAACGTACCCTTACACTTGCCTATATTTATTTCTTAGGCCAAAGAAATTGTGATAGGTCCTCTTTAACGTTTGTTACTCATCGGTATACGGCGATGACCTTGCGTGCCAATCATAGCCACACTCCTGCTCTAAGGGCGATGATCAGAGGTTTAACCCCTTCTATGCTACAGTCAATGCTGACCGTGACATAGAAAAGGTAGATCAAAGGAGCAAAATCCCTTTTGTAATCATAACAGATAAGGTCCTGTTCACATCAGTGTTTGGGTTCCGTTTGGGGTTTGCATTCATCTATTCCGTCAGAGGCACAGATGAACGGAAAGCCAACTGGAAACTATGGATTCCGTTTTCATTACCATTGTTTTCAATGGCTATGCTTCCGTTTCAGTTGGTTTCAGTTTGTTTCCGTTCCCTAAAGTTTACGTTTCTTTCACAGAAACAATAGCGTAGTCGACAGCACCACTGTGTCAGTGAAAAAAACTGAAACTTTACGGAACGAAAACAAACTGAATCCAACTGAAACAGAAGCATTGCCATTGAAAACGATAGTAACGCAAGCGGAATCGTTAGTTTCCGTTTGGCTTTCCGATCATCTGTTCCTCTGACGGAATAGATAAATGGAAACCACAAACGGAACCCGAAACGCTGATGTGAACAGTCCCCAACATACTGGCATATATGTACATGCTAGCATATTACAAATTAATCAATCAATAAAAGATTCATTTATGACCAGAAAAAAACCTAAATAAACCTAAAAAGTGGTTAATAAAAAAAGTGAAAAGAGAAAAATAAATTGTATTATATATTAATTAGAATACACTGCATATTTGGTATCCCCATAACAGTAGTGACCAGTACAATAAATTTATACTGTTTTAAGCGTCATTCCCATCTTAGACAATTATGGCATATCCTATCCCCCGAACAGGGCCACCTTCCCAGTTCTGGAAACAGTGTAGCACAGTAAACTCGACTGTTTTCCGTAATCCCGGCCATTTCTCGACTGACTCCACGCCGAGATGCAGTGGCCAGCAGCCATCTCACCAGGCTAGATGGGGTCAGGGAACTCCAATTCTGGGGAAAGGTGCGGGTCCAAGAGGTGGGACCCGCATCTGTCAGACATTTATGACATATCCTGTGGTTAAGCCATAGATGTCCAAGATGGAATAACCTTTTAAAATGATTGGTAAACGGCGTTAAAAAATAAAGTAAAATTGTTTTTTGTCTATATTTTACCTATATTTTAAATTCGTAAAAATGTAATTCTAAAATTTGTGAACACCAAAATGGGGCCCTAAGAAAGTATAACTTGTCCCTCAAAAAACAAGGCCTCATACAGCCATGTTGAAGTAAAAATAATAACGTTATAATGATCAGATTTGGGAAGGCAAAAATAAAATAAAAAACTTTGGGTCCTCAAGGCCAAAACTGTCTGGGCCTGAAGACTATTATGTGAACACTCTTCTAATACAACAGGCCATATTTGTTTTGTAACCCTGATTCTTGTTTTAAATATCAAAATTACAATTTTGTAAATAAAACAGTTGTAAAAAATAACAGAACTATTTGAACATTGTTGTGCATAAAAAGAAATATAATAATCTTTCAGGCATTTGTAAGAAAAGTTTGCATACTTGCTCAAAAGTAATGTTAATGTAAGTGGAAAGATGTATGTAAAATAGGGAAATTCCATATATATATAATGTGTGTGTGTATATTTTTGTATTATTTTTTTCTTACTATTTCAGTCATATATGAGTCATATATGGAGCAGACAGAATGTGGGTGATCTCTTACATATTATGATCACTTTTCATGTTTGACTACATGTACATGTGAAAGCAGCAGAAAAATAAATGTAAAACTATAATTTTTTTATGTAAAAGGTAAGAGGCTGTATTTAATCCTGCTATTTTTGCTGCATGGAATGGAAACCCCAATGGAAGCCATACCGACCCATAGAATAACGTTAACATGTTATTTATGCCGCATAGTGAACGGCGTAAATTTATTACGCGAAAATAAATGCTGGTATAGCTGTTTATTTTCAATTCTCTCCTAAAATAAAGTTAATAAAAAGTTAATCCATATATTATATGCATGCAAAAATGGTGTAATTGAAAAATACAACTCGGCCCGCAAAAAACAAGCCCTTTTACGGCTATGTCGGCAGAATAAAAATAAAGTTATGACTCCTGGAATACGACAAAAAATAATCTTTGGTCGTTAACGTGCAAAAAGCCTGGTCATTAAGGGGTTAATGCTTTTATGGAATTTTTTTTATAGTCCTCACTTTTGTCCCATCTTCTCCCCCTCCTCCACAGAGTCTCTGCCATTTTGTGTCCACATTCTGTTCCTCTGCCACCTTCTGTTCTCCCGCCCTTTACTTTACAGGGCCTATACCATCTTTTCTTCCACCCCATTCCTCCACAGAGCCCCTGCCACTTTGTGCTCCCCTGGCCCCTGCCAGCTTAAACTTCTATACTCCCACCCCCCCTTTACAGTTTCTCTGCCACCTTCTGTTCTTCCGCCCCATCCCTCTACAGTGTCGCTGCCAACTTGTGTCCCCTATTATCCCGACAGAGCCGCTGCCATATTCTCTTCTTCTGCCACCTCCCTTAAAGACACTCTGCCACCTACCCACCTACTGTTCTCCCTCCCCATCCCTCAACAGTGCTTTGTGCCCCCCCTATCCGCTCTTACCCCCACAGATCCTCTGCCACATTCTGTTCTCACACCCGTTACCACCACAGAGGCCCTGCCACTTTGTATCCCCTGGCCCCTCCTCCGATTTAAAGAGTCCCTGACACCTTTGCCCTCTCTCCCACAGAGCCTGCACCTTGTGTGTCCCCTGCCCACCCAGCAAAGCCCCAGCCACAGTGCCACTTCAAACTGGTGTCTCCCCCCGACCCTCTTCCAGTAATGGGAGGGGAGCCTGTAGAATGGATATATTCTACCTTAGAAACAATGCTTCTAGGGGAGAAAAGCTCTGTAATAGTGGCTTCACAATAACACACAATTTAGTGTGAATTCTATGGTGTTTTTTTTGAGTGCCGTTTATTGTATTTACACATTTTTTTATCTTCTTTGTTTTTTTCCGACCCCTTGTTGCATTTCCAAAAAATGCCACTGACCCCAAAAAAGCCAGACAAAAGGAAAAAAAGGCACACAAAATAATGCACTGTTTGTAGTGCGTCTAAATAATTCCCTATTGACTTTAATATAACATCTGGTCGATTCGATATTTGGCACAAAATACACCAGGAAAAACACCACAAAAAAAAAGTGTAATTTTTCCTAAAAACTGCATGTGCAGCCACTTTATTACGGCATCAAGTAGAGCAGGGGTCTCAAGCACGCGGCCCGCAGGCCGCATGCGGCCCCTGGGGCTGTCATCTGCGGCCCGCGGGACACAGAGCCGCTAGTATAGGCTCTGCTCCGAGAGTCTGGAATTCCCTGACATCGCTGTCCACATATCAACAGCGATGTCTGGGGCTTCCCCAGAGCCGGAGTCCCGGGCAGAGCGCTAGTATAGGCTCTGCTGCGGGACTCTGTGGAATTCCCTGACATCACTGTCCATATATGGACAGTGTGTCAGGGTTTTCCCCAGTGCGGAGTCCCGGGCAGAGCGCTAGTATCGGCTCTGGTCCGGGACTCTGTGGAATTCCCTGACATCATTGTCCATATTTGGAGACACGATGTCTGGGGCTTCCCCAGAGCCGGAGTCCCGGGCAGAGCGCTAGTATAGCCTCTGCTCTGGGACTCTGGGGAAGCTTCTGACATCACTGTCCACACATCAATAATGATGTCAGGGGCTTCCCCAGAGCAGGAGTCCCATTGATGTCAGTAGCACAGCTGGAGTCCCAGGAAGAGGCTACTAGCGCTCTGCCCGGGACTCTAGCTCTGGGGTTGCCCCTGACATCTCTCTCTGTCCATATATGGACAGTGATGACAGGAGCAGAGCTGGAATCCCAGGCAGAGTGCTAGAAGCGGCTCTGCTCCGGGACTCAAGCTCTGGGCAAGCCCCTGACATTACTGTCCATATATGGACACTGATGTTAATGGCTTCCCCAGAGTTCCGGCGCAGAGCCTATGCTAGTGCTCTGCTCCGGGACTCCGGTTCTGGGGTTGCCCCTGATATCACATTCCGGTCCAGGAGGATCCCCTGACGTCACTGTGTATGGACAGTGATGTCAGGGGCTCCTACAGTGGAGGAATCCCCAGCCAAAGCGTTGGCAACGCTCTGGCTGGGGATTCCAC
Source organism: Rhinoderma darwinii (assembly GCF_050947455.1). NCBI lineage: Eukaryota > Metazoa > Chordata > Amphibia > Anura > Rhinodermatidae > Rhinoderma > Rhinoderma darwinii. The sequence continues at coordinate 130,815,410 of NC_134691.1, read as the reverse complement.
TCCTAGAGGGAGCCCCAATGGAGCTATCTACTTGGGGTGTGTGTGGCATTATCTGCAGAGGGCACTGTGGCAGCATCTGCGGAGGGCACTGTGGCAGCATCTGCGGAGGGCACTGTGGCAGCATCTACAGAGGGCACTGTGGCAGCATCTACAGAGGGTACTTTGGCAGCTTCTACAGAGGGCACTGTGGCAGCATGTACAGAGGACACTGTGGCATTATCTAGGGGTGTGTTGCATGATCTGCAGAGGACACTGTGGCATTATCTAGGGGTGTGTTGCATGATCTGCAGAGGGCACTGTGGCATTATCTAGGGGTGTGTTGCATTATCTACAGAGGGCACTGTGGCAGCATCTACTGAGGACTCTGTGGCAGCATCTACAGAGGGCACTGTGGCATTATCTACAGAGGGCACTGTGGCAGCATCCACAGCAGTATTATTATAGTAATGTAGCATTATTATTATAGTAATATAGTGTTATAGTAGTTCAAATAACTAATTGTTTAATCATAATTTTCTATTGTATCAAATTTGAAAGTAATGCGGCCCGTCAACGTCCCATTTTTTCTATATGTGGCCCACTTACCCGGCCGAGTTTGAGACCCCTGAAGTAGAGCATGTAGTAAATTTTCCATGTGAATCTGACCTCTTGCTCCTCATTGGGTGCTCTATTTAGGCTCTATAAATGGAGTCTTAATTTGGGTAATCTTTTTGAGGACGGCATATGTTTTTTGTTAGATGCCAAAATACAGGGTTTTTTTTAACTGATATCTACTGTATTATTATTTTATATGATAGAGGATTTCATATAACCCTATAGAAGCCTTTAAGGCAATCAGCAGTTAAAAACCCACTAGAAACTTTTTTTTTTTTTTGTGGTGTGCCCTTACAGCATAGGTTCTTAAAAACTTGTACAATAAAAGTGTACATTGAATCAAAGCCCCTTTAATATCAGGATTAGTGGGGTTCCCAGAAATCAGATTCCCACCGTTCAGAAAGTGATGGCATATCCTAGCAATATACCATCACTTTCTGTTATAGCAATAATCCTTTAAATATTGAAAGAACATTTTAAAATAGCCCTGTAGTTACTGTAGTTAATATGGGTACTACTTATTGGGTAACAAATACTAACCTATTAGTAAACATCTATATTGAATATAACAATTGTTCTGGTGTCACCCTAACGTCTCATTCCCAACAGGAGCGTAGCCTAATGCTCTGACAAAATTAGGTATCTATGTGTTCAAAAAGGCCTGCCATTGCAAACAAATTCCTTTTATTTGTCTTAATTTATCTAAAATTAAAAATGAAGCAACTTTGCAGATAGTCTTGTTAAAAAAAATCCTAGCATTTTGTGTCTACAGCTCCTATGCAGACCTATTCATCTCCATTGTAACAGACCATAAATAAACCCTGTGTAATCTAATCCTGCTGTCATACTCCCTCCCAGAAATTCACAATAATAAGATCTTGAAATGGCAGCTACTCTGCTTGTTGATGGTTTTTCAGGCAGCAAGAGCTTTTTATTCTGCAAAAAAAATAAAAACTAAGGCCTCATTCACATCTGCACTATAGGATCCTTTCAGGGCCTCTGTCGCAGATCCGTCCCAGTTTACTGGAAACAATAGCGCATCATGCTGCGCTAATGTTTCCGGTGAAACCTTAGGCACCCCGACGGAAAGCTGACGGATGCCATTAAAGTCTATGGTATTCGTTGTGCAACAGAACCGACGCTTCTGCTTTTTCCTTGTTCTGCTCTTCTTACGGAGCAGAACAACGGAAAACCCCAACACAGGTGTGAACATAGCCTAACTCAGGGGTCTTAAACTCGGCCGGGTAAGTGAGCCACATATAGAAAAAATGGGAAGTTGATGGGCCGCATTACTTTAAAATTTGATACAATACAAAATTATTGTTAATCAATTAGTTATTTGAACTACTATAACACTATATTACTATAATACTAGATTACTATAATAATACCGCTAGGTTTAAAATGTAAGAGAATTCTCCACGTGCTTATTTCAACAATCCAGTTTTCCAGTTTGTGTCGCTAAATGCAGCCCAGCGGCTCAGTTGGCAGACACACATGTCAAGATTGGGCAGCCCCTTTTTAGATAGTGCCACAGTGCCCTCTGTAGATAATGCCACAGTTCCCTCTGTAGCTTCTGCCACAGTGCCCTCTGTAGCTTCTGCCACAGTGCCCTCTGTAGATTCTGCCACAGTGCCCTCTGTAGATGCTGCCACAGTGCCCTCTGTAGATTCTGCCACAGTGCCCTCTGTAGATTCTGCCACGGTGCCCTCTGTAGATGCTGCCACGGTGCCCTCTGTAGATGCTGCCACGGTGCCCTCTGTAGATGCTGCCACGGTGCCCTCTGTAGATGCTGCCACGGTGCCCTCTGTAGATGCTGCCACGGTGCCCTCTGTAGATGCTGCCACGGTGCCCTCTGTAGATGCTGCCACTGTGCCCTCTGTAGATGCTGCCACTGTGCCCTCTGTAGATGCTGCCACGGTGCCCTCTGTAGATGCTGCCACGGTGCCCTCTGTAGATGCTGCCACGGTGCCCTCGGTAGATGCTGCCACGGTGCCCTCGGTAGATGCTGCCACGGTGCCCTCCGTAGATGCTGCCACGGTGCCCTCCGTAGATGCTGCCACGGTGCCTTCCGTAAATGCTGCCACGGTGCCCTCCGTAGATGCTGCCACGGTGCCCTCCGTAGATGCTGCCACGGTGCCCTCCGTAGATGCTGCCACGGTGCCCTCCGTAGATGCTGCCACGGTGCCCTCCGTAGATGCTGCCACGGTGCCCTCCGTAGATGCTGCCACCGTGCCCTCCGTAGATGCTGCCACCGTGCCCTCCGTAGATGCTGCCACAGTGCCCTCCGTAGATATTGCCACACACACCCCAAGTAGATAGCTCTATTGAGGCTCCCTCTAGGAGTGGTATCCCCAGCCAGAGCGTTGCCGACGCTTTGGCTGGGGATTACTCTGCTGTTGGAGCCCCTGACGTCACTGTGCATACACTGTGATGTTAGGGGATCCTCCTGGACGGGAATGTGATATCAGGGGCAACCCCAGAGCCGGTGTCCCGGAGCAGAGCACTGGTATAGGCTCTGCGCCGGAACTCTGGGGAAGCCACTGATATCAGTGTCCATATATGGACAGTTATGTCAGGGGCTTGCCCAGAGATGGGGTCCCGGAGCAGAGCCACTTCTAGCACTCTGCCTGGGATTCCAGCTCTGCTCCTGACATCAATGTCGATATATGGACATGGATGTCAGGGGCAACCCCAGAGCTGGAGTCACGGGCAGAGCGCTAGTAGGCTCTTCCTGGGACTCCAGCTGTGATCCTGACATCACTGGGACTCCTGCTCTGGGGAAGCCCCTGACATCACTGCCGATCTATGGACAGCGATGTCAGAGACTTCCCCAGAGTCCCGGAGCAGAGCCTATACTAGCACTCCTGACATCACTGGGACTCCAGCTCTGGGGAAGCCCCAGACATCGCTGTCCATATTTGGACAGCGATGTCAGGGGCAGGGGCGTAACTAGGAAGGACTGGGCCCCATAGCAAACTTTTGACTGTGGTCCGCCCTCCCCTGGGTGTCACACATGGCGTTACCTACATTGGGGGCTGTATAGCGTTACCTACAGGGGGGCTGTATAGCATTACCTACAGGGGGGGCTGTATAGCGTTACCTACAGGGGGGGCTGTATGGCGTAACCTACAGGGGGGGCTGTATAGCGTAACCTACAGGGGGGGCTGTATAGCGTTACCTACAGGGGGGCTGTATAGCGTTACCTACAAGGGGGTTGTAGATAGTGCCTATTTTACAGCCCCCCCTGTAGATAATGCCATACAGCCCCCCCTGTAGATAACACCATACAGCCCCCTCTGTAGATAGCACCATACAGCCCCCTCTGTAGATAACGCCATACAGCCCCCCTGTAGATAACGCCATACACCCCTTCTGTAGATAACGCCATACAGCCCCCCCTGTAGATAACGCCATACAGCCCCCCTGTAGGTAACGCTATACAGCCCCCTGTAGGTAACGCTATACAGCCCCCCTGTAGGTAACGCCATGCAGCCCCAACCCCCCAAAAAAATCTGACCTACAGTGTGTCCTACAAAAGACATGTATCCCCTATCCACAGGATAGGGGATACATGTGTGATCGCTGGCAGCAATAAGGAGAACGGGGGACTGAAAGTCCCCCAAAGTTCTCCATGACTAACCTCTGACTTCCGGCGTCTGCGCAGCTCAATAAAAATGAAAGGAGCGCTGGTCACACATGCGCACAAGCGCCACCGACGCTCCATTCATTTCTACGGAGCTGCCGACGCAGAACCCGGATGTCCGAGGTTTGTGATGGAGAACTTCAGGGGACTTTCAGTCCCCCGTTCTCCCTATCAATGCCAGCAATCACACATGTATCCCCTATCCTGTGGATAGGGGATACACGTCTTTTGTTTAATGGCAGAGCGGAGAGATACCTCCCTGCTCTGCCGTAGTGTTAAGTGGCGTCACACTGTAGCAGCCATAGCGGCTGCTAGCGGAGCCTCCGGCCATGGTGGGGGCACGTGTCGGCGGGTGACACGGGCCCCCTCATGCCGCGGGCCCCGTTGCAGCCGCTACGGCTGCTACAGCGGTAGTTACGCCACTGGTCAGGGGATTCCCCAGAGTCCTGGAGCAGAGCCTATACTAGCGCTCTGCCCGGGACTCCGCTCTGAGGAAGACCCTGACAACACTGTCCATATATGGACAGCAATGTCAGGAAATTCCAGAGTCCCGGAGCAGAGCCTGTAATAGCGGGTCTGTGTCCCGCGGGCCGCGTGCTTGAGACCCCTGGCCTAACTGAAAAACTTGTAACCATAGCAAAATAGATAATGGAGGTATGTTGCCTAAAAAAAAAAAGCATTCACCAATTTAGTCCTTTTTACCCAAATCCAGACCTCAATTCAGTTGGACTTTGAAATAACTGTTTACTTATGGTCCCCATGCAACATGACAGAGCTTGAGCAAATTTAGAAAGAATGAGGAAAAAAATTGCAATGTCCACATGTACAAAGCTCATAGAGACCTGCAACAGAGACTTAAAGGGGATCTCGAAACTGGAAAAGTAACAAAATGTGCAAAATACTTACCAATTCCACTGCTGTTCCCCACAAGGGTCTCATGCTTCCACCACTGACCCTGTTTTTCATCCTTGTGTGCTAGTTTCTCCTTTATTTTTTATTTTAAAAAAAAATGTATAATAATTTTTAGAATGTACTGTAGCACATTTTTGCTAGAATGTAAAACATCCAGATCTGCAGATCTATTGAAATGACTACTTTGCATGACCTTCACCGTCAGCAGGACATGATTTTTCAGCACCATTTAAACAAACAGATCTGACCCTTTACAGTACGTTTTGAAACTTCAGTGCATTTCACACTAAGCAGCTGCTATTTTACTTAGCTCAGTGGGTCAAATGAACAACTGCTTTCCTCTGAAAGTAAATATGTGTTTTTACTTGTTCTCTGTTCCTTTTATCGGCCTTGCAGTCAAGATTTCTATCCACATGTTCTCTCTGAAGAGTGTCTAAAAGATCTGACTGTTATTGGAGCATGAGCAAATCAGGACTGACAAACCATTTGTGGTGCAAAGTGGTTTATGCTGCCTGCCCACTGGGGAAGTAACCTTAATGCAGTGTCCATAGCAACAGTCAATATAGATTGATCTGACCTGGCTGCTATGGAAACAGACTGCTCTGTCCTAAGACCCTAGGGACATGTGTCACTTGTGCCATGTAAAATCGCCCTTCGATATTGGCACAGAAACAATGTTCCACCAGCCTCTCCGATGATTTAGGAGTTGTTTACTAGTATTTGTCTATTCCCTTAGTTGTCTTTTATAGACTCTCTCATTTGTGCTTGGAAGGGTGTATGGATGATGTTTCTATTTAGCTATCATAATACATGCTGTGCATAGTTTATTGACCGAAATGTGATAAAAGCGGTCGTGGGTTAGATTTGATACATTGTATTACAGCTATTCCATGCTCCACATTAATGTGTATAGCCACTGCTTCTCTATACTGCCTGAAAATATACACGTTCCGAAAGACATGCCCTTCTGTTGTCAGTGACCGTAAAGGTTACTGATCAAAAATGATGTGCTTGATTAAAATTATTACCCACAATACTGTAACTTGCCAAGAAATTCCTCGTACTTGACAGGGAACGAAAACCAGTTGTTTAATTCTCAGAAACTTATTTTTATGCAGTTTTCAGGACAAACTGTAACTAACTTTCATTTGTTTCATATGTAACAATGCATCACAGCAGAGTCAGATCTGTGGCGCTTGTAATAAAGCGTACGTGTTTTTTTAATTTCCTTTTTATTTAAAGAAGTCTGAGCACTCATAGGTCTCTTACACAACACAATGTAATGTGCATGTACCTGTACAGAGGCACACAGCGTTCCTACGGCTCCATAAAACAGATCCATAGGCACTCCATGTGTAGGGTGTCTGTGTGAGGCACTGTATTAGCTCCTAGAAGTAATTTAGCATGTATTCCTGCCACCATTTTTTTTTTCACTAAATCTGTGAGAAAAAAATCCCCCTGTGTGCCTACATGTGAAAACGGAAACGCTGGTATATGACCATAGATTTCTTTGGCTGTTGTATTCAGGATCCTTAAGGTTTTAAACCCAAATATGGCTGTGTACATGAGGCTGTAGGGTGTTTTTGGCCAAAAAAAAACATTCAATCAAAAACTAAAAGCAGATCATATTAATTCAAATGGGTCTTCATGGTAATATTTTTAAGGTATCATCAGCTTTTTATTTATATATATATATATATATATATATATATATATATATATATATATATATATATATAACTAGTCCTTCTCCATGAATTAGCATATGATCCAAAAGTTTATTAATTTCAGTAATTCAATCCAAAAAGTGAAACTTTCATATTATATAGATACATTACACACAGAGTGATCTATTTCCAGCATTTTGTTCTTTTAATTCCTTTAAGGGCAAAGCCCCACGTGGCGGAATTGCTCTGGAATTCCGCTGCGGACACTCTGCAGCGTTAATCCGCAGCGGACCCGTTTCTCCATTGCCTTCCACTGCTTTTTAGTAGGGTTCGTTTAGACGATGCAGAAAATTCCGCTGCGGAGCATAGGCTGCGGTGCGGAATTTGGTGTCCGCAGCATACAATGGATGTTGCGGACATGTGGCGGACTGGTTGCGGACTCATTGCGGAAGTTCTCCATTGACTTCAATGGAGATTCTAAATTCCGCAATGAAGTCCGCAGATGTCATGTACATGTTATGTGTGCTGCGGAGCGTATTTGTTTTACTAACATGACATTTCTTCATTCTGGCTGGACCTATGTATTTCTAGGTCTACAGCCAGACTGAGGAAGTCAATGGGGCTCCCGTAATTACGGGGGACTACGTGTGTGCACCCATAATTACGGGTGACTATGTGTGTGCACCCGTAATTATGGGAGCGTTGCTAAGCGACGTCAGTAAATAGTCACTGTCCAGGGTGCTGAAAGAGTTAAGCGATCGGCAGTAACTGTTTCAGCACCCTGGACAGTGACTACCGATCACAATATACATCAACCTGTAAAAAAAATAGAAGTTCATACTTACCGAGAACTCCCTGCTTCTTTCTCCAGTCCGGCTTCCCAGGATGACGTTTCAGTCTAAGTGACGGCTGCAGCCAATCACAGGCTGCAGCGGTCACATGGACTGCCGCGTCATCCAGGGAGGTCGGGCTGAATGCCGAAAGAGGGACATGTCACCAAGACAACGGTCGGTAAGTATGAAATTCTTTTACTTTCACTAGGGAAAGTGCTGTCCCTTCTCTCTATCCTGCACTGATAGAGAGAAGTGAAGTACTTTCACCTCAATACGCAACGGCCAGTCCGCATCAATTTACTGCACATTTTGGGCAGATCCGCAACAGAATCTGCAACGCAGATTCTGTGCGGCATTGATGTGGACAGTTGCGGAAGAAATACGCCACGTGGGGCCATGCCCTAAGACCGCCAATACGCCGTTTCACGGCGGCCGTTAAGGGTACTTATGCCACAGCGCCGCCTTTTCACTGTGCTGTGTCATAAGCCCGGCACGGGTGTCCTGTGCCGGCTATAGTGGGTGTCGGGCATTCTAAAGACAGCCGGGCACCTGCTCTAACGGGCAGGATTGATTTCAACTTTGATCTCACCCATTTAACCCCTTAGATGTGGCGCTCCATAGTGAGCGCCGCATCCAAGTGGTTTTGGAGGGAGGGAGCTCCCTCTCTCACCCCACCTGCACCCTGCAATGGCAATCCCAGTGTGCCGACATGGCTTCTATAGCAGTGGGGGTCCTAATAAAGGCCCCCAGGTCTGCCTGTAGTGGATACCTGCTGAGGCATGACCTAGCAGGTGCCTGTCCGTTTTACACTGCCAGGCAATAATACACTGCAATACAGAAGTATTGCAGTTTATTATAAAAGCGATCAGAAGATCGCATAGTGAAGTCCCCTAGTGGGACTAAAAATAAAGTTATCAAAAAGTTTAATAAAGTTTATAACAAATAATGTTTTTTAAAACATTACACATATTTGGTATCAGCGCATCCGTAACGACCCCACCTATAAAGCTATTACGTTATTTAACCCGCACGGTGAACGCTAAAATAAAATAAAAAAACAATGCCAGAATTGCTGTTTTCTGTTCATCCTGCCTTCAAAAAAATGAAAACCCCAAACTTAGCGTCTCAGAAAATTAGAATATTATATAAGCCCAATTTCAAAAATGATTTTTAATACTGAAACGTAGACCTACTGAAAAGTATGTACAGTATATGCACTCAATACTTGGTCGGGGCTCCTTTTGCATAAATTACTGCATCAATGTGGCGTGGCATGGAGGCGATCAGCCTGTGGCACTGCTGAGGTGTTATCAATGTGGAGTGGCATGGAGCCGATCAGCCTGTGGCACTGCTGAGGTGTTATGGAAGCCCAGGTTGCTTTGATAGCGGCCTTCAGCTCGTCTGCATTGTTGGGTCTGGTGACTCTCATTTTCCTCTTGACAATACCCCATAGATTCTCTATGGGGTTTAGGTCGGGTGAGTTTGCTGGCCAATCAAGCACAGTGATACTGTGGTTATTAAACCAGGTATTGGTACATTTGGCAGTGTGGGCAGGTGCCAAGTCCTGCTGGAAAATGAAATCATCTCCATAAAGCTTGTCAGCAGAGGGAAGCATGAAGTGCTGTAAAATTTCCTTGTAGACGGCCGCGCTGACTCTGGACTTGATATAACACGACCGTAGTTTCAATGGACCGTGTGAAGGGAGCGTGGAAAAATAGGACATGTCCTATTTTCTTTCATTTTCACACATCCCACCATAGACTCTAGTCTATGAGGGATCCGTGATACGCGTCCCGCACGGGTGCATCTCGGACGTGAAAAACTTTCTTCACGTCCGAGGTTGCACACGCTCGTCTGAATGCAGCCTAATGCTGTGCAAGTGGAGTTTCACTTTATGGCCACAATAGACGCACAGATCATTATACCAAATGCACAAACGCATAAATAGTAATTGTGCAATAGTAAAAAGACTGGGACTGTTCTACAAGTTTATTCTGATAAGGAAATGCCTTCAGCTAATACAGTTCCCCTTAAAAATTCCAAAGAAGAAACCGCAACACACAAGCATCAGTTGGTCTCCCCTGTCGGAAGTGCAGTGTTTGAGTAGCAGATGAACATTTAGAAATACTGATAAAGGCTTGTCAAGATCCTAATCATTTCTATATTTGCATTACAGTATGTGGTCATTTTATCTATAATCAACATCACACATTGACATAGGACTTTCCTTGTGCAATCAGCTTTACAATAAACGTGTATAGTGTAGCGGCCAACATCAGCCGTAGTAAAACCAAAAACTTTATTACTGTAGACATGGGAAAGTTCACGTGAAACTCATACAGAGAGCTTATGAAACAAAATCCAAAGTAGAATCATGTGAAGAATTACTGAAGCCAACAAGCTCTTGACCTTGAACAAGTTATCAGTGAATGCCCGAAGCATCTAGAGTATAACCCACAAGCTGCTCAAGGAAACAGCTTGCTTATGACATCTTGTACTGTTAGGGTATGTTCACACGCTAGCTGTCATTTACGTGTGAAAAGACAGACTGTTTTCAAGAGAAAACAGCTGCCTCGTTTCAGACGTAAAAGCTCCTCGCATTTTGCGAGCCGTCTGAGACGCTCGTAAATCTTGAGCTGTGCTTCATTGAGTTCAATGAAGAACAGCTGAAATTACGTTGCAGTCAATTTACGCGTCGTCGTTTGATAGCTGTCAAACGGCGACGCGTAAATTACAGGTCATCTGCACAATACGTCGGCAAACCCATTCAAATGAATGGGCAGATGTTTGCCGACGTATTGTAGCCCTATTTTCAGACGTAAAACGAGGCATAATACGCCTCGTTTACGTCTGAAAATAGGTTGTGTGAACCCAGCCTTACACTACAGTGAAGCATTATTTTAAGTGTTGACTGTCACTAAATGCATGTATGACAAGCAGAGCTCTATTTCTTAAAGGGGTTATTTGAGTTATTTAAATGGATGACCTATCCTCAGGATAGGCCATCAATATTAGATCTGGGGTCTTTTTTTTTATTGAAATGCATTTATTTGGAGATAAAAACAACTTTTGTAACTGACTTTTATTTAAAAAGAAAAATAAAGTGCTGTTTTAATTCTGCAGCTTCTATCTATCAAAGTACATAAAAGCTGCAGAAAGCCGTTCTGATTCGTATCCGTCAGTGAGCTGCGCTGACTGCTGGGCTGACAGCGGCTCCTGTGTCCTCCTGAGTGAATTACTGAACTCAGTTCTGATCAAGTCAAAGTGGAGTCAAGGTAAGTAATGATACATTGTAAACTATTCTTAATGTTACATTAATTTATCCCCAATATAGGATTTGAAGTACTGCGTATTGCACCATGGGGAACCAAGTCGGAAGAAGAGACAATATTGATGATCATTCAGAAAAGGTAATCTCAGATGTGGCTATTCTTGGAAAAATGTTTCCATAATATTAATAATTAGTTCATAGTGTTTGTTTATCTTTTTATTCTTTGAAACAATATGGATGTAATTTCATAAGACATGAAGACAATATGGTCATGTTTACACAGCTTTTAGTTAAATTATTACGTTTTGCATATTAGTGACCCTGTGTGGTGAGCAGAAGTCTAGACAGAGGGGCCGCTGTGGATTTAGTGTTTTTGGACTTTGCAAAGGCATTTGACACTGTCCCCCATAGACGTCTAATGGGTAAATTAAGGAGTATAGGTTTAGAAAATATAGTTTGTAATTGGATTGAGAATTGGCTCAAGGACTGTATCCAGAGGGTTGTGGTCAATGATTCCTTCTCTGAATAGTCCCCGGTTATAAGTGGTGTACCCCAGGGTTCAGTGCTGGGACCACTATTATTCAACTTATTTATTAATGATATAGAGGATGGGATTAATAGCACTATTTCTATTTTTGCAGATGACACCAAGCTATGTAATATAGTTCAGTCTATGGAAGATGTTCATGAATTGCAGGCAGATTTAAACAAACTAAGTGTTTGGGCGTCCACTTGGCAGATGAAGTTTAATGTAGATAAATGTAAAGTTATGCATCTGGGTACCAACAACCCGCATGCATCATATGTCCTAGGGGGAGCTACACTGGGGGAGTCAATTGTTGAGAAGGATCTGGGTGTACTTGTAAATCATAAACTCAATAACAGCATGCAGTGTCAATCAGCTGCTTCAAAGGCCAGCAGGATATTGTCGTGTATTAAAAGAGGCATGGACTCGCAGGACAGGGATGTAATATTACCACTTTACAAAGCATTAGTGAGGCCTCATCTAGAATATGCAGTTCAGTTCTGGGCTCCAGTTCATAGAAAGGATGCCTTGGAGTTGGAAAAAATACAAAGAAGAGCAACGAAGCTAATTAGGGGCATGGAGAATTTAAGTTATGAGGAAAGATTGAAAGAATTAAACCTATTTAGCCTTGAAAAAAGACGACTAAGGGGGGACATGATTAACTTATATAAATATATTAATGGCACATACAAAAAATATGGTGAAATCCTGTTCCTTGTAAAACCCCCTCAAAAAACAAGGGGGCACTCCCTCCGTCTGGAGAAAAAAAGGTTCAAGCTGCAGAGGCGACAAGCATTCTTTACTGTGAGAACGGTGAATTTATGGAATAGTCTACCGCAGGAGCTGGTCACAACAGGGACAGTATAAAAGGCTTAGATAATTTCCTAGAACAAAAAAATATTAGCTCCTATGTGTAGAAATTTTTCCTTCCCTTTTCCCTTCCCTTGGTTGAACTTGATGGACATGTGTCTTTTTTCAGCCGTACTAACTATGTAACTATGTAACTATGTAATATACAACTGGTCATGGACATGAGAGAATTCCAACAGTTTTTCCTAATTGTCAGCCACGTTCTTCTGTCCAATACACCGACTTCTGAAAAATGAAATGCTGCATTGTATTTTGTAGCCAGTAGTTGGTCATTTTTGCTTCTGACAGTCTTTGATTGGGCATGTAGTAAAGGGGTTGTCCCCTAATAGGGCATATAGATAGAAGGGTTCCCCAGCTGAAAAAAACGGCTGCAACTGTGCCCTGTATAATAATACATTTACAATGAGTGCCCACATTCAATCCCTCTGTGATTTTAGTTGATTTCCGCGGCTTCTTCATTCTTAGTAGGATTTCTTTACTTTGGGACAACCTCCATCCCTCAGGCAGTTGGCTAGAGGAGTTATGCGTGTTGTCAAACTGGCAACTTTATATTGGTAATGAAGGGTTCAAGTGATTATTTACCTTTTAACATTATGTCGTTTTTAGGTCATTCTGTGCTCTTGAGTTTCTTAATATACAGGTCATTCTCAATGAATTAGAATATCAGCAAAAAGTTAATTTATTTCAGTAATTCAATTCAAAAAGTGAAACTCATATATTATATAGATTCATTACACACAGAGTGATCTATTTCCAGCATTTTTTTATTTTAATGTTGATTATTATGGCTAACAATTAATGAAAGCCCAAAATTTAGTCTCTCAGAAAATTAGAACATTGGGTAAAAGTTGAAGATTGTAGACTCATGGTGTCGCACTCTAATCAGCTAATCAACACAAAACACCTGCAGAGGTTTCTTAAGTCTTTAAATGGTCCAACAGTCTGGTTCAGTAGGCTACACAATCATGGGGAAGACTGCTGACTTGACAGTTGTCCAGAAGACAGCCATTGACACCCTCCACAAGGCGGGTAAGCCACAAAAGGACATTGCTAAAGAAGCTGGCTGTTCACAGAATGCTGTATCTAATGGAAAGTTGAGAGGAAGGGAAACGTGTGGTAGAAAAAGGTGCACAAGCAACAGGGATAACCGCGGCCTTGAAAGGATTGTCAAGAAAAGGCCATTCAAGAATCTTGGGGAGATTCACAAGGAGTGGACTGCGGCTGGAGTCAGTTCTTCAAGAGCCACCACACACAGACGTATCCAGGACATGGGCTACAACTGTCGCATTCCTTGTATCAAGCTACTCATGACCCAGAGACAACGTCAGAAGCGTCTTTTCTGGACTAAGGAGAAAAAGGACTGGTCTGTTGTTCAGTGGTACAAAGTCCTGTTTTCAGATGAAAGTAAATTTTGCATTTCATTTGGAAATCAAGGCCCCAGAGTCTGGAGGAAGAGTGGAGAGGCATCAATCCAAGTTGCTTGCGATCCATTGTGAAGTTTCCACAGTCAGTGATGGTTTGCGTAGCCATGTCATCTGCTGGTGATGGTCCACTGTGTTATATCAAGTCCAGAGTCAACGCAGCCGTCTACCAGGAAACTTTAGAGCACTTCATGCTACTCTCTGCTGACAAGCTTTATGTAGATGCTGATTTCATTTTGCAGCAGGACTTGGCACCTGCCCACATTGCCAAAAGTACCAATACCTGGTTTAACCGGTTAAGGACTAGACTGTTTTACAGCTAAATGACCAGAGAAAATTTCACGATTTTGCTATGCGCTGAGTGATGATCAGGCGTGGTGACATCACTCAGGACGCAAGACAGGGCGGAGACTATCTTACAGAAATTCTGTTAAAGCAGTAGAGGAGAAGTTAAAATAAGGGTATGTTCACACAGCCTATTTTCAGACGTAATTCGGACGTTTTACGCCTGAAAAGACGGCTCCATTACGTCTGCAAACATCTGCCCATTGCCTGCAATGGGTTTTACGATGTTCTGTTCAGACGAGGTGTAATTTTACGCGTCGCTGTCAAAAGACGGCGCGTAAAAATACGCCTGCGTCAAAGAAGTGCATGCCACTTCTTGGGACGTTTTTGGAGGCGTTTTTCATTGACTCCATTGAAAAACAGCTCCAATAACGTCCGTAAAAGACGGCACGAAAAACGCGAGTACTTGCAAAAACGTCTGAAATTCAGGAGCTATATTCGTCTGAAAACAGCTCCGTAATTTCAGACATATTTTGCTACTGCGTGTGAACATACCCTAAAGATTAACTTATACTTACCTTTCCGCCCAAACGTTCCTGCGCTCAGGGCTCCCGTCACCTCTGTTCACTGTTTGTATACAGAGCAGCTGCAGCGGTGATGTACTGTCGACGTGATGTCACCACTGCAGCCGCTCTGTATACAAACCGAGAACAGAGGTGACGGGAGCCCCCAACGCAGGGACGTTTGGGAAGAGAGAGGTAAGTATGGGCTGCTTTCTTATTTTAACCTTTTCAGGACTGAGACATTTTTTGCTTTTTCATTTACGTTTTTCACTGCCTGCCTTCCTAGAGCCATAACTTTTTTTATTTTTCCGTCAATAGGGTGGTGGTTATTTTTTGCGGCATGAGTCGTAGTTTCTATTGGTAGCATTTATAGTACCATATAATGTTCGGGAAAACTGAAAAAAATTCTTTGTGGGCTGAAATTAGAAAAAAAAACTGATTCCTCCATACGGCTTTCATTGTGCGGTAAAAATGACAACTTAACTTTATTCTGCGGCCCAATACGATTACGGTGATAGCAAATTTCTAAAGGTTTTTCATATATTTTACTACTTTTACAAAGAAAACCATTTGTTAAAAAAATATGTTTCGCCACATTCTGAGAGACATATCTTTTTTTTATATTTTTGTCTAAGCGGTGTGAGGGCTTATTTTTTGCGGGATGAGCTGTAGCTTTTATTTGCACAATATTTTGGTACATGCAACTTTTTATAAATTTTTTATTACATTTTTTTTGAGAGCGAGAGAGAGAGAGGAATTTTTTATTAGCTGTTAAGATACATTAAGAAATAATACTTTAGACAAAGAAAACAACATAACAATGGGTTCCAACGGTGGATATTCGCTCAAAGTTTATTAAATAAACCTTTCCTTTCTTTCTTTTACACCATTCTATATAATTAGCCAATGTTAAAGTAAACCGACATTCCAAAGTTTCCCTTTCACTGGTACTGTGGTGCCAAACCCAAACAATGGCGAATGCCCGTTGAGAAAACATCATTATAGACCATACATATGGGATATGAAAATGTGTAGGTCAGATGTTAAGGTGTGATCACATTTTTACTGCTCCATAGTCAAATGGAGTCTCCACTTCAGCTGATGCTGATATCAGGCTTGTGTGCCTCTACCCTGCCACGGATTCCTAATATATGAAAAGCCTTATATATAGTACTGATATTGCAACTGCAAGCAAGGAAAGACAATTTGTACAGGCTTCAGTACAGACCTGGTTGAAATGGGCAAACCTGCTGACTAGATGAGGTTTTTATTTATGATGTAAGAACTTCTTTAAAATTTTTATTTTATGGGCTTAGTTTGCAAATATGTTCCTTATTATCATGTAGGACCCGGTGATGTTAAACTTGTGGTATTACTTACAGGTTTGTGGTTTTAGCGCGGCTTTGTCCAAATTTCAAATAGTCCAGATTTTCAGCTCCGATCACCTATTGATTGCTCATAATCTTTACGGTCAATACTTCCGTACCCTACAAGGCAAAGCTGAACGTTAAATAATAAAGAGAGCGAGACAGTACTTCTTCTTAACAGATGTTTTATTTCACACTTTGCCCAAACTCTGTCTCCTCTTCACAGTTTATAATTATTTTAAATCAGCCCTTGCTGCTTTAAAAGCTTTGTCTGAGATCCATACAAACCCTGCTAACCACAAACCTGTAAGAGATAGTATAACTTAAAAAAATGTGTAATGTACTTGTTATGTTTCTCACCGTAGAAGTGGGTACTCTCAGCCCCAAGTCGGTTTGATGCTGGCTATATACTGAGTTTTCTATAATAAAAACGTACACAATTTTTCAATATACTTTCTGTATTCATTCCTCACGGTTTTCAAGATCTATTCTTGTTGTCAATCCGAAGGAACATTCACTGTTTACTTCCAGTGAATACAATTCAGTCCATAGTCATGTGATGGACACACAGGTGCTGGGATCATTAGTAGACACCGCTGTGATACACATACTGTAACTGTAATGACCCCTGCACCTGTGTGTCCATCACACAACCATGGACAGACTTTTATTCACTTAAAGTAAACAATGAATGTTCCTACTTAATAACAACAAGCAGAGGGCTTGAAAATCATAGGATATAATACAGATAGTTTATTGGAAATTTGTATAACTTTTAATTCTACAAAAAAAACTCATTAATTTGCTGAAAGTGGACAACCCCTTTCAGGAACCTCCCCAGTCTTCACCTTTAACCCCCTGCAAGATTGTATGTACTATCCAGGTCAGATTCCCAGGTCCAGAATAGTGCCGCAGATTGGAGGCTGATGTGCTGTAGTGGAGCACTTGAAGTGGAGTCAGGAACTTAGCCAGGGGTCATCAACGGATAGTAGTCAGAATTGTAGTCAAGAATCAGGCCTGGAATCAATACCAGGAGACAGGATCCAGGCGACAAAACCAAAACACGAAACGAGAGTGTAAACCAGGAACAAAGGCAAGGTCAGGATTGGGAGTCAAAAACAGTCAATGCACAGGAGCTGCGGCCACTCACCGGGATTCGTTGCTGGAGCTGAGCAAAGTGCATAAGTGTATCTGCTGTCAGAATTCTATTCAACTCCAGTTGCATTTGTCCCCATTGGGCCTGTGTACACATTAGGCCTTAGTTACATTGCGTCCAATCACTGCAGGTTTCAGTGTTTTTTTTATCCATTGTGATGTAGCGTCCCACAGCAGTGAAAGAACAATGAGGCCACATGCTGTTATGTCCATATGAAAGCAACACTACAGACACATAGTGTATACACAAGGCCCAACAAGACCAGCGGCATGGACTGGAATAACATTTTAACAATAAGCAAATGTATCATTTGTTTTCCTTTTTGAAGGATTTATCCAAAGCTTAGACAACCCTTTTAAAGGGGTTTTCCCCATCAGTGACATTAATGACATATCCACAGGTTATGTCATAAATGTCAGATAGATGCGGGTCCCACCTCTGGGACCCACACCTATCTATAGAACGGGGCCCACTAAACTCTGTTCTACTGCTATGTGTTGTGGCTGAAAAGTGTGATTTCCGACCATAAATTACGGAAACAGCGCAGCTCGATGATCTACGCTGTTTCCGTATCTCCCATAGTAGGGAATGGCAGTTACGGAAGCAGCATAGCATGTGAGTTGCGCTATTTCCATAACTACCTTTTCAGTTCTATGGGACTTCATGGTCGCGTCAGCCACAAAACATAGCAGTAGAACGGAGTTTAGGGGGCCCTGTTCTAGAGATAGGTGCGGGTCCCAGAGGAGGAACACTCATCTATCTGACATTTAGGACATATCTTGTGGATATGTCATAAATGTCTCTGATGGGAAAACCCCTTTACGTTTCTGCATTACCTAATATTATTTTATATAAAAGACACCCAGGTGACAGTGACTTTTAATGGACTGTCGTTTTAAGATCTAGCCTGTAGACTTCAAGCAGCCATGTCTTGTCAGGTCTCATATTATGCTGGCACAATTTCATTCCAGGGCTGCAAAAGAGATACTGCTGTTCTAGAAAAATGTGTCATGCAGCCCTTGTTTTAGTGTTCTTGCCCTTGGAGTATTTTATATATTCATTCATATCAGTATTTTATCTTTGTATATTGTGGTGCGGAATTGTTGAGCCGGTTATAAACTACACAGCATTAGTCACACATGATAAACGTAGCGTATGTGCTCTGAGCTCCTTCTTGTACACCAACCACAGTGCGCGCTTTATTTGCCTATAAATACAATGTATAAGAGCAGCGTTCCAGACTGCTGCAGACCACTTGTGGTTTACTTCTGCTTTTTATGTGGTGACACTCCTCATGTTACACCTTTGTTTACTGAACATGTGACATTTACACTTCCTGTATTACTAAGTGCGGAGTTTCTGCAGGCATGTCATCAGACATTGATACATTCTTCATAAGGATGGAGCACCCTAACAGCATTGCAGGGCAGGAAGTTAGGTGACACCTACTGTATTTAATGTAAGTGCCCTTTTACACAGGCCGATTTCCTGGCCGGTAAACGAGCGCTGATAGACAATGCAGCATGACAATCGGCGCTCGTTTGCTAAATTTAAACCGTGCAATAATAGGAATATATGGGGACGAATGATTGGGAATAGGATTATTTGTCCCCTGCCATTCGTACCTTGTCGGCGGCACATGCCCTGTTGACACGAGGAGATGTAATGTTGAAAAGTGGTTGCATAAAAGATCCAATCAGCCGACAAGCGATCGCTGTCCTTTTTACACAGGGCAGTGATCGGGCGAAGGAGCGCTCGTACATTCACTTGTTTGCCCAAATATTGACCCGTGTAAAAGGGCCTTCAATGTAATTCAGTGGTTAGATTTTTGTGTATTTTTTTTATCTCCGATCCTAGCAGTTACAGTAGAAGCACAGCTGTGTGTTACCGCCGCGCTGCGGCCACAATCTCGTGGTTACACTGGGCAGTACCCACAAGATCTTAGTGACGGACATGTCCGTTGCGGAGTGGGATTAAGCACCCGTCAGCAAAGTATATATATTACATAGTTACCTAGTTAGTGGGTTTGTGAATTGGCACAGGATATGCCAAAAATGTCAGATAGATATTGTTTCCCATACAGCGAGCTACGCTTTTTCTGTAGCTCTCGAATTCTAGAAACATCGTAGATCACTGTTATACCCTGTTTCTGTAACTTCTTTTTACTTCTTTGGGAGTTCTGAAATCAGCATAGCAAAACTCGCTCGGCCCAGAGTTGGAAATAACCCTTTAAAGGTCATATGCAAATGGAAATTTACAAACTACCATACATGATCATTAAAAAAGATTTCCGCCCAGCGTACGAGTCCAACATCACTTTATCACTTTATTCCAAAGTAGAGAAATATAAGAAGCTTAGAGGGAACAGTGATGAGTGCAAAATAGTTAATTGTTAAAATGCTGAGTAGAAATGTATCTAGTAGCTGTGATTTTGGACTTATTGTGGTTGTGTGTCAATTCCTATGGTGTGATAACTAATCATGTCTTTACAAGCTATAATAACCTGTCAATAAAATGTGCTGGAATAGTAGAAAGAAGGTGTGATGAGCCTGTAATATGAATAGATTTATACCCAGTGGGGGGAATGTAGCAACTTTCCTATGCCAGTTTTCTGGCGTGAAAAAGTCGCCAACCTCAAAAAAGTCGCCATTACGCCTAGCTGGCGTAGATTTCACTTTATTACGCACGGACGGCCAGAGATGCACCTAATTTATTAAAAGACGTGTCTCTACTTAAATCTAATTAGAGGTGCATTTTACTCCAATGCTCCTGATATTAAAACTTGTGTATGAAACGCCAGTCTCAATAAATTCCCTTTAGTGTGTTATAGCATATGCCAATGTGATGTCAAAATGCTTCCTGAATGTAAACAGCATTTCATAGCCCACTGGTCACTGGGGTTTAATAATGCCCTGTTAATATCTGTTATTATATTAGTATTAGTATGTTTATTATGTCCTATTATATTGTACTATAATTATTATCATTATTATGTTTATTATTTGTTTGCACCCACAGCATAAGGCCTCATGCACACAACCGAGTTCACACTGAGTTTTTTTACGAGTTTTTTGACACGGAAACCACGTCGTAAAACGCGCCAAAAAATGATCGAAAATACCTCCCATTGATTTCAATGGGAGGCGGAGGCGTTTTTTTTCCCGCGAGCAGAAAAACTGGCTCGCGGGAAAAATAAGGGACATGCCCTATCTTCGGGCATTTATTCTTCTGACCTCTCATTGACATCAATGGGAGGCAGAAGAAGCGTGTTTCGCAGCGTTTTTTGCCTGCGGCGCTCGATGAAATTTTGAGGCAGATTTTCCTCCTGCAAAAAACTCCCTTAACTGTCCCAAATACGGATCCACCGGCTATGGATATACATATGTAGCCCTCTGCAATTTTGAAGGCGCCCATAGACGTCTGCCATAGAGTCTGTGCCGCAATTGATGACAAGAATAGGACATGTTCTATATTTTTCTCTGATCACTTCTACGGCACGGACACACATCCCTTAAGATACGGAAAGGTGTCCGTGGCTAATAGAAATGAATGGGTTTGCAATTTCACTCCGTAATTTTGGATTAAATCAATGGTTGTGTGCATGGGGCTTAAAGAGGCTCTGTCACCACATTATAAAAACGATAAATTTTGAACGAGCTATGACCTATTTTAGATTTATGCTAATGAGTTTCTTAATAGACAACTGGGCGTGTTTTTACTTTTTGACCAAGTGGGCGTTGTAAAGAGAAGTGTATGACGCTGACCAATCAGCGTCATATGCTTCTCTCCATTTATGTATTCAACACATAGTGAACTTGCTAGATCATGATGTGCAGTCACATACTCACACATTAACGTTACTGAAGTGTCTTGAGAGTTAATAGACATCGCTTCCAGCCAGTACGCGATGTCTATTCACATTCCCAACACTTCGGTAACGTTTGTGTGGGACTTACAGCACAGCAAGCGTAATCTACATTACAGCACCGATCACATTATGTAGAAGATAGGGCACTTATAATGGGGCGACAGAGCCTCTTTAAGAAAGTTATTAGCATAAATCTAAAATAGGTCATTAAAAAAATCTATTACAAAGTTATTTCAAATAACATGATACATTGTTTTATGAAATAAAAATGAATAAAAAAAGTGTTCAAAGGTTTACATAGCCTTTAAATTGCCTTTTCCAAGGTCTTGAAATACAGGACCATAGTGCCCTGTGACCGGTACTGAAGGTCTTTGAGCCTGGCCCGGTCTTCCTTCCCCTCGCTGCCATTTCATGGCAGAGAAGTGACACCCTCTGGTAGACAATATTTACTCTAAGCAGCAATGTCTCTGTTTTTGGCCCCCCACCCTGGCTGTTGACCATTACGAAATGGCAGAAAGGTGTTGTTCATACTGCAACTTAGGATCATATGAATTTTTATTTTAGGCGAAATCACTGCAATGCCATTTTAAGAATCATCTTTAATTTCTTGCCCTTTAAATGTCATAGCCTGAACTGTGCACATTATCATCGTATGTGATATATTTTGTACAAAGGCTGTAATAACCTTGATGTGCAGAATTTGTATCTTGATAGTGTTCTGTTTATCTGCTTGAAATGGATTTCTGCTTAGAAGTGTCACGTTTGTTACAGTTTGCTAAGGAGCAGAGCGTCCTTCCTAGGTAGTTTACTTTGTTTTGATGGCAGAGCAAATCCTCAAGTGTCAAGATAATGATTTAATCTTTGCAAAACAACAATGGGACATCGCATTCTTTTTAGTTATTTTAAGGCTCTGTTCACATCTGCGCTACGATTTCCGTTATTCTTTTCCATCAGAGGAAAAGAGTAATGGGAAAAAACGAATGCATCGGATCCGTTGCATTAGGGAAACCAATAGCGCCTGACTGAACCCATTAACTTTAATAGGTTCCTTCGGGTTTCTGTCATAGTGTCCATCATTTTGCCAGATAAAATAGCTCTGCGTGATGTACTATTTTGTCCAGCAATGTGAATAGGGACTTATTCATTCCAAATGTATGAGGTATTTTGTAGAAATATTTATAAAAGAATACTCCAGTTGCATTGAATCCTTAGCTTTTTGAGTGTTACGTTTGTATTTAAATTTTTAGACAGAGCCACCCCCTTAAATACGCACACAAAAATTATAGTATGGGGTACAAGTACAACCTGTTTTGTATGACTGGAGGTAATTTCATGAACTTTTCCCATCTGTTCATATTTACATATCAGCCATACATTTTATAGGTTACATGTGTAATATCTCCTAATATGATAAAGTCATTTCTGATTTATGCTTACATGATCTCATTGATCGGGGATTGTTTGCCTTACAACAAATGAGCTGATAAATTAGGGAATGGGGGTAGTAGAATTAGTATAAAATTTAGGGAATTTTATAGTATATGTATAAAAATCTACATACTATATAAGACAGTGCCATGTCATATATATATATATATATATATATATATATATATATATATATATGTAGCCCTTTAGTTGGACCCATTCTACTGCTAATGATTCTTTAGAGATTGCATGGCTGTTAACAATGGGTCTGAGCAAAATAGCCAAGCCCTGTGGATTAGTAGGGTTTATGTATACAGTATATGGGTATGTTCAAGGTTGTATTTATATACGGTGCTGCCCCAGGCACCACAACTGAATATAGTAAACCTACAAAAAACCTCAAAGGGGAAGAAACAGGGGGTTCCCACCAACTATAGAAACAATCTAGAAGCACTGAAGCACAGGGGACAAAAGCACCCTAATAAATGGTATAGCACATATAGCAGCCACGCATTGTAAAAGAATATATATATCTTTATTTATAAACAACAATACATGGTATCACATAAAATTTAATAAACATACAAATAGACACATGGAGAGCAATAGCAAAGGTATACCAATAAGTATACCAAGAGGTTAACAGACCTGGCCCATCTCGGAGTCTGACGTCCAATATCAAATACCACCAAATATGGAATAAATAGATAATAAAGTATGTGTTACAAAGGTAAATATGCCAAAAAAGAACGCTACAGAAACTGCATAATGTACATGGGGCAAAACACTGGACATATATAACAAGGCCTATGGAAGTAAACCAGCACAGAAGTAGCAGTGGCAGCAACACATACCTAACGACATTGTGGGGGAACAGGACTAATGAGATGGGACACAGGAGCAAAACGCCTCGACGCGCGTTTCGCCTAGGACCGGCTTCGTCAGGCACAACTGAATATACCCTCATTTAACAGTTGTGCATGCCTGGGGCAGCGCCGTATATAAATACAGCCTTGAACATACCCATATACTATATACATAAACCCTACTAATCCACAGGCCTTGGCCATTTTGCTCAGAGTTACGGAAACGGTTTAGATCAGCGAGCTACGGTGTTTTCTACTTACATGGTCGGAAATTACAGGAGGTAGCGGGATTAGAGATAGATAGAACGGGTTTAGGGGGCCCCGTTCTAGAGATAGGTGTGAGTCCCAGAGGTGGATATGCCATCCTGTGGATATGCCATATATGTCCCTGATGGGAAAACCCCTTTAAATCAAGGAAAGTAAAGGGATCTACAGGGATAAAGATTCTTTAGAACATATGGTGACGTTTTAGCCTCTTGTACTTTGTTCTTCCAACCAGTGAGCTGCGACATAACATCTGTATCCTATCCTAACACTTATTTACACATATTTTCACCTTTGCTCATGCAAAATTCCAAACTGTCAAGAATTTCCGTGTTAAAATCTGTTGCAGGATATTGATTCTTCTTACGTAAATGCCACATTTTTATTAAGTTCTGAGCGTGGTATAATCTAAATGTTAATGTGTATATGTTTATATGTACATATTCACCGATCAGTTATAACATTAAAACCACTGACCGGTGAAGTGAATAACATTGATTATCTAATTACAGTGAAGCCTCTCAATGGGTGGGATATAGTAGGCTATATTTAAGCTGTTTTTTTGAGTGTTTATAAGGCGTTTTGTCAACATGTTTTTTTTATGTCGTTTTTGCCTTGCTTTGAATTCAGTGGGATACATGACGCGTAAAAAGGCGTAAAAAATTTGCATGACACTTTTTGTTTACATGACGAGTAATTTAATTACACACTTAAACACACGTGTATAAAAAAACACACTTTATGCAATAAGGTTGAGCTTAAAGCGGCTCTGTCACCCCATTATAAGTGCCCTATCTCCTACATAAGGAGATCGGCGCTATAATGTAGGTAACAGTAATGCTTTTTATTTAAAAAAACGATCTATTTTTACCACTTTATTAGCGATTTTAGATTTATGCTAATGAGTTGCTTAATGCCCAAGTGGGCGTATTTTTACTTTAGACCAAGTGGGCGTTGTACAGGGGAGTGTATGACGCTGACCAATCTCTGCACTTCGTTACTCTGTCTGTGGTAGTTACAGCAGATGAAGCTCGTTGTAACCTGTCATTTACAGCGAGATCTTGCGAGATCACGCTTCCTCTGCTGTAACTATCACAGACAGAGTAACGAAGTGCAGAGATTGTGAATAGACATCCCGTGGAATGTCTATTTACTGTCTAAACACTTCAGTATTGTTAATGTGTAAGTATAAGACATCACATAAGGATCTAGCAGGATCCCTATGCGCTGAGTAAATGAATGGAGAGGAGTGCAGGACGCTGATTGGTCAGCGTCATACACTCCCCTGTACAACGCCCACTTGGTCTAAAGTAAAAATACGCCCACTTGGGCATTAAGCATCTTATTAGCATAAATCTAAAATCGCTAATAAAGTGGTAAAAATAGATTGGTTTTTTTTTAAACAAAAAGCATTACGTAGGAGATAGGGTACTTATAATGTGGTGACAGAGCCTCTTTAATAGAAAGCTTTAGACAGGCATCTTTTAATATGTATTTTGTCAAGTAAAATGTGCCAAAATACACATAAAAAAAGCCCATGGGAAAAGGGTCTTAGGCCTCATGCACACGACCGTGCTCGTAATTACGACTCATAATTACCAGCACGGCCGGCCACGGGCAGCCGGCCGCTTTTGCGAGCCGTGCTCCCATTATAAAGTATAGGAGCACGGCCCGTAAAATGAAAAAATAGAACATGTTCTATTTTTTTAACGGCACGGGCACCTTCCCGTGAGAAAACGGGAAGGTACCCGTGACTAACAGAAGTCTATTCGCCCGTTATTGCGGGTCGTAATTACGACCCGCAATAACGGGTGTTTTTACGGTCGTGTGCATGAGGCCTTAGGCTGCAAGTCAATAGTCAGTTCTTGATATGTTAGAAGTAGGAGAAATTAACAAGCGTAAGGATCTGAGGGACTTTGACAAGGGCCCAATTGGGATGGCTTGACAACAAAATATCTCCAAATGGCAGGTCTTTTTTCATGGCTCACCAGAAAAGGCCTCACTGCTGTACTAATCCACCCGGAATTTGTGAGACATAACTAGGAAGGAGCGTATGATCTTATAGACAGTAGGAACCACTCTTACTTTTTCTTAAGGTAGCAGTAGTCCCTTTGTGCTCATTGCTCCCATGCAGATGCACAAATACTAACTGTTAGGAAAGTTTTATAAATGTATGTATCGTAAACTAAAATGTGTATTGAGCTATACAAGTTTCTCTGCAAAGATATTTCTGCTGACAAAGTGTTTAATATGTTATCAAGTAGAGGGGAGGTGGGCAGCTGAATTCCTTTAGGGAGTAAAGTGAAGTATTTACATAAGTGTCGAGGTCGAATAAAGAGATAAGAAAGCTGTCTAAGGACTAGTTTGAACAAGGCTTATCTCATGTATAAAAGCCATGATACTGAAGGTAGCAATAGACATTTGCTGATGGATGTTTGATCTACCTGTCATAATGTCTCCTTATCGATAAGAATAAAGACGCGCCATTTTTATTCAGATGACTCCTCGAATCTATTTGATAAGAATCTAAATTCTTCAAATCACTAACAGGGTTCATAAAAAAATCTAATAAATTATCTATCTATATCGATCTATCTAATCACAGATGTTTTTGTGTGTTGTCTGATTCCTAGCTATTCCGAAGGTTTTGATCACATACAACAGATTTTCTGGATGTTATTCAGCCATTGATTGTTGTTTGAGATTCTGCTTGGACTTTCTATTTGGAGAGGGAAAATGAGAGCTACTTTATTTTCATTCTTTACACTTATAATAACTCTATGTACAAAGATTAGCAGCTCCACCAGTTTTGCTAAAAGAAAATTCATCTTTAATACACATCACCGTTCCATAGAGTAAAAAGTATGGACCAATTCATGGTAAAAACTTATCACAATACAAGGGACGAAATGTTTGACCAGTTATTTAGATACATTAATCAATAATGTCGATGGTAGTGCTTGGGAACAAAAAGTGCAAGTGCAATACCATAAATAAGTATACTAAGTATAGTAAGACAAAAAAATACTAAATTAGTATACCAATAAAAGTGCAAGTGTAAGATATATTAGGCAGTATGTGAACAGTCAGTTCCTGAAGTTGATGTGTTGGAAGCTGGAAAAATCGGCAAGCGTAAGGATCTGAGCGACTTTGATTAGCCATAATGTGATGGCTAAACAACTGGTTCAAAGCATCTCCAAAACGGCAGATTTTGGGGATATTCCCTCTATTCAGTGGTTAGTGCCTACCAAAGCGGGCCAGGAAGGACAACCAGTAAACTGACGACAGGGACATTGACGCCCAAGGCTTATCAATACGCTTAAAGTGCAGCGAGTAAAGGGTAGCGCATCTGGTCCGATCCCACAGACCTAGAGTACTAAAAATTGATGAGAACGGTAGTGCTAGCTATAATAGTAAGGTGTAAGAGAGGTGTAAGAACACAGTGCATGGCAGCTTGCTGCATTTGGGGCTGTATAGCCGCAGACCGGTCACCCATGCTTACCCCTATCCTACCAGAAGCTCCTACAATGGGCACGTGAGCATGAGTACTGGACTATGTAGAAATGGATGAAGATGGCCTGGTCTGATGAATCACGTTTTCTTTTAAATTATGTGCACCAAAAAATCTGTTTTTTTAACACCTTAGCTCCCGCAAAAAATAAGCCCTCACACCACTCAATCGGCAAAAAAAGAAAAAAGTTATGGCTCTCAGAATGTGGTAAAACAAAACTTTTTTTTTTTTAACAAATATATTTTTTCCTTATAATATATATATTCCGTTATAAATTTGGTATCACCGTATCAATCGTATTGGACCGCAGAGTAAAGTTAAGTTGTCATTTTACTGCTTGGTAAAAGCCGTAAAAACGAAACCCAATAAAACAATGGAGGAATCGCAGTTTTTTCCAATACCATCCCACAATGATTTTTTTTTCAGTTTCCTAGTACATTATATGGTACTTTAAATAGTACAATAGTAACTACAACTCCCCCTGCAAAAAATAAGCACTTACGTCACTCTATTGACAGAAAAATAAACATTTTATGGCTCTTGGAAAGCGGGGAGTGAAAAACTACAACGAAATAGCAAAAAATGACTTTGTCTTGAAGGGGTTAAAGGATCTGCTGCTAATGTCTTGGTGCCAGATACCACAGGGCACCTTCCGAGGTCTAGTGGAGTCCATACCTTGACAGGTCAGATCTGTTTTGGCAACATAAGGGGATCTACACAATGTTAGGCCCCATGAACATGACCGTGCCCGTAATTACTGCCGTCCACATTTATGGGCCGTGCTCCATTATAAAGTATAGGAGCACGATCCGTAAAATAAAAAAAATAGGACATGTACTATTTTTTTCGAAAAGTTTCTACGTCACGAACACCTTCCCATAAATATATACGAAAAGGTGTCCATCGGCCATAGAAATTAATTTACGATTTTACGGTCGTATGCATGGGGCCACAGGCAGGTGGGTTTAATGTAATGGCTGAATGGTGTATACATAGGATTCAGAATCACCTGATGGCAAGGAATATTTAGGCTTGAAATGTACCTGTTTAATGTAGTGACATAAGAGGTAGAAACTACTTTAGAGGCACAGGATATTTTTTTAAATTTTGCTTGTCCCTTTCAGAATGCAGGAACAAACCCCTGTAAGAATTCAGCCACACTGGATTGCCAGACATTTCCTCTTTAGGGACTGTTGCAGAAGAAATGTAGTATTAGATGGTTGCATCGAGCCTGTCAGAGAGGAGGACATCCCCTTTACTATGACATCTATATGTTCTATTAAGAAGTATGAACAGGAATTGTGCAGTTAGAACAACCCCTTTAGGCCTCATGCACACGACCATAAAAACACCCGTTATTGCGGGTCGTAATTACGACCCGCAATAACGGGCTCATAGACTTCTGTTACCCACGGGTACCTTCCCGTTTTCTCACGGGAAGGTGCCCGTGCCGTTAAAAAAATAGAACATGTTCTATTTTTCTATTTTACGGGCCGTGCTGCTATACTTTATAATGACAGCACGGCTCGCAAAAGTGGCCGGCTGCCCGCGGC
This sequence comes from Rhinoderma darwinii, assembly GCF_050947455.1. Classification (NCBI taxonomy): domain Eukaryota; kingdom Metazoa; phylum Chordata; class Amphibia; order Anura; family Rhinodermatidae; genus Rhinoderma; species Rhinoderma darwinii. The sequence continues at coordinate 130,786,809 of NC_134691.1, read as the reverse complement.
CGGCCGTGCTCGTAATTACGAGTCGTAATTACGAGCACGGTCGTGTGCATGAAGCCTTCAACTGTAAAAAACCTTAGAATGTTGTTTTCAAGTTTAAAAGGGTTGTCCAGGATTCAAAAATAATGGGCTGCTATTTTTTTCCCCAGAAACAGCCTCATTATTGTTCTTGTTCTGAGTCTGTTATTACAGTTCAACCCCCTTGAAATGATGGCGCGAAGTTCCAATACCAGATACATCTCTTGGTCTGGAGTGGGGCCGTTTCTTGAAAAAAAAGCAGTCCCTTTTTCTAATCTTCGATAGACAACAGTCAAATAAATGTACATTGTATCTAGATCTGAACAGTGTCTTTACTCTGGTGCTGCTTCTGGACATTTTAATAAACACATTACTAGCTCATATCAAAGGGACGTCCGTGGATGTCCATGGACAGAAAGGGAAGACTGTAGACTGCTTGATGTTTTTTCATTTTTTCCATTCCCCGCTGCTATTTATGATTGCACAATATTATGTGCGTGTAAATTAAAATTATTATTATATTGTTTAAGCGACCCTTCCGGTCTCAGGACAAAATTGTAAATATGATTGGGTATATGGAATTATATTACCCGGTGCCCTCTAGTTGAGCACCTAAACCGTAGATCCGCTGTTTTAGGGTCGCCTCTGTGTTCACACGTGAGCAGCTCTGGCCAATCCAAGAACAGTGGGAGTTTCTCAGGCTCGTAGCCAAAGAAGCGCTGCAGCCATTTTGGGTCAGCACAGAGACGACCCTAAAACATTGGATCCACAGCAGAGGGCACCAGGTAATATTGTTCCATATTGCGTATCCTATTTAAATTGTTGTCTCGGGACCGGAGGGAGGCTTTAATAGCTCTGCACTGTGATGTCACTAGACTTGCAGTGTCCGAGCAGAACTGTCATTCACATTGTAGCCCCATCTAAGCTGGACTGTACAGCAGCATAAACAATGTAGATGGCAGTGACCGTGGCCATTTATTATCCTTCATATAGGCCATACTCTTGAATAGGGTGTGGGGGGTGACGTTATAGTTATTTAAATCTAACTGAAAAAGTGATTATATACAACAGTGGGCAGTACATTTACTAGTGGACAAAATAAAGTAGAATAATGAAGATGGTTAATTATAAGATGTGACCTCAAAGAAGCAACACCACTTCATATACTACTAAGTTGTGGCCGCTTTGCTCCCTGGATCAGTACATTGACATTATGGCTGGGGTACGGAATCTAAACTATAGTCTCCTATAAAGCTTTAAACTTCTGTCATCAATGTGTGCAGTTTAATATGGGACTGCCCCGGAAAATAAAGTAAATGAAACTGACATTAAAACTACACTATATTGCATTACAGTTATAGATGTCCTTTACAGAGCTTGGAAAACATTTATCCTTTTACTTAAATCAAAATTAGACACAAAATTGAAGTTCCAGAATTTTTCAATGCACTTTGGCATGTAAACCCTTGTCCTTTTAATACTTGATCTTCTGACTATCTTTTGTGAGTGCATTTTTACTTATTATACACATTCTTGATGTAATTAGATAAGCAATCTTTTTTACTTAAAGTGGACCTTTAGGAAGACCTTCAGAATGCCTTTTTCCTTCTACAAGTAATTGTCTAAGATTAAAGGGGGTTTTACACTGGCCAATTATCAGGCAAACGATCGTTCATAGAATGCTAGTTGCCGATAATTGCCCTGTGTAAACAGGGCAGCGATCAGCAGATGGACGAGCAAACGCTCGTTCATCTGATGATCGTATTGTTTTAAAAAAGTAACATATTATCGTTGTCGGCAGCACATCTCCCTGTGTAAACGGAGACGTGCTGCCTACATGATAATAATGTATGGGGACCAGCGATCGGAGTAACGACTGCTCATCCCCATCCATAGCTCCTTGTGACTAGAGCAAACAAGTGCCGATCAACGAACTGTCTCATTGATCAGCGCTCGCTGCACCTGCCAAAGTTGGCTGTTGTAATAGAGCCCTCTCTGGTCCAAACTCTACGAATACACTAGAAAACTTTTATTTTTACGTTTATTTTTTTTATATGACTATTCTTGTGGAAATAAGTAAAAAATGTATATTATGAAATATTGCATTTTTTGACATTGGCCATTAGATATCTGCACAACAGACTACACTCCATATTGCAACTGAATGTTATCACCTCCATTATCAGTAGTAGGCAGAAGCATAAAGAGATTCATTCATGTAAAAGTCTTCTTTAAACGGGATCATCCATTGAAGTGGTTATCCCACAAAGTGTGTTATCCAGCAAAGTACAGGCATAGTCATTTTAATGCTAGGAATCAATAAGGAAAGCTTCAAATCTATGTGTTTCCTACTTTTTTCATAATTTATGAGATGGTTTGTAGGCTCCATCGCTGGGTATGAGTGGGTTTCTGCGTGAAAAAAAACAAAGAGAAAACATTCATAAATTGAACTGCGGTGCGAATTTTAGATCCGCAGAATGTCATTTTATGTTGCCGATATTCTCCATTGAGATCAATAGGGAAGTAAAATTCTGCAACAATTTCTAATTATTGTGGAATTTGTTGGTATTACGTTGTGTTTTTGCAGCAAATTCTGCAAGTTATGAAAAAAAGTAACAATTATGTTATATCTTCAAAGGTGGAAACAAAACAAAATAAATATTCTCTATTCTCCCCTCGCAAGAGGCGCTCTCATGTGAATGCGTCCCTGCTCTTCCGGCTGGTCTGTGCACATGGCGGCTTCCTGTGAGGACATTTTAACACATCTGACCGCTGCAGCCAGTCACAGGAGGCAGGCTATACAGAGGCCAGACGGGGCAGCATGGATGCGTTGCTATGGTAGTGTCAGGAGAGGTGTGTATCGGTTTTTATTTTATTTTTTGTCAGCAATTTTCCATAGCGATCAATCCGGCCAAATATCCGCAAACCAGTTGGTGTGAATATTCAGCCGGATTGCCCTGCACGTTCTGGGTCGGAAACCCTGAAGACTTTTCCGTTGCGTTTTTGACCCGTATGAACAGAGCCTAAAGGAGTTCACTAGAAACAGCAGGTGGCGTAATACAAAGCTAAGTATTTGAATATCTAGCGAAATAAAACCATATTTTTTCTTAAAACAAAGTAGTTTTATTTTGCAAAAGTGTTAAAAAAATACACATATATGATATCGCTGCGAAGTTATGTAAGTTATGTCTCCCAGAATGTGATGATGAAAAAAATAAAAAGATACTTCTTCCTAAAGACCCAAAATAGTTTGGTCCTGAAATGGTTAAACAGTGCCCATGGCGGCTACTGCACCCACCAAACTGTCACCTCTTACAGACACTGTCAAAATGTGTGCGTTGTATCAAAAGTTCACTGTGTGCACTGTATTCATATATTTGACCTCAGCCGAACAAGAGTTCTTTGGCCTGATCAGTGGGTGTGGTAGCACTCATGGGCGCTGTTAATACTAGGGCATTTATTAAATGCCTGGTTTAAAGGGGTATTCCCTGAATAGAAAATCATCACCTATCCGCAGGATAGGTGATAACTGTATGATCGCTGGGACCATCACTGATCAAGAGAATGGTGGTCCTGAACAAACTGTTTCTCTTCACTGCTTAACCGCAGTAAGGAGGACTACGAATGGAGCGCATGCTCGACCGCCGCTAGCTCCTTAATGCGGGGGGTGCAGTGAGGAGGAATGGGGGTTTTGAGATTGGTAGGTGTCCCAACAGTGGACCCCTCCTCCAGTAATCAGACAATTATCACCTATTCTGTGGATAGGTGATAATTGTTAATTCTGGGACAACCCTTCTAAAGAGGACTGTCCTGTGACCGACTTTCTTTAATTACAGAATGAAAGGTCTGTGCTACTGCCAGAATCAAGATAAGCATCTCTTCCCCTAAAAAAGTTAATATCATAGACCGCTGGCACAGAGTAGTGTGGGGACATCGTTGTCTGTGGAGATCTGATGATGGCCCTGCCAAATGTTAGTTACAGGAAGCTGTAAAAAAAAATCAAGTGAAAAGATTGCATGCATTAGAAGCACTTAGTTCCTTAAGTGGATGAATAATTTTTTGTCAATGGTGTACTCTTTAAAGAGACTCTATCGGCAACTATAGTAAGTTTCCTGCTGACGCATCATCCTCTCCGTAGGAAGTACTTATACCCAGAAGAAGGGGGACTAGAATGATCGTGGACTGATCTTCCTCACTATGCTGTGCAGCAGTCAATGGTTGTTATTTACCCCCACCCTACAGCTTTTTTTCCACAAGAAACATTAAAATTCATTCCATCTGCACCTAAAAGACACAAAACAAAACTGCACTCAAAGAATTTCATGCCCATCTTGTTTTCTTGCTGTTTTACATTATTGAAGATTCCTTGTAAGTACCGTAGTTGTGAAGTAGATCGGTAGGAAGACATTTAACCCCTACTCTAAATTCCTGTACAGCGTTTGCCTTGCAGTCATATCTTTTCTGAGCTAGTTCTAAAGCTGGTATCAGCAGTATGTGATATTTGTTATTTATTAAGGATTTTATGTTATTTTAAAATGATATTTTACTGTTTTGTATGTCGTAGATAGAAGAGATTTGTTTCTATGACATTGTTATCAGTTATCAAACTTTTTGTTCTGAGGCTAGCAGTGCATTTTTTCCCATAAAAGCTAAAGTGGAACATCTTTACTTTACATATTTTTGAGATTGTCATCATAGCTTTATTCTTGTATATCGAATAAAGGTAAAATTCTTGTTGCTTTCCTAGGCTGTAAAATGTAGTAGAAAACAAAGTTTAGGTATGGGAATAAGGGGAAAAACAAGTTGTGCTTCATAGAGCTGTCTAGCGTTGACAGCCTCTTTTCAGAAAGTAGGTTGCAAAAGTACTAGAGCGAATTTGTCACTTCATTGTTGCTTTTGTTCACTATTATACCATAGTTAAGAAAACACCAGGTTTACCTGCAGTCTTACAAAAAATTACGAAAAACTTGGATCTGCTTAAATTTGCAAACTGCGCCTGTATATCTATGTAGTGTTTCAGCACGCATTGCATGTATAGTGTATATTTTCCACTCCTGCTTGGATTATGCAGCTCAGAGGGACCCTTTGTAGATATTAGGGTTGTGTCAGGCTAATCCCTAGCACACGGTCATTCCATTCGTCACAATATGTATATCATTCAGCAACACCAGAAAGAAGGAACAGCTCCTCCTTGTGGAGGTTGGACAGCTTTTACCAAGATCTTTCCTATTACTTTTCCGATTTCTTAAGACAATAGAAACATTATATAAATTACTCTTATCAGTAGTGTATTCACATATTTGCAACTTTAAACCTATATGAAATATAGTCCTAAACCCCTAACTAATACCTTGGCTTAACCGAATAAGTATTTAACATTAGTATAATATTATTATAGATATTAATGTTTTGATTCTTTATATTATTTGTTTTAATAAACTATAACTATTAAAATAAGATTCCAATAATCTCACCCGTGTAGCCAAACGTAATACGTTTTGTGGTCACTCATCTTCATATAGCTGTTGAAGAACGTCTTTACTAATGCATGTCCTTTTTTGCATCCATTTACTTCTCCACATGCTCCTTGGCAGGTCCTCTGGAGCATCGTAAAGAGTGTTAGTAAAGAATCAGCCTATGTCAATGAGTTCAGTCTTCTCATCTTGAGAGCCAGCAGAATACGAAAAAAGCATCTGCTTCTCCCAGAAAGGAACAATTGCCGGCAAATACGTTACAAACCCATTTCTACAAACCAGCTGAGAAGCAGGAGGTTATTCTCTGCAGTATTGTCCAACAGTCTTTTGCTTTATGTCACCTGCAAAATACAAAAATACAAAAACAGTCCTTTTAGAATATTTGCACTCAACAAATGTATTTCCTTGTAAGAGTAAAAGACCTAAAACTTTTATAGCAAGGTAGATCCATCTGAGGCACTGTGCACATCAGGTTTAATGCCCTTCGTTTGGTGTATATGGCAGGAGAAGCTCCTGACGTATATATTAAAGGTAGGCTGTGACAGATGCCCTGAGAGTGGCATCCGTCACCATAATCGTATCTATTTAACGGATATTTCATGAACACTTATGAACCCTTTTCATTACATATCCGTTAAACGGATACCATAATAGACTATGGGTGACAGGTATAGGCTAAATTCGTCCAGCAGCCCGTAGGCTTACCCGTTAAAAAAGAAACGTATAACGCTCACTATTACGGTATTCCATCCTTCAAAAAGAAAAAGGTATATTGAAATATATAGAGCCCGACGAAGGCCAAAACGTAGCGTTCAAAGATCCTAGGAGCAAATATGCAGTCCCCTAGCTCCCGACAGGAGTGGAATCTCTGCTCTGGCCGGGGATTCCGCTCCTGGACAAGCCCCTGACGTCACTGTCCATATATGGACAGTGACGTCAGGGGCTCTTCCAGGAGCGGAATCCCAGGCCAGAGCGGAGATTCCACTTCTAGAGGGAGCCCCAATGGCGCTATCTACAGGGAGGGTGGTGTAGCGCTATCTACAAGGGGGGTGTGTGTGGCACTATCTTCATGGTGGGGTGTGTGACACTATCTACAAAGTGGGGTGTGGCACTATCTACTAGGGAGGGAGTGTAGCACTATCTACAGGGGGGCTGTGTGGCACTATCTACATGGGTGTCTGTGTGGCACTATTTACAAGGGTGTCTGTGTGGCACTATCTACAAGGGGGCTGTGTGGCACTATCTACAGAGGGCTGTGGCACTATCTACTTGGTGGGCTATGTGGCACTATCTACAAGGGGGGATGTGTAGGCACTATTTACAGGGGGGCTGTGTGGCACTATCTAGAGGAGGAGGCTGTTCATTTTGTCACCATATAGTTTCACCAGCCTCAATTATACAATCTGTTTTAGTCAGGCACACTGACCTATTTAATGTTTTTTCTTTTAATTTATCGTTATACTAACTACCTTTAAATAACTATATTGCTTGAAAAATTGACAAATGGTTTTAAAAAATAAAATAAAAATTACACATCATTGATTGGTAGAGAAAGCAAACATTGTGAGGGGAAAGGAGATGTCGGGAAAGTAGTTGGGGAGCGCAAAACTGAATGTTTGCCCCGGGTGCTGGAGAACCAAGCTACGCCTTTGGGTTTGGTGGCTGTTTGTATACGAGTAGAGGCAAATCCGGGACTGTTTCTCTCAGTTTTTTGTCTTTGTGAAATATAGGTTGGAGATCAGCAGCAATTTTCCTCGAGATGTTTATTTGGGGGTCTTATAGGACCACTAGGGGCACTCTGCAGTAGTCTTCCTTCGCTTTGTACTTCTTGGAATTCTTGTGGCTCTGTAGATCTGATCACCTATAATCCGTGGATGGTATCCCTGTTGTAGGTATATTATTATTGTGAAATACTGAGAGTGGACAGATCTGCTATACCAGCGCTTCTCAAACTGTGAGGAGGGCCTCACTTATGGTATATGGATAGAGCTATTTACTTCAGACTGCCCATAAACCGCACAATCCAGTGATTAGGTGAGACTCGAGCAACGTTTTTGGATTCTTCTTCGATTGATGATTGACAGTCTTATATTAATTCCTGCTACAGAGTAAAGAGAATAATAAAACAGTATTGCACTAAAGGTTTCTATATGTTTCTATGTTCTAGAATACAGAAAACCGAGTTGTAGAAGAAGAAAAGCCTGTAAGTGATGTGGCAGATCCAGCCCCGGAATGTGACGATAATGAAGTGTTTGGTATGTACCTCCCAGAATCAAGAAGTAACTTGTAATCTTGCAGAGACGTAAACTACTGTGACGTAAGCTTTGCAAGTGGCATTTGAATTGCACAACAAATAGCTTTGCTGATTTATTACCTGCCAACTTCATAGACTTGTGTGATAAGTGATATATACTAAATATTCGTATGTGTGTATAGATTTTATATTTATATGTACATATTTATATTATTTGTTATCAAAATGTAAAAGTGGAGAAGGGAACCTGACTAAATACATAACACTCAGACACATTGATAGGTTTTCCTGCTGTTACTGCCATAGCATTTCTATTGAGCTTAGTGTAAATGTCTACCTTTTTGTGTTTTAAGGACCAATCCTATTTTGGGCCTTAAAGGGGTTTTCCCATATTCAATATTTATCACCTGTTCACAGTATAGGTTATAAATATCTGATCGGTGGAGGTCCAATCACTGGGACACTGCCCCCCCCCCATCACGAGAACGGACTTACCTTGCCATTCCTGGGGCTGCCACTCTGCTATCTTCGACAGCCCCATAAAAATGAATGGAGCAATGGTCGAGCATGCCCACTACCGCTGCATTCCTTAGAGGCTCCCAGGAAGGTAAGCCCGTTCTTGTGATTGGTGGGACCCCCACTGATCAGATAATTATCACCTATCCTGTGAGTAGGTGATAAATAATGAAAATGAGAAAACTACTTTAAGTTTCAAGCAATTAACATGGCACCATTTTGGAGAACATATAATTTATTGATTAGCTTTTATTAATAATTTTGGGGGTAATGCAAAAAAAACACAACAATGCCGCCATTGTATTTTTCCCCGCCGTTAACCATGTGGTAAAAATAACACGTTAAATTTATTCTCTGGGTCAGTATGAATACAGCAATATCAAATAACTATAGTTTTTCTTTATGTTTTACTACTTATGCACAATATGTTTAATTTCTACATCGACGTAGCAGTACATGACCTTGTTTTATGCAGGACGTGTTGTGGTTTTCATTGGTACCATTTCGAGGTGCATATAATTGATTGACAAAATGCAGGGGGGAAATGTAAAAAAAAAAAATATACCATGTGGTATAAATCCTAAGTTGATCTTATTCTTCAGGTCATTGCGAATGTGGCGGTAACAAATATGCATTTTTATTTATAGTGAATTATTTTTAAAAAAAATCCTTTTTGTTTTTTAAATAAAAAATTATAAAAAAAAGGGTTATTTCTTTTTCTTTCAGGATTGACTTCTTTTTTTTCTTAACTTTTTATTAAAATTAATGTAACTTTTTTTGTGTGTCTCTTAGTATTGCTTAGTATTCCAAGGTATTATTGCCTGTTATTATTACGCTGACATGCAAACTATTAGGCAGATGCTTATGTCAGAACCAGGGGACTTCGTTATGTAACCCCTCCCCCTGCAAACACGACAGATGGGGTTAAAACCAATATGTCAGCAGGAAATTGCCTACCAAACGGTCGCCAGTAGTCAATCAAAAACCTTTTGTCCACATACCTATTTTATGCTGCAATTTCAAGTAGTTCTTTAGTAAATCGCGTTTTTTGCCAGTGAAAAGAGGAGCACTTTGCGGTGGAACAGCCGATCAGAGTGGTGCTTGCAGCTAATTTGCATAGAACGGAAAACGCTCAGCTGTTTCCGCCAGCCCCATAGACATTGAATGGAGCGGCAGGGTGCATTCTCGACTGCCGCTTCATTCAAATTCATCCTTACTGCAGGGGGTGCATTGAGGAGGAATGGGGGTTGAGGAGCCCCATTTTAGTGATCCTGGGCGTCCCAGCGGTGGGTCCCCCAGCGATAAATAATTTTTCACCTACTCTGTGAATAGGTGATAAATGTCTATTTGGGACAACCCCTTAAACTCTGTCTATACTGAGAATTTGGTGTTTAGTAACCAAAAAACTGAGCTCCAATCGCTTTAAAGATATAATAAGAAATTAGTCATGCAAAAGTGTTAGACCTAAAAACAATAATTGTATTAAAAGGGGGTATTCAAAGTCTGTACTTCAATAAGGCCAAGCCATAATTTGGTTTCCCCTCACCACTCAGGCTTTTGTTTTTCTGATCATTGCCTTGCTTCTTAACCTTAAGGCCTCGTTTACATGAGCGTGTGCGTTTTGCGCACGCAAGAAACGCGGTGTTTTGCGTGTGCGCAAAAGGCACTTAACAGCTCCGTGTGTCATCACCATATGATGCGCGGCTGCGTGATTTTCGTGCAGCCGCCATCATTATGACACTCCGTTTGGATGTTTGTAAACAGAAAAGCACGTGGTTCTTTTCTGTTTTCATTCATCCTTTTCACTGCTGTTGCGCGAATCACGCTGTTCGCACGGAAGTGCTTCCGTGTGACATGCGTGGTTTTCACGCACCCATTGACTTCAATGGGTGCGTGACGCGCGAACAGCGCACAAATATAGAATAGATCGTGAGTTTTTTGCAACGGACTCACGTTGCACAAAATTCACGAACTGTCTTCACGGCCCCATAGACTATTATAGGTCCGTACGACACGCGTGAAAATCACGCACGTCGCACGGACGTATAACACGCTCGTGTAAATGAGGCCTAAAAGCGATTCAACATTTAGACAGATGACTTTTTGGTACACTGCAGAATTTATTGATCTTTCAATGTTGGCAAGTTGTGCAGGAGGTGATGCAGCGAAGCATCACACTGCTGCCACCATACTTGACTCGTTGATAATTGATAATGTTCTTACTGTAGAATGTTGTTTTTCCTTTACACTGGAAGTAGTGGGACCTGTATTCTCCAAAAGGTTTCCCGTTTTCCCTCACTTGACTGAAGATTATCCCAAACAACTTGAAAATCACCAGCTGGTTTTTTGTCTTTTTTCTATTTTACTCCATTATCCCTTGAATCCCATTTTAGTCCTCATTGGATCATGAACACTACATTGGCTGCCGTTTTTGGGATGTTCTTCTGTGATGTTTTGTAACTTGAATGACTTGTTACTTCTTCCATGGAATATGTTTAGCCACCTCTAGGAAGTGACTTTATAACTCTTGCAGATTCAACAAAAACTTTCTCATCTATTCTGGAATCTCTTCTGGAATGGTGTTGTTGTAGGAGCCTTAAAATGACTAAGGCCTAATGCCCACGGCCGTAGCCGTGTACACGGCCCGTGATTACGGCAGGGACTGCTGCGGTGTGTCATCCGCGGGCCGTCCGCAATTCACGGACCGTGCAGACATTGATTTAAATGAGCCCGGACCGCAAATGCGGCCCGTATAATGACTTGTCCTATCTTTTTGTGGTCTGGGCTCCCAGCCAATGCACGGACCGTGGAAACCACGATCATGTGCATGGGCCCATAGAAATAAATAGCTCTGCAATTCATCCACATTTTTACGGATGAATTGCGGACGCAAACACACGTTCCTGTTATGTTATCTTTTTATGATACAAATTTTCCAATTTACCTTTTGTACCAATTCCTCATATTTTTCAAGATCTCTGCTTGTAGTCATTCGATAGGAACCTTTCACTGGTCATGTGATGAACACACAATTGAGGACTGATTAGTTACAGTACAGGTATCAAAGCTGTGTCCTGTAATCAGTCCTTGTGGGACCATCACATGATCAGGACTTTTTTATCCCCTGGTAGTAACTCCGAAAGTTCCTTTTGAATGACAGCACGCCGAGATCTTGAAAAGTACCGTACATAAAAATTGTATAACATTATATTATACAAAGTATAACAAGTATTTTCTTAAAGGGAACCTGTCACCAGCATTTTACCTATTAAACCAGCAATACCTGGTGGTAGTGGGTGAAAAATTATTTCTATATAACCTAGAATTGTCTTCTTAGTCGGCTCTGTAGCTTTAGTATTCAGCTTTTTTGTGTTCCCACACCGTATGCTAATGAGCAGAAAAGAGTCAGATCTTCGCTTGAAAAGAGTCAAATCTTCATTCTTCAAATCTTTCCGGGTTTACCGGCCTCCTTACTTTTGATTGACAGCTCCTCGCCTTCCCCCAGCACACACTATCCCGCACTTGTGCATTGATGTCCTCTTCTGGTGTGTGCGCACAAAGGGACACCGGATTATTACGATAAAAGGCACTAAATGTTTGCAGACCGTTATTTACAGTTGGAGGAGGAGTTTAGGAGAGAGGATAACGGCAATGAACTCTTTATAGCAGCGGCCAGTGAGGGATAAGTAACGTTCTATAGGTGAAATGCTGGTGACAGTTTCCCTTTAAACTGGAATACCCTGTAAACCGGTGCGTGGCCTCATGCACATGGCTGCTTCGTATGGGACCTTACACTACTTTCATATGAAGACATACTGAGGGTTTTTTTATTGTATGGGATCTGCTAGGATTAAAATTGTTGAAGGCCCTACTTTATGCATTATTATGAAGCATTACTACTACAGGAGAATGTCCCCCACATATGCCGCTCGGCAGTGTACGGTACAGTGGTACGCAGAATCTCTGCGGCTGTATAGTACGGAGTCACAGGAGATTCCATGTATCACCATATAGCCTCCTGCAGACGCTCTGCCGTGTGCATGAAGCCTTAGTTGAACATCTTCTGATCAATGCATATCTCATATCCGTCGCCAGTTTAGTTGATCCAGTGCAACAATTGTAACATTCTCTACTGCATGGTAGAACTACATTCTTATTTCTTTATAAATTGTGACTTATTTCCTGTGTCTTAAAATTTTCATGTTTACCCCACTGAATCATTTACCTAGCATTTGCATTCTTTTGACTATCTTCTCTATGTATTTTTTTTATGTTTTGTTTGCACTAGTGAGTCATCAGATGCGTAATATTGTCAACTTTTCCTCAAGTGAATTGTCGGTTTCCTTGTTAGCTGGTAACCTTGACGTTTCTGCTGAATTTGGTCTGTCCGTTAATTGTTTTTGTGACGCTAGTGCCCCATCGAGTAAAGCACAGAGTTTAATACGTGTTCCTATGGCTGGCAGATGTTTTCAGTGCCCTCCATTCTGCAGTAATCATTTGCTAGTCTGTCATTAAGCCGTATTCAGGAGAGAGACAAGAACTAGAGCAACAAATGGTTTTCGACAGGAGTGTGGATGAGGTCTGTTTTGAGCAAATCAGGCCGATTTATTACACAGAGTTGTTATTTTTAGCTGTATTGCGGCTCCTGGAATAAGCACAGGCTCCATGTGATGTAAGGATTTTGGATCCCCTCCTGAGCTCTGTATATTTATAATGTGTGTTGCTGAGGGGAGAAGATAATTCATGCAATGATAAGGTGATGTCATTTATTCTAGAACGCCACTGTGCTGCCTGTTCTTGACTTACTTAATTTAGCAATCTGCAGACTATATTAACATACTGACATAAATGATTTGTGCATAAACCTGCTGTCTCTTAGATACAGACACCGCATCTCTGTGGAAACGTGAGTTAAGAGGACCACCAATATGACGTCTGCGTAAATGTAATAACTGTGTGGACTTGATCACCGCCAAAATGACCCCCGCAAATATTAGGGCTGACTTTGTCACAGTTCATTAATGTCTGGCAGTTTTTATAACATTCAGTAGGGGGAGTGCATGTCTAAATCTAAGCCCATGAACTCGGGTGCATAATATCGAATCTTCCATTGAAGGGCAGTAACGTAGTCTAGTCTACAGAGCTCAATGCTTCTGTTTTACAAAGATCCAGGACAGATCAATGTTTTTCTACCTTACAAAGAAGCAGATTTATAGATTCATAATGTAAAGCAGATTTCCCATCGAAAAACCTGCAGTTAGCACGAATGGATAAAAATTACATTGCCGCAACTTACACAAAACGTTTTTTTCATTGTCAGTGGTTGCGAATTTAGGGCTTATTCAAATTGCCTCCAAGACCTCTTGCCACTAGCCGGGCTTTGACTAGTTAGCAAATTTGGAAGCAACATGACCAGTCCTTTATAAAACAAAATTGTCCCTCCATTGCAGTTGTCACTTTTTAGAGCCCTGATTCCAGACACAAGACACTGTTTAGCTGAGAGACTGGAGCGCAGATTACGGTATGACCTACATGTCACAAAAGTTTTCTTTTTAAATGTAGAATTTCTGTTAAAAGATATTATGTCAGGACTGAATATTAAGTCCTCACATCCTTATTTCTTTAGGGCTAGTTCACACAGAGTTTTTTGGCGCTGTTTTTGATGCGGAGGCTGTGGCCAAAAAAAAAACGCTCGCGGAAAAAAGGAGCATCATGCTCTTTCTTCCCACGTTTCCGTCTCTGACCTCCCATTGACATCAATGGGAGGCAGAGAAAGCCGTTTTCGTGGCGCAAAAAACGCGGCAAAGAAAATGCAGGCAGATCAAAATCTACCTCAAAACTTAGATTTTTCTGCCTGCAATAAACTTAGTGTGAACATACCCTAAAGCTGCTAGCGCAATTTTAATGATCATAATCATGGCGGTAATCATGGCAACTAGCGGCATCCATCAATGATTATTTAAGCTTGATGCGGGCCCAGAATGACCTTTCATTTAACAAAAAAATGGAACACTGGGATGAAGGAAGGCATGTAAGTTTGAAGAATCATGCCAAGAGGTTCTCATATTTCTGCGGGCCCTCACTACATCCATTGTTTTCAGCTCTTTTGACTATTGGGTTTGAGAATCAGGATCTTTGCAGCTTTTCTACAACATACACAAAAAAGAATGCTAACATTCTTTTAAATCAACATGTGTGTCTGCATCGACAACGGAAGGCCTCTGTGCAAGAACAGTATATTGGCCCCTTGTTTTCCAAGTGTCCATTTGCTGAGTGGGAGGCTAGCAATAGATCACATCATTCATGGCTCTGCAGAAATTCCTTCACTGGTGTGCCATTCCTCCAACTATAATGAAATGGGAGCACTGTTATTTTTTTTAGCAGTGGGCCCGCCTGACTGCAGGGTCCCTGTGCAGTTGGACATATGGTCTGTCCGGCCCCGTGTCTGTGTAAACTGAATAGTCCTTACAATTTTAAGTGCATTACATATTGTCAACAATGCATAGGCCTAGAAGACAATGTCACTTTATTCCATTTTTTTCTTGTGAAAACAGCAGGAATCTATAACAATTTACACATCTTCAGCTGGTTATATTACTAAACTATCATTCACATGGATTGAATTTTAAAGACATTCCCACAGAGGGAAAATAAGAAATGTATTAACACATAGAGTCCCACTGAAAAGCTGGCTATACACAGGAGAATGCAGACACCATGGTTGGTTTGAAGTCTTTCACTGGCAGTGCCACAGGGATTTGATCTTACCCTTTTCTAAACAATAGGAGAATCTCAATGTGATAATGAACGTTCTTTTTGTCAGGAATAGTTAAAAGTTCTCCATTTATCCTCTAGTGTTTGGTCCAGTAAATAATTTGGGCCAAAAAATCAGACTGTGTACGACATCCTTAAAGAGGTTGTCCCAGTATCGACCACTGTTATCTATCCGCAGGATAGGTGATAATTGTCTGATCTCTGGGGGCCCCTCCACTGGGATCCATACCAATTGTGAGAATGTGGGTCCCATAGTGAGGAGGAGCTTTACTGGAGTGGTGGTTGATCATTCGCCTGCCGCTCAATTCATTGTCTACGGGACTGACAGAAACAGCCGAGCGCTGTGCTCGACTGTTTACATCATTCCCCTAAGAATTTGAATGGAGTGGCAGAATGCATGCTCGACCATCGCTCCATTCAATGTCCTCCTCGGTTCTCTCTATAGGTGGGGCACCCAGTGATCAGACAATTATCACCTATCCTGTGGATGGGTGATAATGGTTTATTCTGGTAATACCCATTTAAGTAAAGAATTTAATAAATACCCCTTTAAGATAAGCAGAATTGTGATGGTTTTTTTCTTATTTTAAAGTGATAAGGTTACAAATTTTAGGATTTTTTCAAATAAGTATATTGTATCCAGGCAAAACAAACTAGAAAAAAAAATAACGCATCAACGCGTGTTTACTAGTATATTACACTAAAGTATTAATTTAGAAAGGGTATTTTTCTCCTTAAAAATGTTTATGTTATAAATTTTGGACCCTCAATACATCTGTGTCCTATAGTGTTTTCTTAAATATATACTATTGATCCATCAAAGGGTTAAATTTGATTGATATATTCAGACTTCCAAATGCTAGGCCTTTATATGCGCCAGGCTTTCCCACTGTTGCCTTACAACACCAATTCTTCTGTTACTAAATTGTCACGTGGGCACACCTTGGTTTTTTCCCATGGTTACAATGAATGCAAATGCCACTTAATGCCGCTGATGATCACAAAGTTTTCAAAGTGTCATTCGTGTTCTCTTCATTTGGTAAGGAGAATGTTCGGCTTTTATAATTTTAAACAGCAAGAAGCAGATAACGGTCAATTTGCTGAATTCATAAGTGATTTCACTTGTACAAATTGTTATTTTGGCCATTGGATTGTGTTTGTAAAAGCAGTAATTAAGGAGATGACTCTTCCTGACTGCTAATACCTCAGATGTACAGCTGGAGAAAAAAAATCCTGCCACATATATATTCCTTGGACATGTATAATGTACATAACCCTCAGACATCCTAGTTTTGAGCAGCTGTCTTTCCGATTATTTTCACTTATGAAAAGATGAAAAGAAATCGCTTATGGAGATTGCATTATTGTTATTTTAATGCTCACCTGACAATATCTGGAACCACAGTCTTTTTGCCATCATCCCTGTGTATTACCCCTAACATCCCTGTATATAACCCTCATCATCATTGTGTATTACCCCCATCATCGTATACAGGGTTGATGTCAGCTTTTCTACAGGAATGATGTGGATAATACACAGGGATGACAGGGGTTATATATAGTGATGTTGGGTGTAATACACAGGGAGGATGAGAGTTATACACAGGGATGATGGTGGTTATACCCAGGGATGATGGGCGTTATACACAGGGATGATGGAGGTAATACACAGGGGTGATGGGGTTTATATACAGGGTTGTTGGGGGTAATACATAGGGATGATGGGCGTTATATACAGGGATGATGGGCGTTATATACAGGGATTATGGGGTTATATACAGGGAGGATGACCCCCATGTATTTTATATAACCGCCATCACCCCAGTATTTAATATAACACCCATCTTCCCTGTATTTATGTAACCCGCGTAATCACTTTATACATGTAACCATCGGGGCGTGCAGGATTGAGGCATAACTTGAATGCCGCCCCCTCCTCCTCCTATATCAGAGAGTAGACGGAAGAGGGGGCGTGTACTATACGAGACAACGTTCCGTGTCTTTGCTCATCCAGCACTTCAGAGGCACAGCTCGTCATCAACTACGTTTACAGGCAGTGGGACCAGAGGCGGAGCTCTGAAGAGCTCATGAAACATCCGCCCGGCCCACTGCCTGTAAACCTACTTGATGATGCGCTGTGCCGCTGTTCAGCCGGAAGTGCTGGCTGAGCAAAGACACGGAACGTCAGACGAAGTGAAAAGTTGGGTGCAGTCACGTGACCACAAGTCAGAACACAGTAACGCTGCCACATATAAACATACATTATATTAGAAAGTTAATTATATATGTCACATTAAGTCAAAATATAAATAAAATGTATTCCTTGACAACCTCTTTAAGTATAGATATGAGTTTCCTTTCCTCCTAGAATTGTAGCGGACTTCAAAACACATGGGACAAAAAGTTCAGGAATACTTTTGTTATTATTATTTTTCAATAACAGTAGAGTTGCTCATCAGCATAGGAAAACCAAATAGCAGATATACATTTTAATAGCCTACAAAAAGAAATGATGTTAGACAGCAAGCTTACGAGACAACTTAGATGTCTTCATCAGGCAAAGTATAAAAAAGTATCTGAAGAATAGTAATGCTGAATGGTAAGCTCTATAATAAGGGCCATGGTGCCAGTGGCGGATTAAGTAGACTATGGGCCCTGGGCTTTTACCCAAACTTGGGCCCCCCTTCTCCCCCGCCGAGCCGTAACACTACCTTTTTGTGCAAGCATTAACAAATGGGAGTTACGATTCCCCTTGTCAAAGGGCTGTGTCCCTACATTCTGACAGTCTCCAACCATTGCTGACAGTATCACACTGTGCAGGGACACATCCTCCTGACAAGGGGAAAGGTAACACACATTTGTCTATCAGTCCTGGACTGCACAAAGACTTTTAGTGAAACACAAGGATTTCCTATAATAAACATGTCAGGAGAGGTGACAGATTCTCTATAAATCTAGTGACTCACAGGTGACGACTTCTCAGATTCTGGTAACTTTTTTCCTCTTTTCTTCTCCATCCGGTCCAGACTTCATGACGACTTCTCCCGGCCATGACTCATTTCTGCAGAATTTGCCACTTAGATGTCTTCTGTTGCTCACTTTTCCAACATTTCTACACCTATAAACGAAAACAAAATGATCATGGTGCCACAGAATAGCACCAAACACTGCGCCCCTGAATATAATTGTGTCAAACACTGTATAGTAAAGCACCACGTGCACAAAGGCCCCTGTAGTTAGCGTCACACACAGATCCCCCTGTATATAGCGTCACACACAGATCCCCCTGTATATAGCGTCACACACAGATCCCCCTGTATATAGCGTCACACACATCCCCCTGTATATAGCGTCACACACATCCCCCTGTATATAGCGTCACACACATCCCCCTGTATATAGCGTCACACACATCCCCCTGTATATAGCGTCACACACATCCCCCTGTATATAGCGTCACACACATCCCCCTGTATATAGCGTCACACACATACCCCTGTATATAGCGTCACACACATACCCCTGTATATAGCGTCACACACATACCCCTGCATATAGCGTCACACACATACCCCTGTATATAGCGTCACACACACATCCCCCTGTATATAGCGTCACACACACATACCCCTGTATATAGCGTCACACACACACATCCCCCTGTATATAGCGTCACACACACACACAGCCCCTGTATATAGCGTCACACACATCCCCCTGTATATAGCATGTCACACACATCCCCCTGTATATAGCATCACACACACATCCCCCTGTATATAGCATCACACACACGCACAGCCCTCTGTAGATAGCATCACACACAGCAGTGATGAAGGGAGGGAGTGAGTTATGGAAGAATGAAGGGAGGGATGAACAGATGGAGGGAGTGAGTGATGAAGGGATAGGGGTTTGGAAAAGCACTCACCAGCCTGGAGCGCTGTGTAAAAACTTGACTGGTGGGCGGGCCTTCTTCTCTGCAGATATTCTGCTCCTTCACTGTGATAGACGGACCTGATTGGTGGGCGGGGGTCACATGGGCACGACGTCATCAAAGGTCCCTTAGGCCTCATTCACACGGCAGGGTTTCCCGGCCGGGTGCCGGCCGTTCATAAATCGGCCGGCACCCGGCTGCATTAGGAATAATAGACCCCTAATGGGGCTATTCACACGACCGATTTTTTGACGGCCGGGAAAACCGCCCGTCAAAAAATAGGACATGCTCTATTTTCGCCCGGGTACCCGGCCGCCCGGCTCCCATAGAAGTCTATGGGGCCGGGTAATACCCGGCCATCACCGGGATGTGTCCCGAGTGACGGCCGGGTTTTCCGGCTCTTGCGCTCTATCTCCTCCTCCTCACAGCGCAGAGTGCATGTGAGGAGGAGGAGTTGATGCCATTCTGACGAATGGCATCGCTGTACACGGTGTGGCAGGGCCGGGGTGTACAGCAGGTGGAAGGGAGCGCTGCGCTGGCTCCCTTCTCCTGTTTGTTTTAAAAGCGCCCTGGCCCGGCGACACCTTTGATGGCGCCGCTAGTAGCAGCAGCAGCTGCTACTACTGTAGCGACGCCACTATAGCAGAGCGGGGAGGTATCTCCCCGCTCTGCTATGTGCTAGCCGCACTTTAGCTCCTTGAAGGAGCGGAATCCCCGTGTTTTCGGGGATTCCGCTCCTGGACAGAGCGCTTGATGTCTCTGTCCATATCTGGGCAGTGACATCAGGGGAAACTCCTGAAGCGGAATCCCCGAACACATGGGGATTCCCCTTCAGGAGTTGCCGCTGATGTCACTGTCCGGATCTGCCCGGCCCGGCACGGATGCATAACTTTATGCAAACCGGCCGGGCAGAATGGCCGATTTTACCGGCCGGCACTCGGGCTCGGACCCGACCCGGTCGTGTGAATCCCGCCTTAGCCTTCAATTCGGAGCACATTTATGTAGAGAGGTAACTTTCACTATCCCGGCTAAGCCCGCCCCGAATTGTTCTGCCTGCACCTTCTCTCTGCAGTGACAGTTAGCGCTGCATCGTTTTTACGATTATGTGCAGTTCAGGCAGCTATGGGCCCCCTGAGTGCCTCGGGCCCCGGGCGGCCGCCCGAAACGCCCATATGATGATCCGCCATTGCATGGTGCTTTGCTTCTTCCATATTAATTCTCTTTTGTTGTAGGCAATGTAGTCTGTATTCTCCGACTAACATTCTTAGCTTTTTCTAATATTCTTCCTTCTGTTTGTTTATGCAGTTTTCTAATCCGGTTCTTTATATATTTTTTATTTTTTTTACCTTAATATAGTCTCTCATAATGTTTGCTCGATTGTGTAGCACGTTCAATTACCTTCGTTCCTGTTTTCTGCCTTCAGCAAAGTCAGCCCATAGATATTTGAATAAAGGTAGCGTGGCATTGAAAAAGGGAAAAACCTGTGTGCCTCCCTTTATAATTTTAACCCCTGTTCTGTTTTTTCTTGGCTAGGCTTAGGAAGATATATACACTTGGTGCCCATTTGGTGCAATTTTCCAAAGACCCCCTTTCCCCCAAAAAATCCAGAATTATTGGCGGCATGGATTCATTAATGGACTGGAAATATTCTTCTGAGATTCTGATCTAGGTTGACATATTACTGTTGTGCATCTGCTGCAATTTTCTTGACTGCATATTTATACTGGGAATCTTCCTTGTCAGCTCATTCTAAAGGTCATTAATTCGACTTAAATCTGGTGACTTTGCTGGCATTGGGCTGCACTGAATCTTGGCATGTCCATAGAACCAGCATGTGAAGACATGTACTTTGTGTCATGAAACATCTTTCTGGGAGTGGCCACTAGAAGATGATAGACTGTGGCCTTAAAGAGCTGTACAGGGTGGGCCATTTATATGGATACACCTAAATAAAATGGGAATGGTTGGTGATATTAACTTCCTGTTTGTGGCACATTAGTATATGGGAGGGTGGAAACTTTTCAAGCTGGGTGTTGACCAAGGCGGCCATTTTGAAGTCGGCCATTTTGTATCCAACTTTAGTTTTTTTCAATGGGAAGAGGGTCATGTGACACATCAAACTTATCGAGAATTTCACAAGAAAAACAATGGTGTGCTTGGTTTTATCAGGCCATAAAACATTTTTCAAATCTTTGTGCGTCCTGTTTTGGTTCTCTCTCTGGCATCATTTTTCTGTTCTTAGCTGAAAGGAGTAGAAACCACAGTAGTCTAGCCCATCTACTTCCAGGTTCAGGGAGTCTCTTCTGTTGTAACACATGGTTGTTTGAGTCAGTATTGGCTTCCAGTCAGCTTGAACGAGTCTGGTCATTCACATTTAGGGTATGTTCACACGCTTAGCAAAACACGTCTGAAAATCCAGAGCTGTTTTCAAGCAAAAGCAGCTCCTCATTTTCTTTAGTTTTTGTAACAACTCGCGTTTTTCGCTGCGTATTTTACGGCCGTTATTGGAGCTGTTTTTCTACAGCGTCAATGAAAAACGCCTCCAAAAACGTCCCAAGAAGTGACATGCCCTTCTTTTTCGCAGGCGTCTTTTTACGCGCCGTAATTTGACAGCGACGCATAAAATTAAGCCTCGCGGGAACAGAACACTGTAAATCCCTTTGCAAGCAATGGGCAGATGTTTGGAGGCGTAATGGTGCCGTTTTTTCAGGCGTAATTCGAGACGTAAACGGGCCGAATTACGTCTGAGACCACTGCGTGTGAACATACCCTAAGGCTTTATTCAGACGTACGGGAAAAACGTCCGTGCAACGCGCGTGATTTGCACGCGCATTGCACGGACCTATATGTGTCTATGGGGCCGTGCAGAAATGTCCGTGATTTTTCCTCAGCGTGAGTCCGCTGAAAAAAAAGTCACGACATGTCCGTTCTTTAGCTGTTTTGCACGCATCACGCACACATTGAAGTCAATGGGTGCGTGAAAACCACGCATGCCACACGGAAGCACTTCCGTGCGAACTGCGTGATTCGCGCAAGAGCTGTCAAAAGGATGAATGTAAACAGAAAAGCACCACGTGCTTTTCTGTTTACAAACATCCAAACGGTGTGTCTTTGAGAAGAGCGAACCCGGACAACCAAACCAAAGTTCAACGGGTTCGGCCGAACTCGTTTTGGCCGAACCCGGCAAAAAAAATTCCGGTACGCGACGTCAGGAGATAGTCACTGTCCAGGGTGCTGAAAGAGTTAAACTGTTTTAGCACCCTGGACAGTGACTTCCGATCCCAATATACATGAACGTGTAAAAAAAAAGAAGTTCTGACTTACCGATAACTCCCGGCTTCTTCCTCCAGTCTGACCTCCCGGGATGACAATTCAGTCCAAGTGACAGCTGTAGCCAATCACAGGCCAAGCACAGGCTGCAGCGATCACATGGACTGCCGCGTCATCCAGGGAGGTGGGGCCAGATGTCAAGAGAGGCGCGTCACCAAGGACGCGTCACCAAGGACACGGCCAGGAAGT
This sequence comes from Rhinoderma darwinii, assembly GCF_050947455.1. Taxonomy (NCBI): domain Eukaryota; kingdom Metazoa; phylum Chordata; class Amphibia; order Anura; family Rhinodermatidae; genus Rhinoderma; species Rhinoderma darwinii. The sequence continues at coordinate 130,764,323 of NC_134691.1, read as the reverse complement.
TCTCGGTAAGTACGAACCTCTTTTCTTTTTTTTTTTTTTTTAACAGGTTGCTCGATATGGTGATCGGAATTCACTGTCGAGGGTGCTGAAAAAGTTACTGCCGATCAGTTAACTCTTTCAGCACCCTGGACAGTGACTGACGTCGACTAGCCTCATCTCTATGATGGCGGCTGCGCGAAAATCACGCAGCCGCGCATCATACACGGATGACACACGGAGCTGTCAAGTGGTTTTTGCGTGCTCAAAACGCCGCGTTTTTGCATCCGCAAAAACGCCACGCTCATGTGAATCCAGCCTAACAAGGTGTTTTCACCAACAGTACTGGCACTTGCCGCAAACACTTGCTGCTGTTCTGGAATCTGCCCTATTCTTGGGAGAAACTATACAGATCTAACAGGGACCAAAAATATGACTCTTAATATAGTAGTAGTAGTGTGTAGCTGATTCACAAGTAATCATAACTATAAGGCCTCATTTACACGAGCGTATTATACGCGCGTGCGACGCGCGTGCTTTTCGCGCGTGTCGTACGCACCTATAATAGTCTATGGGGCTGTTTAGACGATGCGTGAATTTTGCGCTGCGTGAGTGCGTTGCGTAAAACTCACGACATGTTCTATATTCTTGCGTTTTTCATGCAACACGCACCCATTGACTTCAATGGGTGCGTGAAAACAACGCATGCCACACGGACGGTCCTGCGTTGCATGCGCGAAAATCACGCAAGAGCTGTCAAAAGGATGAATGTAAACAGAAAAGCACCACGTGCTTTTCTGGTTACAAACATCCAAACGGAGTGTCAAATTAGAGATGAGCGCACCGAACTTCACCGGGTTCGGCCGAACTCGTTTTGACCGAACCCGGCAAAAAATGTTCGGGTACGCGACGTCAGGAGACAGTCACTGCCCACGGTGCTCAAAGACTTAAACTGTTTCAGCACCATGGACAGTGACTTTCGATCACAATATACATATACGTGTAAAAAAAAACAGAAGTTCGGACTTACCGATAAGTCCCGGCTCCTTCCTCCAGTCCGACCTCCCGGGATGACAATTAAGGCCAAGTGACAGCTGCAGCCAATCACAGGCCAAGCACAGGCTGCAGCCAATCACAGGCTGCAGCGGTCTCATGGCCTGCCGCGTCATCCTGGGAGGTGGGGCCGGATGACAAGAGAGGGACGCGTCACCAAGGCAACGGCCGGGAGACCGGACTGGAGGAAGCAGGCAGTTCATGGTAAGTTTGAAAGTCTTTTTTTATTCACAGGTTGGTGTATATTGTGATCGGCAGTCACTGTCGAGGGTGCTGAAAGAGTTCCTGCCGATCAGTTAGCTCTTTCAGCACCTTGGACAGTGACGGGCGTTGACTAGCCTCATGTCTATGATGGCGGCTGCGCGAAAATCACGCAGCCGCGCATCATACACGGATGACACACGGAGCTGTCAATTGCCTTTTGCGCACGCAAAACGCAGCGTTTTTTTGCGCGCGCAAAACGCACACGCTCGTGTAAATGAGGCCTAAGGGTATGTTCACACGGCTTAGCAAAATACGTCTGAAAATACAGAGCTGTTTTCAAGGGAAAACAGCTCCTGATTTTCAGGCGTTTTTCACTGCGTTTTCACATTGTTTTTTATGGCCGTTTTTGGAGCTGTTTTCACTAGTCTATGAGAAAACGGCTCCAAAAACATCCCAAGAAGTGTCCTGCACATCTTTTGACGAGCCGTCATTTTACGCGCCGTATTTTGACAGCGACGCATAAAATGACAGCTCGTCTGCACAGATCATCGTAAGACCCATTGCAAGCAATGGGCAGATGTTTGCCGACGTATTGGAGCCGTCTTTTCAGGCGTAATTCGAGGCGTAAAACGCCTCCATTACGTCTGAAAAGAGGTCGTGTGCACATACCCTAAAACCAAGTTCACACCGCTTTTTGGCGCTGATTTTGATGCGGAAACCGCGTAGAAATAAGCGCCAAAAACACACACACAATCTCCCCCAATTGATTTCAATGGGAGGCAGAGGCATTTTTTTCCCGGGCAGCTTTTGACAGCGGAAAAAAAAGTGGCATACCCTTTCTTTAGGCCGTTTCCACCTGTGAACCTCCATTGAAATCAATGGGAGACAGAAAAAATATATTTGCCACTCACTTAAAGCATTTTTTGCCACAGTTTTTCCATGTAATTACATTTTAAAAAGCCAAAAAAAAAAAGGCCTCAAAAAAGCATTGAAAAACTATGGCATTTCAAAAACTGACAATTTTTTTTTTTTTCTGCCTGACCAAAACCTCAATGTGAACTTACCCTAACTAGTCGTCTCCTCTGGCTCTCATTAAACTACATGTAAGATATTTTAAACTTTTACTATACAGACACCCACATTTCTCTAGCTACATTTCATAGATGGTCTTTTTCCAGACCTTCTATGCCCGCTTCACATCATATTATTGCGTTAGGACTTTCAACGTGTACCTCTGACAGAAGGCTGCAACGTGTCCCACTACAGTGGGATACGTCGTCCTAACAGCCCTGACCCCGTCTCAGCCCCCTGGCAAAAAAATATATATACTCTTTTGGCCCACGTCCGTCTAATGGATCCGTATGGACATATTTATCATGTACATCAGTAGCTTTCTCGACGCACACAAGAAAAGTAGACCAGAAATGTGATCTGAGCGGGGCTTTAGATTGATCTGAGTTTTATATATGTTTGACAGGTGACAATTAGAGTGTTACAGTGTCCACAGATATTGCCACGTAGCTTTTCTAAGACCCTGAGCTGCAAATCTGGCCCCAAGATATAGGATTTGGATATGTATCACTTAAAAACTATGCAGATTTCCCAATTTGGGAGAGCTGATTGACAAATTCTATAGTAGTTGCAATGGCAGCCATATAATTTGTCACCCAGATTTCTTAGTAACAGAAATAAATAGACACATTTCCTTTTTTAACAGAATCTTCATGAAATTGTAGGGATATTTAATATTGAGTGGTGTGCTCCCATTAGATTGATGCCAGCTTGTTTAGTTACAATTGAATCCAATGTCACCTCTTTGGAGTCCTGATAACCTCCGTCCTAAGTCTATGGCATTAATATTTTATGCCCCTTGTTGAATGCCCTGGAATAGGTCAGAAAGACTAGATGCAAGCAGTAGATTTTTAGGTGCCATGACAACAAATCCAGAAATTGCTGCAATGTTCTATCCCCTCCTGCCATTTACTGCTAATAATCCTTTAGAGTCTGAATATATTTTCTGTGCTTATGATGGACATTTTCTCTGTGAGAGAAAGACAAGAGGTTGCTTCTAAGCTATAGGAAAACTTCTAAATTGACACTTAATAAGGTTATGTTCTTCCGGTAGCATGACCTATACATGCAAAAGCCTTGGTGTATTTCAAAGAAAATGACATAACAGAAAACCTCATTTATCTAGAATACATGGGTTAATGCCATCTAACCTTCTAATACACCTATTCATATATAGATGAAAAGTCATCGCCCCCTATAGTGCAATAAAGTGGATCTCAAATGTTTATAGTGAAGTCTTGTGCTTCTTTCTTTCTTTCTTTCTTTCTTTCTTTCTTTCTTTCTTTCTTTCTTTCTTTCTTTCTTTCTTTCTTTCCAGTCGTAGAGAATAAAGGGGGTAGACGGAGGTGAAAGCAGTAAAGAATGTAAATACAGTATTTGTAGAACGTCATTCAAGTAAGCGATACGGGTGTCGTCACCTTTTCACTATAACCAACCAGTAGAATTGTGAATACAGCTATGGACTACGACGCAGACTGTAAAAATAGTACAAGATAAGAAATGCAATTCATTGAAGAAGGTACTCACATTTTTATTAAATAATCTATAGAAATGAACTGGAAAATATTGTACACTGGTGGATTTACCATTTAAAGAGCCATCAATCCTTTCTTGCACACTGAGCTTGAGCAAGGCATGAAAGTAGCTTAGAGCAATTCCTCTCTAACCTGTGGAGATGTAGACCTATGTTCTGTTCTGTTTGTTACACCTGTCAAGCATTGCACAGATTAACATGAAAAATTGGCTGCTAGAACAGAGTAAATTGATTTGTCATTTATCCCTCGCTCTTTTGTGCCTTTTAGGCCATGTTCAGATGTGGTGGAATTTTTCCGCTGCAAATGTTGGTGTAGATTGGAGGCAATTACGCAACGAATCTGCAGCAACATTTGCATATTTGACAGGTAGTTCAGACGTTGCAGATATCACAGCGGACTTGCCACAGATTTTAGTTTTTGCATTGCAAAGGCTGAAATCCACAGTGAAATTCCGCTTCTTCTCCGCAACATAATGTGCATGCTGTGGAGGGAAAATTTCGCACCGCAGCCTAAGTTCCGCACAGTTATTTTCCACAACGTCTGAACTAAGTTTCCTAAAAATGTATAGAAAGAAATGTAAAAAACGGCTGCTGCAGAATTCCACTGCAGACTGTCCACAGCGGAATTCACCAGCAATTCCGCCACGTCTGAATGTGCCCTTTGGCTAGGTTCACACGACCTATTTTCAGACGTAAACGAGGCGTATTATGCCTCGTTTTACGTCTGAAAATACAGCTCCAATACGTCTGAAAATATGCCTCCAAACACCTGCCCATTCATTTGAATGGGTTTGCCGACGTACTGTGCCGACGACCTGTCATTTAGGCGTCGTCGTTTGACAGCTGTCAAACGACGACGGAAGTGCAGGGCACTTCTTTGCAACGTAATTTGAGCCGTTCTTCATTGCATTCAATGAAGAGCAGCTCAAGATTACGGGCGTCAAAGACGCCTCGCATAATGCGAGGAGGAGCTTTTACGTCTGAAACGACGCAGCTGTTTTCTCCTGAAAACAGTCTGTCTTTTCAAACGTAAAAGACAGTTCTCGTGTGCACATACCCTTACTGTGGCTCGTGTAACATAGAAGAATTTGAACATCTTTTTTTAATGCAACAATAACTTACCCTAATAACTATGATGTTATGTGCACACGACCTCTTTTCAGACGTAATGGAGCCGTTTTACGCCTCAAATTATGCCTGAACAAAACGCCCCTAATACGCCTACAAACATCTGCCCATTGCTTTCAATGAGAATTACGATGTTCTGTTCCCACAAGCCTTTATTTTACGCTTCGCTGTCAAAAAACGGAGCGTAAAAAGACGCTCCATAAAAAGAAGTAGCATGTCACTTCTTGAGGCGTTTTTTGGAGCTGATTTTCCATTGAACACTATGAAAAGCGCCTCAAAAAACGTCTGAAAAGAAGCCTCAAAAGAAGCTCCAAATTTCATTCTCGGCTTCAAAAACGCTTGAAAATCAGAGGCTTTTTTCTCTGAAATCAGCACCGTATTTTTCAGACGTTTTTTGTTAAGCGTGTGAACATACCCTTAGAGTCTTCCCTTAGCATCTTAAAGGGTAACTACACTTTCATTACATTTTTGATAAAAAAAAGTTTGAATCGGTGGGGGTCTGGGTGCTGAGACCCCTATTGTTGCTGAAACGAAGGTGAAGAAGAGCTCAGCTGAGTGATTTGCACCTCCGGCTGTGACCGCCGCTCCCTGTCAGGCTAAAGACGGCTCACATAGAACGTCTATGAGAGCCGTCTTCAGGATGTCGAGGAGCGCTGATCACATCCAAAGGAGCAAAGCTCTCAGCTGAGCTCTTCTTCACCTTCGTGTCAGCAACAGTAGGGGTCTCAGCACCCAGACCCCCACCGATCCAAAGTTTTGATATGCCTCTGACATATAAAAAGTTTGATGAAAATGCAGTTGCTCTTTAAAGCATTCTTTTTGTGTTACTTTTTTAGCGTATGTGTCTCCGTGTATCATAAAGCAGCTATATTTTTGGTTAAGAATCTGATGTCTGACTTACAGAAAATTTTACTATAATACAAAATAAAAGAGAAGCTGGTTGCTATCACTTTTACTGATGTGGAAGTGAGAGTGATGGGAAAAAGAGGGTTCTCTCACTGTGACGGCAGGGAGCGCTGCAAGAGAGATGGAGTGGACCCTCCGAGTAACAGAGAAATTCTCAAAAAAAGAGCTACTTCATGTCCCATAAACTGATTTTGCTGAGGATGATGCGGCCACTGAATGTCCACCAGAACTCGAGTCGCTGCTTGTCGTTGGCTCTCCACTATGGCTCATAGAAAATGGTTGCAAGGAAGGGGGGGGCAGCTTTATAACGACCGTATACCCTAATAGGGCATATGAACCCTGATAAAGCGGTATTTCTAGCCTGCAAATTTATGGCATATTACATAATTCCCATAGATTTTAATGGAGAGGTGGTCACGCCTGAACAGCGGCCACACAGAATCATTGAATGGGGGTCCGGTACTAGCCCTTATGATATGTGAGGATCCCAGAGGTGAGACCCACACAGCATGCATTTATGGAATATCTTGTGGATGTGCCTTAAATGTATAAGATGGGAATACCTATCTAAGGCTATGTTCACACTGAGTTTTTTTACGCGGAAACCGTGCCGCAAAACTGGCCCGAAAATGCCTCCCATTGATTTCAATGGGAGGCGGAGGCGTCTTTTTCCCGCGGGAGAAAGAAGGGACATGCCTTATCTTCGGGCGCTTACGCCTCTGACCTCCCATTGATATCAATGGGAGGCAGAGAAAGCGTATTTTGCGGCGCTCTATTTCCGCGAGTGAAATACTCCGCGTATTTTCGCGGCGTGCAGGGAGAGGAAAATCTGCCTCAAACTTCCGAACGGATTTTTGAGGCAGAATTTCCGACTGCAAAAAACTCTGTTCGAACATAGCCTGTAGGGGCTGCATCAGACTCCAATGTTCCCAACACACCCACAGTTCAGCGAGCTGGCACCAGGTGCAGAAGTCCCATTAATTTGATGCATGCTTTTTCCTCCTGCAGCCCGCCCCCTGGCTATGATTAAAATGAAGAAATAAAGTAACTTAATTGGATTTATTATTTTTTTTAGCTGATTTAGCAAATAACAAGAAAAATGCCCCTTCTAGTTGTAAAAAACTTTTCTCCACTGTTCGCTGAGGAGCAGTAGAGCCGTCAGTTAACAGCAGAGAGGAGGGGTTGGGGAGGGTTTACAGCAGAGAATGCAGGATACTTCTCTTTTCGGCGGACACTTTCCAGCTCATTTGCATACAGCGCAATGGTGGTTAAAACGACTTTATCAGAGTTATGCGAGGACTATGATAGCAATATAGGTATGTTTACACTTGTTTCCTCATTCACTATATAGAAATATTAGCAGTCGAAACTGCTGACTGACTCCCTTTAAAATAATAAAGCTGTTTTTGCTTTCCTATCATGTACCAAATCACAGACCAAACATGCTTAACAGATCCCATTAAAAATGTGAAGAGGGCCAGTATTTTCTGCTTTCTACTAGTGTCCTGGTAGTGACAAGACTGCTGTTCTTGCAATCCTCCGAGCAGAGGCTTAAACAATGCAGGCCATTGTATGAGGGAGCTGTTCGAACAGGATGAATCCGGCACTCTTTCTTGATTACATGCCCACCTACATCTTATGCTAAGTCCGAATCTCGAGCACAAAACCATACTTTTACACCAGTGCATGAACATTGTGTCTTTATTCTTATTTCACCCATTCTAGCACATTTAAGAATTCGGGTAAATTCACACACAGCAAATTGTTTCAGAAATTTCTGTGACTGAAAATCGGTTCCATACAATTGAATGTGGTTGCTTCCGCAGCAGGTGCATGGGTTTCTGCAGGATTTATTGAGATTAACTGAACAGATTTTTTGTCTCAAATCTGTAACTAATCCGCCGTGTGTGAATTTACCCTTAGTCATTTCATTAAGCAATTTGTAAGTCTATACCTGATAGGATTTCTTCCCATTTTTATGTTTTTAAATCTTTTATTTTATTCAAGTTAGCTCAAGAAAATCAATATTTTCGGTCTTTGAGCCCTAAATTGTACTGCCTTAATACTATTAATCATTACACAATAAGAACTGAAATCATTTAAGTCTTTGAAGATGCTTGACATCTATGCTCATCATAAGCGGCTGGACGTTGCTGCATCATTGGGAGCATAGAGGTCATGCTGATGGCATGGGCACAGCAAGTGTGCCCATGTGATCAGGAGCGGGGCAATGGCTGTAATACACAGCTGTATCCTAGCTCTAACGGCAGATAAAGGAAAAACCTCTGATCTCCTCCGTTAACCTTTTGAATTCCGCAATCAAAGCTGATCGGGCATTCAAAGAGAAAGTGAGAAGGGACCCGTTGACCCCTTTGACCACCAATCCAAACTTCTGATATGTCACTATGACATGTCAGAAGTTTGTCGAACTTTTAGCTACACTTTAAGGCTAAATGTGGCCGTGTCCTTGAGGGGTTAATATAATGTTATTTTGACAAATTGTAGTAGGATTAAACAGGATATTTCGATTTCTTGCTTTTAACCCTTGCTTTAAGCAGAATATAGCCACCATTTATGACTATGGACTGCTCACAAAGGCTTTCATGATGCCCATAAACACATCATGACAGACTCTATGGTCACTTGACAGATTTCAGGCTGTCATAAAAGTATCTGCCACTGCTCCTGCAGGGACATGTGTGGTCAGGTTAGTGTTAAACATTCACGTCATGTTTCGTTTCTTTAGAGCTGAATATTCTAATAGAAATGAAGGATTGCAGAGCCTTCCTGTCAATGTGAGAGATGGGGAAGAGAAAACACAAGCTAGAGCATTGAGACAGGGGCATGCTTCACAGAGAACACCTACTAAGCTCTGAATTTTCCGCTTCACAAACAGGCTTGTCATCTAAAGCAGGTCTTAAAAAAATAACCCAGAAATTGACCGAGTGTAACTTCGTTACATAGAACACAGTGCATATACGATAACCTGCTTAGGGAAGAATACATTATGTTTGTTTCTTTTGTTAACAATTTCAAACATTAAACAATGTTCCATAGTCTTTGCATGGCAGAACTTAAATATATTGACATTATCAATACTTAGGGATCAATACATTATACAAACACTCTAGCGGTCACATGATAATGTATGTTACCCATCACCCCTTATATAACGTACAGCGTTCTTCTATTTCTCTCCAAGCAACCTCTAACTAGTTTTGTGCCATCTTGACTAAAGAAAAGCAGTCAGCTGGAAACTACACTTCCCATGAAACTTTGCTAAGCATCATAAAACAAGATGTGTCCAGATCACATCTGGATAGCATAAGTCTTGTAGATCATTCCAAATTATGTATAGGATACGGGAGCGCTACAGATACAAGTCTAATAAGGCCTCATGCACACTTCCATCACCGTTTTCAAGGAAGTTTTTCACGGCCGTTTTTCACGGATTCGTGTGTCCGTGATTGGAACCGTGTGCGCTTCCTGTGTGTACTCCGTGTACACTTACGTGTTTCAGTTTCCGAGAGGAAACTGAAACCCGTTCACACTATGTACACGATATTGTGAGCGCCGCACATGCTATTCCCTGTCCAGCGGTACTCACTGTCCAGGGTGCTGAAAGAGTTACTGCCGATCAGTGCAGCCCTTTAACTCTTTCAGCACCCTGGACAGAGACTACCGCTGGACAGTTCGTACCACGCGCGGCGCTCACAATATAGATTAATGGACTACTGCGCCATCCAGGGAGGTCGGACTGGATGTCAGAAGAGGGACGCGTCACCAAGACAACGGCCGGGGTGCGTATGAACTTATTTTTCTTAATATCGCTGCGTTCCAGCACTGATCAGCAGCCTCTTCTCTCTATCAGTGCTGATAGAGAGAAGGGGCTGCCGATTAGTGCAGTGCAGTATCTGTCTGTATGTGTACCTCTGCCCGCCTGCCGTCCGTTGCTAGGCAACGGCTCCGTCACACACGGACGGCACACGGATGCCTTCCGTGTGCCTTCAGTTTTTTTGACGGCCCCATTGACTTGCATGGGCCTCACGGTCACGGAATCTCGGACCAAAGTAGGACATGCTCTACTTTTGTCGGAACAGAGCAACGGGACCTTCAAAAAAACTGAAGTGTGCATGGCCCATTGAAATGAATGGGTCAGGGTGCTAGCCGTCTGAAAAACGGCTAGCACCCTGAAGAAAAAGACTGAAGTGGGCATGAAGCCTTAGGCTTTGGGCTTATTCAATATATAGAAAACCAAAAAAAGAAGAATTGACGCTGAAAAATTGAGAAGTAAAAGTTATACAAAAAGAATGCTTTATTGACAATAGTAACACACTATAAAAAGAATCCAGAAAACCACAGTAAAAACAGGGATCTTTGGCTGATACATGTAATCAATACCATGTGGCTATGCAAGAGACTGGTATAAAAAGTGCATGTGCGTCTTGAGAAAGGGTAATGAATGTGTATATGTGTCCGTTGAATGGCAGTCTATGCAAAAAGTAGTACAATGGAATACGTGTATAAATATACAATATGATAGACTACATAGAAATGGGTCAAATAATTTAAAAGTAGCAAGACAAGGAAACATAATACAATTGGCACGTTTACGCCACAGCTGATTCTTACACAGCTCATTGGCCCAAGTCCGAATAAAGGACCTCTGACCTCTACCCTACACCACCCCCAGACGAAGGCATTAGCGCCGAAACGCGCGTTGGGGTGGACTTTGGCTGCATTTACCTCGTCCAACTACCATGGGTATGTGAGAACTTATTTGACTTTTCATTTAACATTTCATTTACTCTTTCATGTATCCTGCATGTTTTCGTTCCTGTGTACCTCATATGTCAAGTAGCACTTGTGCTGCTTTATCCGTTGTCTTGCTACTTTTAAATTATTTGACCCATTTCTATGTAGTCTATCATATTGTATATTTATACACGTATTCCATTGTACTACTTTTTGCATAGACTGCCATTCAACGGACACATATACACATTCATTACCCTTTCTCAAGACGCACATGCACTTTTTATACCAGTCTCTTGCATAGCCACATGGTATTGATTACATGTATCAGCCAAAGATCCCTGTTTTTACTGTGGTTTTCTGGATTCTTTTTATAGTGTGTTACTATTGTCAATAAAGCATTCTTTTTGTACAACTTTTACTTCTCAATTTTTCAGCGTCAATTCTTCTTTTTTTGGTTTTCTATTGCATTTTTGATGCTGTTAGGGTTTCACACCCTGAAATCGACCTATTAGTCCACACATATTTACATGTGCGACTTGCTTTGGACTTTTGGTTATGCAGATTTCTGTTGCTTTTTTTCTGATATCGGCTTTATTCAATATATAGACTCCAAACAAAATTGTAATAGAGGCTGGGAACTGTTTCAACCACAACTGTCCCCCCATGTCACTTAGGCGGCTCCATAGACTAATCCATATAACACAGAGAAACAATTTAGAGCCTTTGACGCCAATATATATGTTTTTGATTTTTATTAAACAAACACCATAAATAGTTAAAACAAACAGAAAGATACGACTCTAGTATAACAAGCGGAGTCCGCACCAGATATTGTTGCTGACTATAGTATATGGGAAAACATGTGAGTACTTAGACAGACATCTGTTTCAAAAGAGTATCACTAGTACACCGTCTCTCAGACCAAAAGAGAAATGAACTCCATAAGTAGGAAATTGTAAGCAAGAGAAGGTGTAATACAAATAACAGTGCATTGATAGTCCATAGGTAGCAACAGAGAGTAAAGGACAGTGTCCGCTCCGTTACATAAACCCCGACGCGCGTTTCGCCACGTGTGCTTCCTCAATGCACTTACTCAATATATTGGCGTCAAAGGCTCTAAATTGTTTCTCTGTGTTATATGGTTTGGGCTTATTCAGACTATAACTGCCGTTTTTTACGTCTGAGTCGCACCAGAGCAGGACCCGTTTTCATGGATCCCTCATAGACTTGAGTCTATTGAGGGTTCCGTGAAAACGGACTAAAATAGGACAGGTCCTGTTTTTTCGTGGCCCCTCACACAGTCCATTAAACCAACGGCCGTGTGAACAGCCCCATTGAATTGCATGGGTCCGTGTGCTGTCCGTTTTTTTTAACGGACAGCACACGGACGTATAATATGCTCATCTGAATAAGCCCTGAGGCACAGGATTTGCTTTTAAAATGCTGCATTCTGGGTCTGTCAGACCACTGTAGGGATGGGCAAAAATGACTGTTTGGCAAAAGGCTTACATCACCCACAAGAAATGGGAAGCAATGTAGAGGAGATTCAGAGACAACAGCAGAATACACAGGGCTATGCAGATTTGCAGTTTATTCTTGGATTGCTGCTTCGCAATATCCTGAGCACGTTCTTCCTGATATGTTATTATTCAGAAACCTACAAGAGACAGCAGTGACATCTAACCTCATGATTACTTGTGAGAATTCACATAGAATATTTTTTTTACCCTTTAAAGACAGTTGTAAAGGATCTGCCAGGCACAACTTCTGTGTATACGCCCATGGGTAATCAGTCTACACCTGGTTCTATGTCACTGAGACTGACTCCATCTTCCACCACTCAGGATGGCAGGCTTAGGAGTGGGAGAGCCTATCGCAGCCTGGCCATGGGTGGTGGTAGACCGCTTCAGTAAGCTGTGCCACTTTGTGCCCCTCAAGAAACTACCCAATGCTAAGACGTTAGCTACCTTGTTTGTCAAACACATCCTGCGTCTCCATGGGGTCCCTGTCAATATTGTTTCGGACAGAGGGGTACAATTTGTTTCATTATTTTGGAGAGCCTTCTGTAAAAAGTTGGAGATTGATCTGTCCTTCTCCTCTGCCTTCCATCCTGAAACTAATGGCCAAACTGAGAGGACTAATCAGTCTCTAGAACAATATTTAAGGTGTTTTATCTCTGACTGTCAATATGATTGGGTCTCATTCATTCCCCTCGCCGAATTTTCCCTTAATAACCGGGTCAGTAACTCGTCAGGGGTCTCCCCCTTTTTCTGTAATTTTGGGTTTAATCCACGGTTCTCCTCCGTTTCACCTGGTAGTTCCAACAATCCCGAGGTAGAGGTCGTTCATCGGGAACTGTTCATCGGGATCTGCCAGGCACAACTTCTGTGTATACGCCCATGGGTAATCAGTCTGCACCTGGTTCTATGTCTCTGAGACTGACTCCATCTTCCACCACTCAGGATGGCAGGCTTAGGAGTGGGAGAGCCTATCGCAGCCTGGCCAGACGGAGCTAGCTCCCGCCCTCTGTCTATTTATACCTGCCTTTCCTGTTCCTCCTTTGCTTGTGATTCTTCTCGTGTGGTTTCCTGGCCTTGCTGCAGCTCCTAGCTATTTGACCTTTCTTCATACTGACCCCGGCTTACTGACTACTCTCCTGCTCTGCGTTTGGTACCGCGTATATTCCTGGTTTGACTCGGCTCGTTCACCTCTCTTGTTGCTCACGGTGTTGCCGTGGGCAACTGCCCCATTTCCCTTTGCTTGTGTCCCCTTGTCTGTTTGTCTGTCGTGCACCTACTGAGCGTAGGGACCGTCGCCCAGTTGTACCCCGTCGCCGGGCGGGTCGTTGCAAGTAGGCAGGGACTGAGTGGTGGGTAGATTAGGGCTCACTGTCTGTTTCCCTACCCCCCTGTCATTACAACAGTACTACCTTCAAAGGGGTTTTCTGGTTTAGTAAACGCATTGTAAAATAAACTATCAGCGAATTGTGAACTAACAGAGCAGGGGTCCCTTTTCAGGACCATCATCAAGTAGAGGACTACAAAGACTGTCACTTGCTCTGGAGGAACCAGATCATCTGTGTAATACATTGAAGGTTCCTTAAAGGGAATGTGTCACGAATTAAAAAAATTTCAAGCAAGTTATTAATTTTTATTATTTTTTACGTTTTTTTGCTGTATTTTTATTTTTTTCTTCCACAAGGTGGAAAGTATTAAAAATTAAATAATAAATTGACACGTTTTCCTATATTGGCCACCAGAGGGAGCACTTCCAAGAATTACAGCAAGGTGAATCAGGCAGAAGCTCCCTATTTTTGGCTACAAGCCAGGAAAAGGTGTCTTCAAATTGCTAAGCATTGTCCATTTTTTAAGAGATTGTACAATGCAGCTGGCAGAAGCTATAGAACACACTAAGGGTATATTCACACGCTTAACAAAATACGTCTGAAAATGCGGAGCTATTTTCAAGGGAAAACAGCTCCTGATTTTCAGCCGTTTTTTAATCAAACAAGTGTTTTTTTACGGCTGTTTTTGGAGCTGTTTTACAATTGGGTCAATGAAAAACGGCTCAAGAAGTGACATGCACTTTTTACGAGGCGTTTTTTTAAATCACTGGGCAGATGTTTGTAGGTGTTCAGCCCCCCGCATTTTATAGCAGTTTTTCGGGGCGTTTACTGCCCGAAAATTGGCTGAAAATAGGCCGTGTGAACATTTCCTAAAAGGCTGAGAATGATGAAAGTCAAGAGGGAAGACCCTGTGGTGAATGACTTATACACGCCAAAATTTGTGCATTTTATACGCCAAAAAAGTGTTAAATAACGCTTGATTAAGCTTCTCATTTGCATCAATGGTAGAGCGCGCTGTTAGTACATACAACACGCTTTTTTACGCAAGTGTTGTTAAAAAGCATGTTGCGTAAAGCAGAGGCGTAAAATGCTCCAAATAGTTAGTGGGAGTCCTAATTATGTGCCAAAAAGTGTGCACAAAACCCACGAAAAACGCCTGCATTTTACACTGGGAAAAGACAGAAGTCTGCTGTATGTAAGTTTTTTTATGTTTCATATTACTAACTTCATTTTTTATTTTTTTTTGTGCAGGTTCCACTGGACCGTTTGGACTACATCAATCTACGTTTTTGTTTTTTATATAAATACAATGGTTACCGAGGGTTGTGTGGGGGAGTTTTTACTTCAATAAAAAATTATTTTGTAAGGGTGTATTCACACACGTTTACGCCGTGTGGCCGAAAACCGCATCGAAAATATTACCGTAAAAAGACATGCCTTCTTCTATGTGTTTTTCGGCCACACAGGAAAAACGCGTCAAAACCATACTGTGTGTATATACTCTTAGGCCCTGTTCACACAGTTTTTTGCAGGCAGAAAAAAAAATCTGCCTCGGAATTCCTTCAGAAATTTTGAGGTAAATTTTTAACTACCTGCCCTTCTTTGTCCGCGGGGTTCTGTGCGTTTTTTGCCCGCGGCTATTAAATCTAATGCAAGGACCACGGGCAAAAAAGGCCACGAAAAAGGCTTGGAAATCAGCGCTACAGGTTTTTCCTGCCTCCCACTAATTTCAATAGGAGGTCAGAGGCGAAAGCTGCGCCAAGAAAGGACACCCTGCTTTTTTTTTTGTCCCGCGAGCGGCCAAATCCGCCCGGGAAGAAGACGCCTCTGCATCACATTGAAATCAATGCGGGTCAATTTTGGGAGCTTTATGACGCTGATTCCGACGCAGTTTCCGCGCCAAAATTCTCTGTGTGGACAGGGAGTTATGTCTCTGTTTTTTAATACTTTATTAGCACCCTAGTAATGGCAGTCATTTACTAAGGCGGGGCTTACTGCTAGCCAGTGAAAAGGCTAGCACTAACCCCTCCATTATTACCCCAGTAACCACCGCCATGAGGGGTTTCGGGAAGAGCAGGGTATAATCCGGTACCCGACCATCTGTAGCGAAGGTAAGAGACTGGGACGGCCGCAGGCTGGTATTATTAGGCTGGGAAGGGCCAAAAACAGTGGCCCAGTCCACCCTGGTAATGCTAGCCTGCTGCTGCTGTGTTGTATCTGGCTGGTTATGAAAATGAGGGGGTGGGGGAAACGACGTGGGGTCCCCATTTTACATAACCAGCCAGATACAATAAAGCAGCCGCAGCCTAGCTTTACCAAGGTGGGAAGGGCCACGGTTTTTGGACCTTCCCAGGCTCATAATACCAGCCTGCGGCCGCCCCAGTTCCCGGCCATCACTACATATGGTCGGGTACTGGATTGTACCCAGATCTTCCCGATACCCCTGGTGGCGGTGGGTACCGGGGTAATAATGTGGGGGTTACTGCTAGCTTTTTTACTGGCTAATACTAAGCCCCGCCTTAGTAATGGACGTCGTCAAACAGACAACTGCCATTACTAAGGCGCTAATAAAGTACTTAAAAAAAAAACAGTGAGACATAAGAAAATATTTTTTTATCGAAATAAAAACTCCCCTACAAGACCCTCGTTAACCATTTTATTTCTTTAAAAAAAACAAAAACGTAGATCATCGCAGTAGTCCACCGAATCTACGATGTAGTCCAACCAATCTACAATGTAGTCCGATAGGTCCAGCGGAACCTGCAAAACAAAAAAAATAAAGTCATATGAAAAATAAAAATACTTATACTCACCTACAGCAGACGTATGTCTTCCCGCTGTGCCGCAAAAGACACTAGAGGTCAAGGAACTGAGAAGGGAACTAGAGATGCAGCAGAAATATTAATACTTATTAATAATTCTGGCGAATTATGGAGTTACCCTCACAAACCTCCCCCACATATGCAGCTGCTCCGAAAAAAAACACGCCACCCCCAACGCACTGCCACACACACGTACCCCGCCACACACGCTTACCCCGCCACACACACGTACCCCCCAGCCTAGAACTATACTATATAATAGAGATAGATAGATAGATATTTGAAAAATATTCTCCATCACCTGACATCCTGCCAGGAGAGAGAGAAGTTACAGAAGGTCTGCAGGGGGGGCGATGAGGGGGGTGCAGCCCAAACATGCAGCCATGCCACACACAAACCCCCCCCACAAACTTGCAGAAAACGCACACACCTTACCTGCAGTGCAGCCAGTCTCAGCCTCCAAAATGGCGCCGGCTTTCCCCCTATAAACCAGCTTATATGCTGGTCGCTCTGAACTGCGCATGAGCAGCACAGAGCTAGACGGCAGAAGCACAGCACATGCGAACGGGAGCCGTTCGTATGTCCTATGGCCTGTAGCTGCCATATTTCATCTGTATATGTGTTGTGAAGAGACACGTACACAGATGAAATGTAAAAAATGGCAGTCCCCAGTTAAGTAAAAAAGTTTAAATTAAAATAAAACATTTTTTAACAAAAAATAAAGTAAATATAATATTTTATTAAATAAAAACATAAATTAATAAGAAAAAAAAATCATGACACCATTCCTTTAAAGCGTACATAACTTTTCAGAATAAGCTGTCATATGTGTGTACATGAGGAATAACACAATTTCTGGCTATTTTATGGCTTGTATGTGGCATTATTTAGCTCTCTACATTAGTTTTCCTTTCTGCAGGCTCTATATCTAATTTTCAGTTATCTCAAAGCTAGTGGGCGGAGCCTAATTGCTATCATGTCTTCTATATACTGCACAAACAGATCGATACACTGCACACATAGAAGAGGAGAATCCTGCTCTCCTATCTCTATCTAACACACACACACACACACAGAAGCTGTAGCAACATGGAGGACATTATACAGCAGTAATATGTAATGTAACTGAGAATCCAGCACTGGGGTGAGATAGAACTGACCAGGAAGCTTTATAGCCAGGCAGTGACATAATCAGGGACTGTCAATGCTTAAAGGGAAGGTGTCATGAAATTATAATTTTTTTTAATCATATTACTTTTAGTATGATATTAAAATAAATGTTATTTATTTGTGTTCTACTTTTTAAGTTTTTCTTACTTTTACTTCTCTATGGGGCTGCCATTTTGTTTTCATCTCTGTATGTGTCGATTAACGACACATACAGAGATGGAATACGGCACATCCAACCCCATTGAGAATACGAACGGGAGCCGTTCCATTCACTGCAGCGTACGCCGTCTGTGTGGGAACGGTGCATGCGCCGCTCCCACACAGATCAAAACGAAGCACGTTTGCAGAGCGAAATCCGGTGCTATTTTCATGTGGACCGGAAGCCGCGGCCGGACAGTAAGTTGACGACGCGAAGGCGCAAGGAGTAGGAGCGTAGGCGGCAGCGGCGGCAGGAGCAGGTAAGTTATGTTCATGTATGTGATGTGTGTATTATGTTCGTGTATGTTTGTGTTATACTGTCTGCTGAGCACTGTATCTAATCCTCCTACAATGTGCAGTTGCTCAGAAAATGGAGGCACACAGTGTAGGAGGTTTGACTATTCAAACCCCTCCTTCTCCTGGCACTAGCCAGAATAAGGGAGGGGGGATTGTTTGAGGACACTAGAGAATGTGTCTACCCCAAATTTGCAGCATAAAGCAATGAGGTTGCTTTACCACATTGACCATGCTGCAATTTTGGGAACTGCTCTCTCTAGTGGCCAGCACATGGAAATGTTATAAATTAGAATTGAATTGATAATATTTCCTGACTTGTGAAAAAATTAAAAATATTAAAACAATGGCGTAATCACTCAAATAATAATTGTTTTACTGAAAAAAAATAATTTCTAGCGACACATTCCCTTTAACAAAAAGGGATGGACAGCAGATTACAGGGTGGGAGACACTACATTTTAACAGTAAGTCAATTACAAAGTTGTTTTATGTCAGGTATACATGTTAGATCAGCATAAGTTGTTTAAAAAGTTAGTGTCCATTTAATTTCAATGGGTACTATGTAATGCTTCATTTCACCACTGGTGGTGCTGCTGTAGAGGATTTAAAGAGGCTCTGTCACCAGATTTTGCAACCCCTATCTGCTATTGCAGCAGATAGGCGCTGCAATGTAGATTACAGTAACGTTTTTATTTTTAAAAAACGAGCATTTTTGGCCAAGTTATGACCATTTTTGTAGTTATGCAAATGAGGCTTGCAAAAGTCCAAGTGGGTGTGTTTAAAAGTAAAAGTCCAAGTGGGCGTGTATTATGTGCGTACATCGGGGCGTTTTTAATACTTTTACTAGCTGTGCGCTCTGACGAGAAGTATCATCCACTTCTCTTCAGAACGCCCAGCTTCTGCCAGATCATGCTGTGACGTCACTCACAGGTCCTGCATCGTGTCAGACCAGCGAGGACACATCGGCACCAGAGGCTACAGATGATTCTGCAGCAGCATCGGTGTTAGCAGGTAAGTTGATGTAGCTACTTACCTGCAAACGCTGATGCTGCAGCAGAATCAACTGTAGCCTCTGGTGCCGATGTGTCCTCGCTCGTCTGACACGATGCAGGACCTGGGGAAGTGACGTCACAGCGTGATCTGGCAGAAGCTGGGCGTTCTGAAGAGAAGTGGATATTACTTCTCATCAGAACGCCCAGCTAGTAAAAGTATTAAAAACGCCCCGATGTACGCACCTAATACACGCCCACTTGGACTTTTACTTTTAAACACACCCACTTGGACTTTTGCAAGCCTCATTTGCATAAATATAAAAATGGTCATAACTTGGCCAAAAATGCTCGTTTTTTTAAAATAAAAAAGTTACTGTAATCTACATTGCAGCGCCGATCTGCTGCAATAGCAGATAGGGGTTGCAAAATCTGGTGACAGAGCCTCTTTAAACACTGAAGATGAGGCACAAATGGGACAACCTGATACCTGTTTCTTTTTTTGGGGAAACCTTCTGGCAATAAGGATTGTAAAAAGCAGACAATACTTTTAAAAATGCAGCTAGAAAAAGAAAATACTGTAAGTGCATTATAAAATGAAACTCTTGATGAACACTCATGTTGTGTATTTTTGTCTTAAATCTGTGTGCTGGAAACAAACATAATGTAATTTGGGATGTGGCAGCGACTAGAAACCATGTACTTATCACAGAGTGTTATGTGTTTTATGTTCATTACCCATGATTGCAATTTTTGCTCTACCTAGAAAAGCACAGTTCTATTCTGTATCCATGTGTTAGGAACACAATGGACTGAGGATGTACTGTATTGTCTAATGTGGATAAGTAGCTATTTCTCCTATTGTATTATATTTTTTATTCCCCCTTATACACGACAAGTGTAGAAGACCCTATTGTACCAAGTCCATAGATGCACAATGGACAATGTGCCACTGTGTCTTGTATTTGTATAGTTTAAGGTCTTGCATGATGAAGAAAAAATAGCAGCAGAGGTACATTGCAAAAATACTTTCACCCTAAAGGGAATCTGTCACCAGGTTTATGATGTTCTTTCTGAGGGCAGCATAAAGTAGTGCCAGGTACCTTGATTCCAACACTGTATTACTTAATTGTCAATGATCAATAGTTTTTATAAAAATCAGCTTTTATCATGCATATCGTATTCATGAGCTGCGACCAGCCCCGCCCATTATGTACAGTATAGCGAGAAAGCTGTCAATTAGCGGCCAGTGGGCGGGACTAGCCATAACTCATAAATATGATATACATGCGAATAAGTGATTTTTATAAACTAGACTGATCATTGACAAGTAATACAGCGTTGGAATCAGGGTCTCTGGCACTGCAGATAGGGTAGCATAAACCTTGTAACAGATTCCCTTTAAAAAAAACAAAACAGTACCTTTCAACAGGATGTAAAATTGTGGTGTGAATAAGGCCTCTCATGAACTGAAGAAGAAAGGAACCCTACAGATTAGCTTTATCTCTTCAATGTTTTTGAAAATATAAAATCCCATTTTAGGAGTTAAATGTCCTTTACGTGTTCTTTTGGTCTCCATTCCCATTAGGCTCAAGGGACAGCTGGCTGGTGAAGGTGGCCATACATTTTAGATCAACGTCGACTGAACCTGCCAATTGTGACAGGCTCGGCCAATGATCTAAAGTGTATGAGAGCCTCCCGACTGTCTCTTGAATAAAGGAGTGGCATTCTAGATTTCCTTTGTTCCCACTTGAGATAAGCTTATTTACTCCCTTATCTCATTAGACTCAGTAGACAGCGGTCTCATGTGTATGGCCAGCTTTAGTGTATACCAGTGTATACACATATATATTTTTTTTTGGTTTTCAGGTCTGTATTATGCAAATCACTTTGTTGAGACATGGAGTGCTCTACATGATACGTTATTTGGTTGAAAATTTACCATAAATCTATTAAATCTCATTTTTTCATTTTGTCATTCTTTAATTCTCTGCTGGGAATACTTAATCTACCACGCAGGCATCACATTGTTTAGCATTTTAAAATTGTTAGTGCCGAAATTACTAATTCATTTAATAAGAGGTTTTAAAAAAAAAAATAAAAAATTATTAAAAATCAGCCTTAAATGTTGTCACCTGGTAATTATCTCTGTATTGTTAAAAATAATCACATGTCATTTCTAAGGCCCTACTACACCGCAGAATCTGCATGCATATAATGAAGTTAGTGTTATATACCTATTGCAAAAGAGACAGCTGGTTGATCGGTGCTCGTTTGCTCCTGTCACAAGGAGCTAGTATGGGGACGAGCGCTCGTTACTCCAATCACTCGTCCCCATACATTATCATCATGTCAGCAGCGCGTCTCGCTGTTTACACAGGGAGACGTGCCTCCGACAGCGATAATATTTAACTTTTTTAAAACGACACGATCAGCAGATGAATGAGTGTTTGTTCGTTCACTTACTGATCGCTGCCCTGTGTACACAGGGCCATTATCGTCAATGAGTGTTCTATGAACGATCGTTTACCCAATAATTGGCCTGTGTAAAAGGGCTCTTTGTGGTTCCCCTACTGCATCCAGGTACTTCAGGTTGCATAGCAATCGTATGTTTTCTTGTCTGAGTGATCACCATTTGAATATACATTGTTCAGCAATGGGATCTGTCACTAGTTTAGTAATGCTCTATCTCCTAGATAATCTGATAATGCTAGTGAAAATTGTGTCCCAAAACGTTTATTTATGAAAGTTAGGAGATTTTATCTAAATCTGCAAATGAGGCAGAAATTGACAAATGGGCGTCAACAGCAGCGATTCTCCTGAGGTGGAGCTACCTGACAGCCTCTGTCGCTGTCCTATCAGCATGAAGCTGCTTCACACACAGTGTGAGACTAAGGGCTTATTCACACGAACGTGGGGAAACTCGGAAGTGAAAAACGGCCGTTTTTCACCTGTGCGAGACCCGTTTTCACAGATCCGTCTGTCCTATTGAAAAGAATTTCAATTTGTCTGCCCTATTGAAAAAACTGATTTTGATGGGAACTTTTCAAACAGAGACAAACAAATACTTTTAACTTTGAAGGAAGCCCCATTGTAAACCTACGTATCTGTCAACGGACCTGTTTGAAAAGGAAAAAAAAAAATAAAATTAAAAAGAATAGCCAAAAGAAATGTGAACAGGCCCGAATTCCTAAACGGTTAATGTAATATTTTTGTTAAACCCCTCAAATTAAAGCTGAAAGTCTACCCGACTGTATATCATATACCGTATAACAAGAAGAGTACTACCCGACTGTATATCATATACCGTATAACAAGAAGAGTACTACCCGACTGTATACCATATACCGTATAACAAGAAGATTACTACCCGACTGTATATCATATACCGTATAACAAGAAGAGTACTACCCGACTGTATATCATATACCGTATAACAAGAAGAGTACTACCCGACTGTATATCATATACCGTATAACAAGAAGATTACTACCCGACTGTATATCATATACCGTATAACAAGAAGAGTACTACCCGACTGTATATCATATACCGTATAACAAGAAGAGTACTACCCGACTGTATATCATATACCGTATAACAAGAAGAGTACTACCCGACTGTATATCATATACCGTATAACAAGAAGAGTACTACCCGACTGTATATCATATACCGTATAACAAGAAGAGTACTACCCGACTGTATACCATATACCGTATAACAAGAAGAGTACTACCCGACTGTATATCATATACCGTATAACAAGAAGAGTACTACCCGACTGTATATCATATACCGTATAACAAGAAGAGTACTACCCGACTGTATATCATATACCGTATAACAAGAAGAGTACTACCCGACTGTATATCATATACCGTATAACAAGAAGAGTACTACCCGACTGTATACCATATACCGTATAACAAGAAGAGTACTACCCGACTGTATATCATATACCGTATAACAAGAAGAGTACTACCCGACTGTATATCATATACCGTATAACAAGAAGAGTACTACCCGACTGTATATCATATACCGTATAACAAGAAGAGTACTACCAGACTGTATATCATATACCGTATAACAAGAAGAGTACTACCCGACTGTATATCATATACCGTATAACAAGAAGAGTACTACCCGACTGTATATCATATACCGTATAACAAGAAGAGTACTACCCGACTGTATATCATATACCGTATAACAAGAAGAGTACTACCCGACTGTATATCATATACCGTATAACAAGAAGATTACTACCCGACTGTATATCATATACCGTATAACAAGAAGAGTACTACCCGACTGTATATCATATACCGTATAACAAGAAGAGTACTACCCGACTGTATATCATATACCGTATAACAAGAAGATTACTACCCGACTGTATATCATATACCGTATAACAAGAAGATTACTACCCGACTGTATATCATATACCGTATAACAAGAAGATTACTACCCGACTGTATATCATATACCGTATAACAAGAAGATTACTACCCGACTGTATATCATATACCGTATAACAAGAAGAGTACTACCCGACTGTATATCATATACCGTATAACAAGAAGAGTACTACCAGACTGTATATCATATACCGTATAACAAGAAGATTACTACCCGACTGTATATCATATACCGTATAACAAGAAGAGTACTACCCGACTGTATATCATATACCGTATAACAAGAAGAGTACTACCCGACTGTATATCATATACCGTATAACAAGAAGAGTACTACCCGACTGTATATCATATACCGTATAACAAGAAGAGTACTACCCGACTGTATATCATATACCGTATAACAAGAAGATTACTACCCGACTGTATATCATATACCGTATAACAAGAAGATTACTACCCGACTGTATATCATATACCGTATAACAAGAAGATTACTACCAGACTGTATATCATATACCGTATAACAAGAAGAGTACTACCCGACTGTATATCATATACCGTATAACAAGAAGAGTACTACCCGACTGTATATCATATACCGTATAACAAGAAGAGTACTACCCGACTGTATATCATATACCGTATAACAAGAAGAGTACTACCCGACTGTATATCATATACCGTATAACAAGAAGAGTACTACCAGACTGTATATCATATACCGTATAACAAGAAGATTACTACCCGACTGTATATCATATACCGTATAACAAGAAGAGTACTACCCGACTGTATATCATATACCGTATAACAAGAAGAGTACTACCCGACTGTATATCATATACCGTATAACAAGAAGATTACTACCCGACTGTATATCATATACCGTATAACAAGAAGATTACTACCCGACTGTATATCATATACCGTATAACAAGAAGATTACTACCCGACTGTATATCATATACCGTATAACAAGAAGAGTACTACCCGACTGTATATCATATACCGTATAACAAGAAGAGTACTACCCGACTGTATATCATATACCGTATAACAAGAAGAGTACTACCCGACTGTATATCATATACCGTATAACAAGAAGAGTACTACCCGACTGTATATCATATACCGTATAACAAGAAGATTACTACCCGACTGTATATCATATACCGTATAACAAGAAGAGTACTACCCGACTGTATATCATATACCGTATAACAAGAAGAGTACTACCCGACTGTATATCATATACCGTATAACAAGAAGAGTACTACCCGACTGTATATCATATACCGTATAACAAGAAGAGTACTACCCGACTGTATATCATATACCGTATAACAAGAAGATTACTACCCGACTGTATATCATATACCGTATAACAAGAAGATTACTACCCGACTGTATATCATATACCGTATAACAAGAAGATTACTACCAGACTGTATATCATATACCGTATAACAAGAAGAGTACTACCCGACTGTATATCATATACCGTATAACAAGAAGAGTACTACCCGACTGTATATCATATACCGTATAACAAGAAGATTACTACCCGACTGTATATCATATACCGTATAACAAGAAGAGTACTACCCGACTGTATATCATATACCGTATAACAAGAAGAGTACTACCCGACTGTATATCATATACCGTATAACAAGAAGATTACTACCCGACTGTATATCATATACCGTATAACAAGAAGATTACTACCCGACTGTATATCATATACCGTATAACAAGAAGATTACTACCCGGCTGTATATCATATACCGTATAACAAGAAGAGCACTACACAATATACGCTTCAGAGCCAGTAGTGATATGTATAGCCACAGTTTCTTTTAGTATTCTCAGAAATCTCTGTATTTCTTCAGCTGACTAGAAAATCCTATTCTATTCCTCTGGTGGACTGGCAGGACGGCACTATAGCTTTTCTGGCCCAGAGTAACTTTGTAACGTTAACGTAGTGTGATCATTTTTTTTGTCTACTGCTGTAGCAAACACTGGCTGGTACAACGACTGGTGTTGCTCAGAAGAATAGCTTTTTCTGAAAAGCAGATATTGTGTGGAAAGCCATCGATCACTGCTGCTTTTATATACAGTTTGTCACCATTGTTCTTCGTGTAGGATTGGACCACATTCACAGCTAAACATTGCAAGTATTCATGGAAAAGACAAAGCATTGTTCAATACGAATGTACTTCTATACTATGCTGATATCACTTTGTGTTGGGTTTTGTTCTCCGCAGTATAGCACAATGCATGGACTGAAGGTCTCCACTGCTTAGGGTCTGACTTCAAATCCGGCATTACATTATTTCATGATAAAAGACAGTGCTGTAAATAGTAGATTAGTTGAGGCATGTATATTTTGTTTTTACAGTCAGAATCTCCTTACATGTGAATGTTCGCAATAACATTACCTATAAATATTTTTAAAACAGGATGAAGTAACACAAAGCACTAAATCGAAATATCTCCGAGCTTTGGCCAGTCATCTTCTCGGGCTAGAAGATCTAGAGCGCTTGATATTAGCGCAGAAGCTTTTAGTAATGTCATTGTTTCGTTGGGTGAATTAGTTGCGATATTCCTTCAGCTCTCACTGTAATGCAGTATATAAGGACTCTTCACAACTCATCAACCAACTCTTACATGAGGCACTTTACTTCCTTTTTGTCTTATTTTTTTGATTTATAGTGGCAGTCATTGCAATGAGTTACGCAGCCTGGTATTTAAGAAAGCAGCGGGGAAGATAAAAATACAAAAAATAAAAAGAACGTTTATTCTCATCGCAGAGCTGAAACCGAGCTCTGCTTGTTGGAGATGTTACAGCATTTTATTTCTATTGTAAAGTATGTAGAACAATATTACATGACAATTATTTAAATATACTCAAAATCATCAATGAAAATTTCATATTTATAGACTCAAAAGTATCAAATTATTTAAATTTATAGCCACTTTAATTTCCTTTGTTTTCACACAACGACTACTTGAATTGCGTGTATAGAGAAGGGAGGAAACCTCCAGCTCACCGGTTCTGCGTCTTCAGATATCTCACTCGGATCCCCGCAACGGCCCGCTGCGTGTAGTACAGGAAAGAAGGAGAGATGATCCAGCGCTGAATGGAGTTTAAAAAGGAAAGATCGTTCCCACTTTTATTGAAAAAATATTTAAACATGAAACAGAGACGCAGTCTCAAGGCAAAGAGTGGAGCGGGTAAATACCCGGGCCTACGCGTTTCGAACACGTACCGTGTTCTTAATCATGGCAAAGATGTAACATCTTCCTTTTTAAACTCCATTCAGCGCTGGATCATCTCTCCTTCTTTCCTGTACTTGAATTGCGTAACAAACCTAAGCTGCCCATAAACCTGAAGATTATCGTTAAAGGCATTTTCTGCTATTTGCTAGAAGTGTCCCCCAAAATGAGGAGATAACAGGTTGTCCTGTGACTGTCAATTAGGGGAATTCGTAATCTTAGGGAAACCCAGGACATGTTCAATTCCTCTGCAGCACCCCCACAGGACAAATAATGCATTGCATGTTGTCCATTGAAATTAGTAGTCTGTCCGCGTAATGCATGGACTTGTTGGGTCCACCAGAGCGAAAGATGCATTTTGTAGATGCTCTGGCTAATAGAGGTGGGTTCTGAACAGGACTCTTAACCTTTACATTTCTACAGCAGAAACCCCCTTTAATGATTTGAAAGATAAGGATAATTGTAACATTTATGGTACTAAAAGCCATCTGTTCTAACTGGAAATCTGCTCTATCAGCCTGAGGGAATGTTCACACGCACTATTTACGGACGTAAATCAGGCGTTTTACGCCTGGAATTACGGCCGAAAATACTGCTTGAAAGCGTCGGCAAACATCTATCCATTCATTTGAATGGGTTTTACGGTGTTCTGTGCAGACGGTCATTTTTTTTACGCGCCGCTGTCAAAAGACGGTGCGTAAAAAAGACGCCCACGTCAAAGAAGTGCATGTCACTTCTTGGGACATAATTGGAGCGGTTTTCCATTGACTTCATAGAAAAACAGCTCCAATTACGTCCGTAATGGACGCTGCGAAAAACGCCGGCAACATGCCATTACGTCTGAAATTCAGGAGCTGTCAACACAGAACATCGTAAAGCCCATTCAAATGAATGGGCAGATGTTTGCCGACGCTTTGATGCCGTATTTTCGGACGTAATTCGAGGTTAAAACGCCCGAATTACGTCCGTAAATAGGGTGTGTGAATCCAGCCTTATCATTCATGCTTTCAAAATAAAAAAAAATACATGCTTACAAATCACGCTCCACTCTGGGGACTAGCACCTTGTTCCCCTGTAGGGTGCAGAATTAAAAATGACAGTCTTCCTAGTAAGTCTCTGCCGTCAGAGGGATTGTTTGCTCATTATTTGGACATTGCAGAGCTTTACGGTGACAAAACTCTAGCTTTCACAGTTGTGTTATGCTAAGTAAAATGTCTATATGGTAAATCAAGGAGCAGGCTATCGTTTCAACATAAATATTTAAGACATGCCTAAAAAGGTACAGAAAACGATTAAATATAGACCATAAACAGTGTACAAGTGTAACATGTTTTTGCTAATATTGAAAGGGTTCTGTTAACATTGCTAGCCCTGCTCAAATTAGTTTTCAAAAATCTACAACTGATGTATAGAGAGTTTTTGATGTAAAGTCAGTGTAAAAATAGAACAAATAGAGCTCTGACAAAATAAAGATGTAAAAAGTGCATCTGCTCTAGTAAGCGACTGCTGATGTTTGCCTTTTTTGTTGCAAAATTTGTATATAGTAGATGAAAGTTGTAATTTTAGTATCTCAACTGTTTTATAGATAAGACTATTTTTCTTTACTATATGATCTGTGTATATAGTAATGTGCCAGCAATATGCACATTACTGTCTTCTTTCTCATTACCGCACCGAAATAAATCTGAGCATACACATTAGATAGCTGAGTGTTTGACGGACCGCTATCTGTCCCTAGACACCACCCCTTTCCCCTATGAACATGCTGAGCATACACATTAGATAGCTGAGCGTTTGACGGACCGCTATCTGTCCCTAGACACCACCCCTTTCCCCTATGAACATGCTGAGCATACACATTAGATAGCTGAGCGTTTGACGGACCGCTATCTGTCCCTAGACACCACCCCTTTCCCCTATGAACATGCTGAGCATACACATTAGATAGCTGAGCGTTTGACGGACCGCTATCTGTCCCTAGACACCACCCCTTTCCCCTATGAACATGCTGAGCATACACATTAGATAGCTGAGCGTTTGACGGACCGCTATCTGTCCCTAGACACCACCCCTTTCCCCTATGAACATGCTGAGCATACACATTAGATAGCTGAGCGTTTGACGGACCGCTATCTGTCCCTAGACACCACCCCTTTCCCCTATGAACATGCTGAGCATACACATTAGATAGCTGAGTGTTTGACGGACCGCTATCTGTCCCTAGACACCACCCCCTTCCCCTATGAACATGCTGAGCATACACATTAGATAGCTGAGTGTTTGACGGACCGCTATCTGTCCCTAGACACCACCCCTTTCCCCTATGAACATGCTGAGCATACACATTAGATAGCTGAGCGTTTGACGGACCGCTATCTGTCCCTAGACACCACCCCTTTCCCCTATGAACATGCTGAGCATACACATTAGATAGCTGAGTGTTTGACGGACCGCTATCTGTCCCTAGACACCACCCCTTTCCCCTATGAACATGCTGAGCATACACATTAGATAGCTGAGCGTTTGACGGACCGCTATCTGTCCCTAGACACCACCCCTTTCCCCTATGAACATGCTGAGCATACACATTAGATAGCTGAGTGTTTGACGGACCGCTATCTGTCCCTAGACACCACCCCTTTCCCCTATGAACATGCTGAGCATACACATTAGATAGCTGAGTGTTTGACGGACCACTATCTGTCCCTAGACACCACCCCTTTCCCCTATGAACATGCTGAGCATACACATTAGATAGCTGAGTGTTTGACGGACCGCTATCTGTCCCTAGACACCACCCCTTCCCCTATGAACATGCTGAGCATACACATTAGATAGCTGAGCGTTTGACGGACCGCTATCTGTCCCTAGACACCACCCCTTTCCCCTATGAACATGCTGAGCATACACATTAGATAGCTGAGTGTTTGACGGACCGCTATCTGTCCCTAGACACCAACCCCTTCCCCCTATGAACATGCTGAGCATACACATTAGATAGCTGAGCGTTTGACGGACCGCTATCTGTCCCTAGACACCACCCCCTTCCCCTATGAACATGCTGAGCATACACATTAGATAGCTGAGTGTTTGACGGACCGCTATCTGTCCCTAGACACCACCCCTTTCCCCTATGAACATGCTGAGCATACACATTAGATAGCTGAGTGTTTGACGGACCGCTATCTGTCCCTAGACACCACCCCTTTCCCCTATGAACATGCTGAGCATACACATTAGATAGCTGAGCGTTTGACGGACCGCTATCTGT
Source organism: Rhinoderma darwinii (assembly GCF_050947455.1). NCBI lineage: Eukaryota > Metazoa > Chordata > Amphibia > Anura > Rhinodermatidae > Rhinoderma > Rhinoderma darwinii. Next base: position 130,734,392 of record NC_134691.1, on the reverse strand, counting down.
CCCTAGACACCACCCCTTTCCCCTATGAACATGCTGCGCATACACATTAGATAGCTGAGCGTTTGACGGACCGCTATCTGTCCCTAGACACCACCCCCTTCCCCTATGAACATGCTGAGCATGCATGTTTATTTCAGTGGGTAGAAGAGAGTAGGCTGTTGCCAGGGGTATCTTATCTCCCAGGGGAACAAACGATTGGGCTGCTCCCATACAAATGATATTGTTATCTGATCCCATTGAAATTGGTGGGTTTAGCCAACTTTAATATAATGAAAGGAATGAGACCTACGTATGTAGCAGAGCTGAGTTGACATCATGTGGTATTTTAATGTACGTAGAATAGTTTGTTGTTGTTTGGCCTTAATTTTAAATCATTCTATATCAAACTGCTGCGTAGAGAACATTACTCTGCTGTATAGAGCTGCTTCATGTACAGCGTATAGTGCAACTTATGTTCTTTCTCGACCACAAAGGCAACATGTCCTCTGTCCACAACATGTGACTGCGCATCAATATGTTTTTATTTGCTCAAATCACAGTTTGTGCTCAAAGCTTCTGCTGGCTTCCAAATATAACTAGCCCTGAAAAGCACCCACTGAGTTGTCTGAATTAGCTTGTCCTCTCTTTATAGCTTCCACACTGCTGAAGTGTGATAAGGCAGGCTATAAGCTTATTTACAAGCTTCAGATACTCTTCCTATATATTCGCACATGTGCTGGCATACCAAATGCTACCTGAATAACTTCTCCGGCCAGTGTTTTATTTATTTTTCACTTGTAAGCTCAGCTATTGATGCTTCAGGCTTTTACTTCTGTTTCAGGCACAGCAAATTATTGTCTTACGGATACCATTAGTAGCCACATTCACACTATTGAGACTCATTTCTCTGCCACCTGGTCACCCAAAGAGTCCTGCACCTTCCCTTTCTCAGGTCTCACTGGCAGTTAAAAAAAATTTTTGGAGCTACGAGTGCGGGCACGTCTCCTGAAACTTAAGGCTGAGTTCCCACCTTGCAGTTAATTCGCTTTTTTTTAGTCGTAGTTTTCTAAAATCCCAGCAAAATAGTGCAATTTTACAAAAATTATAGGAAAAAAATACAAATTGACCACAACATGGGAACACAGCTTAAAGAGGTTGTACAGAATTGGAAAAACATGGCTGCATTCTTCCAAAAACAGCACCACAGCTGTCCACAGGTTGTGTGTGGTATTGCAGCTCAGCTCTGTTGCTTTAAATGAAGCTTTGCTGCAATACCATACACAACTTATGCTGTGTAATTCTTAAATAACATATTTAGCGCTGCATTTTTATGTGCAGTTATGGGCTTTCTATTTCCTACAGTTATATTACTAAATTCAGACCTAGATGAATGGCAGAACTGTGAACAGCAGGTTTTTGATGGTTTGCCGTTGGCAACAAATTTGTTCAAATTGCCTAGTGAAAATAATAAACTAAAAATTAGTACAAAGAGCACAAAAAGTAAAGAAGATATATTACAAAAGCTGGCCATACAAAGCCATGTAGCTTGTAGACAATGACTATGACTAATGACTAATTTGAGCTCTGATTAGATTATTAGATGGGTGGGGGTCCGACTCTTGGCACCCCCACCGATCAGCTGTTTGAAGTGGCTGCGGCACTCCTACGAATGGTTCAGCACTCCTCCCTATTTTTATATTACAAAAGCTAGCGATACAAAGCCATGTAGCTCATAGACAATGACTAATTGTGAAATATCTTTTTTTGCTCTGGTACATGCAGTTGGAAGCCAATAACTCCCTTTTCCATGAACTTGTAAAATCTAATTTGAGCTATGACTAGAGTTTTTGAGTGCCAAAAAGCGTTCATTAGCACCGTGTAAATGCCCTGATCTTCCAATTCGGTAAAAATATTGTGTGTGTGTGTGTGTGTGTGTGTGTGTGTGTGTCCTACTACTAGGATAGATTAGATTTGCTGATAGAGCCAATGAATGTTAGCCAAACGCGGAGATTAAAGGGGTCATCTGGGTTTTTAAAATTAATTGGCTATCCTTTTCATAGGCTATCAATATTGGATCGTGGGGGTCCGACTCTTGGCACCCCCACCGATTAGCTGCTTGAAGTGGCCGCGGCACTCATACGAATGGTGAAGCACTCTTCCCTGAATGGGACAGTGGTGCAATACTTTGCACAACCAGTACACATGTTACGGCGCGTGCAAGTACAAAAGGGAGGGAGAACCATGTAAACAATGTAAAGGCTGCAGTGCTTGTACAAGCGCTGTGGCCCCTTCAAACAGCTGAACGGCGGGGGTGTCAAGATTCGAACCCCCATCTATCTAATATCGATGGCCTATCCTAAGGATAGGCTATCAATTAGAAAACCCAGTAACCCCTTTTTTAAGTCATTGTCTAATTAAGACAACCAGTTTTTATATTAAACCTTGTCTGGCAATAAGCTGATCGCCACTGGTCTGGCTTAAGAAACCCCCGGCGATCAGCTATTCTTTTTGGAGGAAGCTGCAGCTGGCTGCTGCAGAGGAAATCATATGCCCTTCCATTCAAATGAAAGGCCAACTATGTAATACATGGACATGCCGGATCTTCCAGAACAAGAGACAATCTTTGATATCGGCTCTCAGTCTTGGCTAATAGAGTTGGGCCTTGAGTGGGGGACCCCCCTTTATGATGTTCCTATGCCCTAATAGGCCCATTAATCTGTGTACATATGTTATTCAAAAATGTCAATGTTTAGCAAGTTCTAGAGAATATTTTTCTATACTAATTCACATTTTTGTACATCTTTCTGTGTTCTAAACCATCATACTAATTGTTTGCATTCTCATTTAATAAAAGAAAAAATCTATTTGCACAACCAGAGCTTTTGACAGCCTGCCTTTAAAGCAAAATGGTTCACCCTGGAAATTCCTTTTGAAAGAAATTACTATTCCATTTCCCAATACTTACTATGATTTACTGATGTTAAAGAAAGAAAATCCATATGATTACCCGCAGTATTTGGAAGTTTTGGAGCAATTTGTGTAGGGTTAAAACCGGCATGTTGGCGTGCCTACAAAAGGCTACAGGGAAAAAAACGGACTTCAGTTTATCCAAAATTATGGCAATTACCGGAATTTAGACAGCCCCTACTTGCCGGGAGTTCAGGCTGTGCAAGCCCCTGATTATGTAGCACTGTACAGTAGAAAAATGTGGGCCCTAGGGGGCATTAATACAAAGAGCCATGCCATAGCCAAATTACATCTCACTAACATGTTATGCCCGTTCTGTAAAAGATTGATGGAAGACGTATGTAATTTCTTATGAACAAGCTAATTTAACTCTGTATTAGTCAGTTCTTGTAAGAGAAATGTAATGTAACAGTAGCTGTGTAAGGACAAAACCGCAATAGTGTGGTCTAGTAGTAGATTACAACGGAACTCTAGAATATTCCATAACAGTTTCCATTCTTCCGGCTGAATGCATTAAAGTATCTGATGACCTGATTTCAGTGATCCTCTATGAAACCAGTCGATGCCTTATTTTTCAGTGTGGAATCTGTGATAAACCTGTTGTGTAAATAGCCTGTCTTTCTATATAGTATACAAGGAACTAGTTTGTTGTCTTTACCTCAGGTTTCAGATATTTCAACTTTGTGGTGGTGATATCCAAGTGAATGCAGAATATTTTTCTTGGGCAGGAGCAAGGGTGTATATCCTTTTACTACACAGATTGCAAATAATGGCTAGATATATTCCAGCAGTGTTGTCAGCATGTTCTTGCTGCCCTAACTGCGTGTGGCATGATATAACAACATGGCCCTGATAACAGTAAGCTATGTTTTACTCAGAAGCGCTTGATAGAAATTATAGTTTTGATAAATTTCGGGCTCGGGGAAAAGTGTTTACCAGGCAGCTTCTCCATGCGCCGGCTCAGCTTCAAGACAGGCCTCGCCCTATTTGTTTAAAGGGAAAGACCTGTCAATCCTACTAAGATGGCAGAGAGAAGCCAAAGCCCAAACCTAAATGCTACTTTTGCTATATTAAGCCTCCTCTGTTTAGTGTGATTAGTCGTCACCATGCCATTTAATGACTTTATAGGTAACCAGTGATCGGCTCATTGGAGCAAGGCGGGCAGGTCCGACACAATGCAAAATGGGGAGATTTATATCAATTAGTGCAAGAGAACAGTGACATATTGTAACCAATCAGGTTGCTACTTTAATTTGCCAAAGAAAATGAGAGCTGAAATCTGATTGGTTGTTAGTGGAAACTGTTTCATTTTTTACTTGCATAATTTTTTGTCTATCTCCCTGTTGCAGGCCTTACATAGTGGGAATGAAAAGGAACATTCATAAGCACATGTTCAGCTGTATTACTTGGAAGCAAAGATGCTTTACCAAAAAACTCATATTCTCTTATATCAACGTAGTAACTTTTAAAGTGTAACTAAACCTTCAACAAACTTCTGACATGTCATAGTGACATGTCAGAAGATTTGATCGGTGCGGATCCGAGCACTGAGACCCCCACCAATCGCTAAACTGAAGCGGCAGAAGCGATCGGGTGAGCGCTAAGCTGCTTAGTTTCTGATCTGCTACATCGGCTTTCCGAGAAAAGCCGATCAAAAACCAAGCGGCTCAGCTCTCACCAAGTACTTCTGCTCCTTCGTTCTAGCGATCGGTGGGGGTCTTAGTGCTCGGACCCCTCACTGATCAAAACTTCTGACATGTCACTATGACATGTCAGAAATTTGTTGAAAGTTTAGTTACACTTTAATCTTCATGTTCAATTTTAGGCCCTGTTCACACAGAGGTTTTTTTGCAAGCAGAAAAACTCTGCCTCAGATTTCCTTAAGGAATTTTGATGCAGATTTTAAATTGCCTGCAATTATTTTTCATGTTTTTCGCTGCGTTTTTTGCCCGCGGCCATTGAAGCTAATGCAAGGACTGTGGGCTGAAAACACTGCGAAGAATGCTAGGAACAAGCTACTTGCGTTTTTTCTTCCTCCCATTGATTTAATGGGAGGTCAGGGGCTGAAACTGTGGCAGGGACATGACGCTATTTTTTCTTGCGAGCGGCCGAAAGCCGGCCAGGGAAAAAAAAATTCTCGGTCTCGCATTGAAATCAATGGAGTGCGATTTCTGCAGTTTTTGGTGCAGATTCCGACGTGGTTTCTCTGTGTGAACTGGCCCTAAGAGCTACAAAGTCATAAAACAGAACTATTATCACTTTCCTGCGTTTCAAAACAATATTGTCTCACTTCCTTGAACAAATCTAAACTGATTATTTGACATTGTCAGACGCTTGTCAGATGGCAGCAGCAATTCTGAAAAATGGACTTTTACTTGTGCTTCCTGTCCATTTGTGCATTTCAACTGTTTTAGGTGTTTATAGGCTTTATTTCTTTATTTGTGAAGGATAGAGAGTCTTTACTGAAATAATTGGGTTATATTCTTCACAGAGCAAGGATCCAGAAGAGCACATTTAAAAGTAAAATGGATGTTGCTCAAGTTTATTTGATTATTTCCTGTTCTTGCTGCACTTAGGCATCACTTTAAATTGGAATGGTTTGTCTAGATAGCTTCCAGTTTTATGTTTCTTTAGAGCACTCCATAAAAAACATAAACCTGTACATGGCTCTGGTGTTCTAATGTAATTCATCAACTCTTAAAGAGATTGTCTGGGACTTTAAAATGATGGTCTGTCCTTAGGATAGCGCATCAATGTATGATTGATGGGGGTCTGACCCCTGGGATTCTCCCCAATCAGCATAACAAAAGGGCCGCTGAAACAGGTGTCGAAACGTGCCTGGTGCAGCTCAACCCATTCAAGTGAACGGGGCAGAGGAGCAGTACCAGGCACAGCTCTAACTGTATGTGTGGTGATGTGCCTGGATGAAAAAAGTATAAAGCAAAAAAACATATTGCCAGTCTGATAGGAACTGCATGTCCGAATCAGATAAAAAGTAATAGAAGCTTTAGAGTAACAGTGATATTATTGCCTCTTAATAAATCAGGACACTGTTGTACTGGCCAATAAAATAACAATTTGGGCCTCAGTACTGTCTTGCTAAAAAATCAGCTTTGTTGCCTATAGCAACCAATCTGAGCTAAGCTACCATTTCTTAGGCCCTGTTCACACTGAGTTTTTTGACGCGGAAACTGCGCCGCAAAACTCCTCAAAAACCGCCCGACAATGCCTCCCATTGATTTCAATGGGAGTTGGACGAGTTTTTCTACCGCGAGTAAAAAAACTGTCGCGGTAAAAAGAAGCGTCATGACCCATCTTGAGGCGGTTTCCGCCTCCAAAACCCCATTTCAATCAGTCAGAAAGAGGAAAAAAACGCCTCGACGAGTGTTTTGACGAGTTTTTGTCAAACCACTGTGCAAAAACCGTCTGGAGCAGTTTTTGCAGGAGGAATTTTCCTCCTGCAAAAAACTCAGTGTGAACACAGCCTTAGGCTGGATTCACACGAGCACATTATGTCCGTAATGGACGGACGTATTTCGGCCGCAAGTCCCGGACCGAACACAGTGCAGGGAGCCGGGCTCCTAGCATCATAGTTATGTACGATGCTAGGAGTCCCTGCCTCTCCGTGGAACTACTGTCCCGTACTGAAAACATGATTACAGTACGGGACAGTTGTCCGGCAGCGAGGCAGGGACTCCTAGCGTCGTACATAAGTATGATGCTAGGAGCCCGGCTCCCTGCACTGTGTTCAGTCCGGGACTTGCGGCCGAAATACGTCCGTCCATTACGGACGTAATGTGCTCGTGTGAATCCAGCCTAAAACTGCTCTGGAAAAGTGAAAGCTGCACTGTGATTGGTAGATGCAGCCCTGGTCTATATATGAATGTCTCAAAATGTTGCCAAAGTAATTACATTTCCATTGTCTTTTTGTTGCAGTTATGTTAGCCACGATTGAGTGCTAGTATAGCCCACTTGGTTTGTCTTGTAAAGGGAAAATTACCATTTTAGTGGTATTTAGTATGTAAAACATACCATAACGCATCATGTCTCCTGGCTCTGGTGATGTAGTGTAAAGAAGTTAACATTGACACATAGAGTAACAAACTATATATTCTTTTGTAATTATGGTTTAATCACGTTGTGTTTTCAGTGTATATTCAGCGCATATGCCGAGAAATGCTACTGACTTATACGCCAAATGTGTCCATAGACGCCTATGGATCTGACGTATGCAAAATGAGTTGGCATACCCTTTTTAGCTTTATTGAAAAGCGTAGTCACGTTCGCTTTTCAAAACCGAGTCATCCTGCAAAATCCCATGCCGTATACAGGATTTTTTTTTTGCATTAAGAGTCTATGGGCAACATCTTCAACTATTTGCCATACAGTTATATATGTTTTGGCTATATGTTCGAAGTATACGATGGGAGATTTTCTCGCCGCATATGCCAAATATATACTGCAAACACAGTGTGAGTATAGCCTAAGTGGATCGACTTGCTTCTTAGAAATCCCCTTAAGTAGCTCAATAGGATAGTTAAGGCTTTGTGCCCACGCAGCAGATTTGCTGCATATTTTCGATGTGAACTTAACTAAAGTACAGTGTATTAAAATGAGTTTTAAAATAGTGCCATACACATGCAGAAACATTTTTTTTTTCAAAGCTGCAACATACTATCATGGATTTTTTTTCCCCAATTTGTCATGGATTTCACCCATAGCTTTGCACATGTCCTAAGTAGTTTTGGTGTAACAATAGTTGAGGTAAAGAAATTAAAGGCTATGTGCGCCTTTGAAAATAATTTTCTTTTTTAACATTTTACAGTGTATCAGTGTGTTTGGTGCAACTTTGTAATTACTTTTTCTTAAAAATATTTTTTACTTTCTCAGATACAGCTGCTTTGTATCCTGTATACAGAGCAGCTGTATCTTGTGCTGAGACCTGAATCCGTCAGATCAGCGGGACTGACGGGTTCAGTGACAGCGGGTCCTGCATGTCTCTGACTCACAGGATCGAGCTGTATCGATCACATCTAAGTTCAAATCTTAGATGTGATGCATAACAGTTTGATTCTGCATGTCAGACACACTGGACCTGCTGTCACAGAACCCGTCAGTCCCGCTGATGTGACGGATTCAGGTCTCAGCGCAAGATACAGCTGCTCTGTATACAGGATACAAAGCAGCTGTATCTGAGAAAGTAAAAATAATTTTTAAGAAAAAGTAATTACAAAGTTGCACTAGACACACTGCTTTATTTAAAAAAAAATAAGTTTTCAAAATTGTACTTAGACTTTAACTATGGGCAAAGGGTTAAATCTCCTGTATCCCAGTGGTTTATTGAGTGTAGCTTTTGCAGTGCAAGTATTGAAACAGAATAGTGTGCAGATTCTCCAGTCTTCCTCTTGACTTGTGTCCCAGAAAATATGTATGGTTTAGGAAAACAAAGAAACATTTTCATTTTGTTTTGGGTGGGCTGACAGAATCCATTTATTTAACAATTGGAAAAAGAAAATCTGCAGGCTGTTTGGAGCGCAGCCACATTCCTCTCATAGCTTTAGAATTTCTGTCATAGCAAATCCCACCACTAGTAAACCATGGACCTTTTTGTTTTCGGCTAGTTCCTTTCTCGTCCTAGGCATCGGCAGGCATAACCAGAAGTCTTTATAACAATAGGAAGGGTTTGCTATAGGATTGGACCCACACTCTCTCAGATCTGTGGGCTGCACCCTGGAGCGAAAGCTTAGACAGCTGATCCATTCATTGTTGTGAACAAAGTCATTTACAACCTTCGTGCAGCCACCATGGACTTAACAAAATGAATATCAAATATGAACAAAAGACTTGCGGCTTAGACAAACACGCACTCAAGTTGAGCCAAACATAATATTTTTAAATCCAATACATTTTCCTAACAATGTAAATAAATCAAACTGATCAGTTATAATATTATTGGTGCTAGAAACACGATCATATTTCATGACAACACAGTGTATTATTCAATTTGATATTCCAGGTATTTGATCCTTTATGGAAAGTCTACAAGCTAGTCGAGCCCACCTGACTCTGTAGATGAAAGCCAAAAAGCTGTAATATGCAAGGTGGCAAAAGAAGTTTTACTTGAATATTTCATGAGTTTCCAAGATGTGTGCGCATTACAATATAACAACCTTTCAGCAGTGACTTTGATATTTCACGTGTGGTAACATTCCTGTTATGCTTGTGGAGAAGGCAAGGTCTGGATAGTTAACATGCTATAACTTTTCCCATCCATTATTTATGATGTTTTTAAATTCAAATTGTTTTATTTTGGTTGTTTTTTTTTTACACATATTCCTTTGCTTCACGGGTGGCTTCCTGAATTTTGCATGGCCATGTACTAGTGAATCACGGTTGCTGCTGTATTTTAAAGTTGTGTTTCTTCAGGGTCCCTTAAATGTTTTGCTTGAATAACAATGTTTAATGTTGAAATATTTAACTTTTATGTTGTTTGTCTTTTTTGCTCTTAGATTGTGTTCTATAGTAACAGATAATAATTATCTAATAAAATATATGACATTATACTAGTTCTTCTACTGATTTCAGTGAACGGTACAGATCTAGATAGTAGTTAATCTATTGTTAAGCATACATTTACAAAGTTAATATTTTTGCATGTTATAGGGCAAATAGTAGGTTGTGATCTGGCAGTAGTTCACACGGCAGCGTCCGTAACGGCTGAAATTACGGGGCTGTTTTCAGGAGAAAACAGCACCGTAATTTCAGCCGTAATGGCATGTTGAGGCGCTTTTTGCTGCGTTCATTGCGGACGTTAAATGGAGCTGGTTTTCCATGGAGTCCATGGAAAACGGCTCCATTTACGTCTGAAGAAGTGACAGGCTCTTCTTTGACGCGGGCGTCTTTTCTACGCCCCGCCTTTTGACAGCGGGGCGTAAAAAAAATGACCATGTACACAGAACATCGTAAGACCCATTCTAATGAATGGGCAGATGTTTGCCAACGCTATCGAGCCGCATTTTCGGACGCAAATCGAGGCGTAAAACGCCCCGAATTACGTCCGTAAATAAGCCGTGTGAACATACCCTTAGAGCGGGGACCAGTTGATCTCGATATTAGGCAGCCAGCCTGTCCTGCTGTCGGCTTCAACACAGAAGTGAGAAACTGCATACTTATAGTCTTAAGGCTGGGTTCACACAACCTATTTTCAGACGTAAACGAGGCGTATTATGCCTCGATTTACGTCTGAAAATAGGGCTACAATACGTCGGCAAACATCTACCCATTCATTTGAATAGGTTTGCCGACGTACTGTGCGGACGACCTGTCATTTACGCGTCGTCGTTTTACAGCTGTCAAACGACGACGCGTAAAATGACTGCCTCGTCAAAGAAGTGCAGGACACTTCTTTGAAATGTAATTTGAGCCGTTTTTCATTGAATTCAATGAAGAACAGCTCAGGATTACGGGCGTCAATGACGCCTCGCAAAATGCGAGGAGCATTTACGTCTGAAACGAGGCAGCTGTTTTCTCCTGAAAACAGTCTATCATTTCAGACGTAAAAGGTAGCTATCGGGTGCACATACCCTAAGTTTCAGTGTGTCTGTCACAACCCTTTTCTAGTGAAATGCTCATGAAATGAGTCGTATAAGGACTTAGCTTTTTTTTTTTAAAAAACGTAGATCACCAAAGTAGTCCAGCATATCTACGATGCAGTCCAAACGGTCGAGCAGAACATGCAAAATAAAAAAATAAAGTTAGTAATATAAAAAATATAAATCTTCTCACCTACAGCGACTTCTGTCTTCTCCCTGCACCGCAATATAAACTAGACGCCAATGAAAAACAATTCCCTCAGGGCATGTTCACACGCCGCTCAAAAAAAACAAAACGACCTGTAGCCGTGTAAAATACACCAGCGTTTCTGGGGAAGCGCCTTTTAAAATACAGGCGTTTTTCACGTGTTTTTTTACGCATTTTGTGTGTGCTTTTTGCAAGTTTTTGCCACGTGATTAGGACACCTATTAACTATAACATTTGGCGCGCTTTACGTGCCAAATATTTGGAAAGATGCTTCTTTTTTCCGCAACGCATTTTTTAAAAACGATCGCGTATAAAATTGTGTTGTATGTACTAACGGCGCGCTTTCCCATTGATGTAAATGGAAAGCTTAATCAAGCATTTGACGTGTTTTTTGGCACGTAAAATGCACCAAAAACTGCGTCAAAAACACGCCGTGTGAACCCGTCAACTGATACGTCATTCACCACAGGTCTTCCCTCTTGACTTTCATCATTCTCAGCCTTTTTGTGTGTTCTAGAGGTTCTGCCAGCTGCTTTGTACAATCTCTTCAGAAATGGGAGCTGGGCAATGCTTAGCAATTTGAAGACACCTTTTCCTGGCTTGTAGCCAAAAATAGGAAGGGGGTGAGTCTCCCTCCCACATTTACATCAGCTGTAAGTCAGGCTGATTCTGCCTGATTCACCTTGCTGTAATTCTGGGAAGTGCTTCCTCTGGTGGCCAACATAGGAAAACATGTCAAATTATTATTTAATTTTTAATACTTTCCACCTTGTGGAAGAAAAAAGAATACAGCAAAAAAACGTAAAAAATATAATAAAGATAAGTAACTTACTAAAAATTATAATAATTTGCGACACATTCCCTTTAATCAGTACTTTTAGCTGGTGTGGGTCTCACACACACTGCCTGACAACTTATATATACTCTTAGGCCCCATGTACACGACCGTATTTTTCATCCGTAATTATGGACCAATTCATTTCTATGGGCTACGACGCCTTACTGTATTTTTACAGATCGGTGTCCGTTCCGGAGAAGTGATCCATAAAATATAGAACATGTCCTATTCTTGTCTGTAATTACGGCATGGACTCCCCATAGAAGTTTATGGGCGCTTCCGTAATTATGGACGGCTATGGATGTGTACCCATAGCCGTCCGCAATTACGGAAGTGTTGCTAGGTGACGCCAGGTGTTGCACATCATTTGTGGTTTTCTTTTTTACGGATGCGTATATACGCATGCACTACGGACCGTATTTGCGGATACCGCTCCCGTATATCCGTATCTAAGGCCCCATGCACACAAACGTGCTTTTGCGGCCGCAATTCACCCGCAAATCTGCAGGTGAATTGCGGTCCCATTCATTTCTATGGGCCCATGCACACAACCGTGGTTTCCACGGTCCGTGCATTGCCCAGGAGCCTGGACCGCAAAAGATAGAACATGTCTTATTACGGCCGTGTTCTGTGGTCCAGGCTCATAGAAATTAATGCACGCGGCCATGTGCACGGCCCGCGATTTGTGGGCAGCCCGTGAAAATCACTGTCGTGCACACCACTAAAGTCGTGTGCATGAGGCCTAAGGCCCCATGCACACGACCGTAAAAATTGTCCGTAATTGTGCACCGCAATTATGGTCTGCAATTACGGACCCATTAACTTCTATTGTCCACGGACACCTTCCCGTTCATTTACAGGGAGGCGTCCGGGCCATAGAAGTGTACCGCAAACTATAGGACATGTCCTATCTTTTGCTCTTTATGGACCGTGCTCCCATACTTTGTATTTGTCGGCGGCCGGCCGTGCCCGCAATTGTAGCCCGTGATTACTGGCACGGCCGTGTGCATTGGGCCTACGACAGGGCCTCAGCATGGTCACGTATAAAGAAGTCATGGCTCTGGAGCAAGTGCTATATGTAACAAACTTTGGCTTCTATCTAAAACTATTAGGCTAGATTCGCACAAGATGGAAATGCTGTGGGTTTTCTGTGCAGTCCCAGCCATGTGGATGAGATTTAAACAAATCTCATCCACATGCTGCTGAACATTTTCCTGATGAAAGTCAGAACAGATTTTCAATCTGTAGCATGTTCATTCTGTTCTGGATGTTCACTGCCGATTTCTCCCTTTTCAATGTAAAAGTTTTGATATCCGCAACAATATTTTGCTGTGGAATTGACTCGGAATCCTCCAGCAACATCATCCATGTGCCAAATGTGCTTGTCTCTGGTCCTCTGGTAGATTACCTAACTCAGGCTCCCCAAAAAGTAGATCCCTTACTCAAAACATTTGTCTACTTCTGTTAAAGAATATACTAACATTTTTCCATCATTTATCATATGGTCAAACCCAGTAGAAACTGCTATAGAAACATAGCTCATAGTGACGTCTAACATTTTGTCTAATTCGTGGATGAGGAAGTTTTGTCCCTAACTAGATTCCTAGAACATAATGGAGAGATGACAATAGAATTCAATGTTTATAAGTGGTTAGGCCTCAGCTCTTGAAGGGAATCTGTCAGCAGTTTTCTGGTTTCAAAACTGTGGACAGAAAAATAAAGGGGAGGGGGGAGGGCATTGTAAACGTACCTTTTGTCTAATTCCCCGGCACGCCAATTGCAAGTGCCACTAAGGTGGAATTTGATGTACAAGTGCTGCAAGCCATTCCCTCTGCTCTAAACGACGACTCTAGAAGTCTTTTGATTGGCCGCTAGAGTCGTCACTCACAGCCAAGGGTGGCACTTGCGACCGCTGCGCTGGAGGAAGCAAACGTTGGTTTCTCGGACATTAAACTTGCATGACCGAAAAAAAGCTATGTTTAAAATGAGGCCTCAAAACTGCTGACCGCTTCCCATTAAGACATAATTTAATGGAGATTATATTTGCATTAGCAGTACATGTGCACTATAGCGGGACTTCATACACATAAATGACATACCTGCCACTCGTAAACCGTCACCTTTCGCTAAGCAGTAAAATATTATCTCATGTCTCCTCTAAAGCAATAAAGTCCATTTAGATCTCATAGTATTTCATACAGTAAGATTTGATCATTTTCCTGTCCCACCATATTGCAGTCTGATATCATTTTCGGTTTACCTGTTCAGTTATAACGCCTGTACTCTATCCCATTAGTTCTATGAATATATTTGGCTTTACATTCATATTTCATAAAGGTGATGTGCAGTATAATTTATACCATTGAGAGAAATGCAGTATACACATATCAATCCTTACCCTTTAATATACTCTACTGGGGAAATACATTGCCCTGATTCAGTGGTAAAGTGTCTCCATGGCGTGATATCTGATTAATCTTTCCATATTAATCTGTAAGTAGGACTTGCGGTATGAATGACACATTTAGGCAGTCACCAGCTGCTTATCATCATGTTCCTTATTAGAACTGTCACTGGTAACAATATAGCAAAAGGGCACGGTATAATGGAGAAATACTGTAGAATGTCTTTGTACTTTGTGAACCATGGGGAGCGGAGCGGTCCTCCAAGGGGTAGTAGAAGATGAATAAAATTAATGTTAAAACGCCGCACTTAGCACTGGCTCCAGCCGAGTGTCTGAGCTCCATTAACATGCTTATTACTTAAAGGGGTTCTAAACTACTTGATATATATAAATGCTTAGTTAACTTTATAACACAAACTTTTGTTCTAATTTTTTCCAATTCTCTGATTGCATGCCAGAGATATAAAGGTGCGTGATTTTATTGTGGGTATCACGTCTATATTAATCTACATTTATATATCTCTACATAGTTTGCTGACTCTACGTGCATTCAAATATACATGTCCTTGGATGCAAGTGATTAGAACTTAATTTTAAAGGGGATGCCTCATTAGAGACATTGCCTTTCAGAACAGAGCCTCCACGGCAATCGGACACCCCCCACCAAGACGTCTATTTTCCCTAGTAGGCATTAGTTATTAAAGAAAATGGGCTCCACAAGCTAGTACTTGATGCATAGTAGTAGTAATCATAAAATAATAATAATAATGGAGCTGTATTGTAATTACTAGAAATATAACTATCTATATATATATATATACACACACATTTTGGGAGCGGTAACAGCAGTCAACTGGTTTGTGTTCCTTCGAGAATATAAATTCCCTTGTGGCATAAATATTCTTTGTATTAACGCATTCAGCTATTTTTAGCTGACAAAGAGAGTCTGTTATACGGTTTTAATATGCAAGGGGCAGTGTTCCTTTTTGTAATACACTAGTTGTTTTTTCCATATTGCTCCAAGGCAGTGTATAGATTTATACTTGGATCAGCTTTATGCCTACATTTTACATAGTCTGGACTCCAGCACTTTATATAAGATATTAGGGAACTGCATTAACATTAACTAAGAAGAACAGATGGGGGAGAATCACATTCCTCATGGTTGCCCTTGGTTCAGTAGTAGAATACCAGCCGAGTGATATAAATCCCTCTATTTCAGAAGTTGGCAAACTTTTTTTTCTTCTTGAGTACTACATCCGGGTCAACACTTGGTTTGGGGTTTACAGATGAGACAGACAAACCTGCTAAGAAACATGTTCTAAGTGAACAAGACAATGGAGATAACTGGATCATTCTCTGTATATACTGACTCGGAGGCTTAGCTTAAAGCTCCTGGGCCACGATATACAATCTGTAACAGAGCCCACCCCCCAGTACTATGCATTTATAATACTGCTCAATCTTCTCAACTGCCCTTTGGGCTCTCTCCGGCACCAGGGCCTGGGTGCAACTGTTACCTCTGCGCCCCCTGCAGCTACCCCCCGGTAATGAATTGCAATAAACAGGTATCTTCCTATTTCTTGACAAATGAAATAAAAGGAGTAGAGTCGCCTAAAGAAAGAGCATTTGCCACTAGTTTGGAGCTTTTCCCCACATTTTTTTCAGATAAAGTGTATAAACAGGCAGAACTTACTTCGCATTAATGAAGTAAGCTGCAGTCACTGATCCTTCTGATCTCCGAGCACAAAGCATCCGGTCTACCTCCGTGTTTCCTGTATTTACCGTGAGCTCTTTCTAACGTACCTACTGATACAAATTATTGCCAGTCATACGGATGCAGAGAGGACGCTCTGTGAAGATTTATACAGTATGCCGCAGGAAACCCGGTAGGTGCCGCAGCTGTATCTAAACACTTGAACATAGAACATTACATGATAGCCTCATGGTTGCGATCAGCCAAGAAGGATGCCGCTTTGATGGGAGTTTGGGTAACTGGTTAGTGCAAAGAGTAGCACCCATGGGCAGCAGTTAAGAAGGGCATCTAATAGATGGCACACACTTTTTAAAAAAAAAAAATAGATGGGAGTAAGATCTGACAAGTTTATTGAAACCCGAGGGAAGGGTCATAGACACCATGTTGGTTGGTGACAGTAAGATTTAGAGAGCAATGCTAATAATGCAAAGTGCCATTCTTCAGCATTCTACGGTAATAGTTTGCAACATGCTATGAGATATAAGGATGGCTATATGGAATATTAGTTCTGCTTCGGTGAACATTGGTATACGAATGTTCCAATAAAATGAGTGTTACAGTGATGGGATTTCATTTCCTGCCACAGCAAGGCCTTCAGCTGCACCTTTATACTCCTCACTAAAGATCCAGTTTCTTCAATGTATTTTATTTTATCCATTCTGGAGTGGTATTCTAGTGTTTGAGGTAGGGTGTTGTCATTGTATGCAGTATATTACTCTCCCAGTAGGTGTCATGTCTGTACAAGTTTATAGTATTGTAAAAATAGTATACACACAGAACTGGTTTTGTGGTAATGTTTGATACAAATACCACATAAACGACTAATCTGATATACTGCAATTGTACTGATATTTTCACGTATGTCCCATATGTGTTCTAAAAATTACAGCTCACACGGATACCCTAACTCCACAGAGTAATTCTTAAGGCCCCATTCACACGACTGTAATTTTGATCCGCAATTACGAATCCATTCATTTCTATGGCCCACGGACACATTCCCGTATATTTGCTGGAAGGTGTCCGGGCCGTAAAAAGGATCCGCAAAAAATAGGACATGTCCTATTTTTGTAATTTACGAACCGTGCTTATATACTTCATAATGGGAGCTCAGCCCGCAAATGCGGGTGATTGTCTGCGGCTGTCAACGCCCGTAATTTGTTACCTGAAGGTTCATGGACTCATGAGAATGCATATAATTGAAGTGGGGCTTGGAAGGATCGACGGTGTATTGTAGCTTCCACAAAAATTGTTAATAGTGAACCTGGCCTATCAGATCCATCAACAGTAGCTTATTGACCATTTTCAGCACGAACAAGAGATTTCTTTTTCTTCACATCTACGTTGTGGCTTTCATTTATAACCGAACAGACAAACCCCGTTGACTTATAGGAAGGTTTAACGGTTGACATCAAGGCTTACAACGATTTGACAAGGAGTGGCGACATGGCCTCCAACACAAATAACCTCAACCCAAGTGAAAAGTAACAGAAGGCAACAAAAAATATATAATAAAGATTTATTCGAGATGCTAGATTTTACATTTGTTGAGTATAGAATCCATATAAATGAAAGGTGAAGGTTCCCTTAAAGATGTATAAACTTCTGAATGAGGTTCTAGGATGAAGTAGTTACAAGGTATTATAGAACTAATCCTAAAGGAACAAAGTTGCAACCAGTATCCTGCAGTGGTAACAAACGCCTATTATTTCACATTGAGTTATCCCCCCCGAAACAATGCAGAAGCTGATAACAAAGCTCGCCCTTACAAGCAAGTGTGTAACTACAATAAATTGACAGAATACGCCTGCTGTGATACTGATCTACCCTAAAGGCCCTGGTCATGTACTGTGTGATACAGATGTAGCAGATCTGAATTTTTAATTTAACAGTTTTTCTTCACCCTGATATCTCACTGTTAAGTTAAAATATTCAGGTAGATTATATTGGCAGTGCTGTACAAAACCACAGATAATACATTGTGATATAACCAAAAGTTGTGCCAAATGGCAAACTCCGATTTGCTGCATTGATAAATTCAACTATGTCTAATTTATATGTTCATAATAACTGCACACTATTCTGTGATATCTAGAACCCTGTAATTATACAGATGTGCCCTTCCATACCTTTCCTCATATCTCAACATATCCTGAGATTTGTGGCGCGAGGTGACCAGCTTTGAAAAGAAACATGGTTTTGCGATACTCTGTCACGAGATGTCTATGTTATATGTGGCCATCCATTGGTTGTGATGTGAGTTGCAGCCTGTTAAGGGTTTTGCGATCATGTCGCGATATCGTATTTAATTTGTTTAATGAGAGATTGTTTTCTTAACCAAATTCCAGAAACGGTAAGTGATTAATAGAGGCTGTGTATATTATCCTGGAAATTTCAATATTCCCGCTATAACAATAAGACAATCTTCTTTAACATTGGTTCAGTATCATTGAGATTTTCCGCAGGTCATTTAAAATTACATTTTTTTCTCAGTTGATCTTTAGTAACTATACTAGAAACTGACAGACTGAAATTGTTTATTTAAATAAAGCTTATTCATTGTATAATGAAATGTTACGCAACTTTCTCATTCACTCCGTAGTTCAATTTCTCACCATTTTCAATATCTTTGATTTCTATCAGTGAGTGGAACTTTTTTTTACCTACATCCAGAGGCTGAAACCCGTCTTGACCACGTCCTACTGACACAGAGGCATGGATTGTGAAACGTAGTCTGTCACCAGTTTCTCCCCCCCCCCCCCCCCCAACCGCTGGTCAGTTCCACATACCTGTATTACATGTCTTGTTTCTTTCTAAACGCTCAAAACCCACCTTGATTCATCCATGCGTCATACGCTAATTGGGCACAAAGAGTTCTCCGGACCAGAAAGTGTCCTGCATTTTACTCTGTGGTGCCACACATCCCCCCTGTACACTTGCCAGGCATCTCTTCCAATCTGCTGCATCATCAGTCGCTTCATCCAAATCCTGCGCCGTGCAGTCTGTATCTACGGGAGGGAAGTGTACACGGAAACGGGGGCGTTACAGAGTACGATGCAGGACACTTCCTGGTCCGGTGGTCTCTAGCTGCCTAAATAGCATATGACATGCGGATTATTCAATGTGGATTTTGAGCATTTAGAAAGAAACAGGACATGGAATACAGGTATTGGAAGTGACTTTTCTCAAGACCTGACCTGCCAGTTATGCGGTTGGGGGGGGGGGGGAATTGCTGATAGACTCCCTTTTAAAGGGGTTTTTCAGGATTTTGAAATGTCTGAATTCGGGCTCAATAACTGTACAATATACTTACCTAACCAAGGCCAGTCTCATGCGTATTGGAGCACTTCGTATAGCAATTGGATTTTAGTAAATCTTTAATTGAATCAGGTAACTAAAGGACACCTACACCAAAAACGTTGCTACAAGGAATGAGTAAAGCTGGTGCTATATCTTATAACTTATTTCATTAACATTAGCAGAAAGTAGCGGTGTTATATTTGACAATCTTTATTGATACGAAGTGTGATGCTGAACTATGTTATTGCAATAGGCAGCAGTATGAGCTGAGATTAGGTTTATTTTACTTACTTGTTGTAGTCACTATCGGGAGTTTTATTATTTGCTACTAAGTTTTGATAAAGTTTGTTATGTATAAACCACATCTATGGAGCTGATGGGAAGGTTAAGACAAAATGTGTCTTTTTTTTTTTTTTTAAATTAATCTTACATCTTGAGAAGTATTTTCCCCAGTTTCACTTGTAATTCCTCCCTCTGAAATGCCATGAACATATTCTTAGAACTTTGTGTGAAATGTCTAAATCAGGATAGTGAGAAGAAGGAATCATTGTTTTCTTTTTACAGCCCTGCATTCACATCTCCCTCTTATTATTTGCAGCAGATGTGAACCAGAACAATGGCACCTCATCCAAGGGCACGGCGGTGACTGACTCCACGAGCACAGAAGACCCCAAGAATGATTGGAAGGGTGCCAACCCAGCTGATGCTGCCTCTCGCCCACATTTGGTCCGCCTCTTTTCCCGAGATGCTCCTGGAAGGGAGGACAACACCTTCAAAGATCGGCCCTCTGAGTCAGATGAGCTTCAAACCATCCCAGAAGACAGTGGAACAAGTTCACCAGAAACGGATTTGATGGCATCACAGAAACTGTCTCGTGCTCACGGATCAAAACAAATGGCATCAGCAAGCACTTCGGACCACTCTAGGCATGGCCATGGAGCCCACGGGCGGTACAGGGACTCGGGTCTTCTTGACTCACTGGGCAGGCTCTTTGGAGGTGAAAGGCATGTTCCTAGGAAGGGAAAGGTGAGCACTGAGGAATAGAGAAAATTATTAGCAGGAGTCTAATGAACTGGGGGCATAGTGGATATAATGTGTTATGTAATACCTAAGATGTTGTCATAAAGGCATAGTGAATCATTAACGCCTCGTTCACTAAAAACTGCTGCCACATTGTGCCACATGTCAATTGGTACTAACAAGTAACCCTGTCTATTGAATGAGGTACTAGCTACTGGATGTTGCACTAGTAATTGAGTTTCCAAGTGTAACTGTAGATGTGGCTATGTCTACAAATTGACGCGTGTGAATGTGAATTACTGACGATATGCTTTCTGTATATTCCATGAATTGGAGAAATCATTGATCTGGGCTTAAATAAGTAGAGTGTTTTAGAAAATGAAGATATAATCCTGATTTTAATCATCCAGTTTGGTGCAGTGCCTTACCATGAGAGAGATGCCCAAATACTGTTTTTCTAGTACACTTATACCAATAACAGTAATAAAAATCTCTACTTTTTCAGCACCACTCGTTTTAAACAGTATTTTCTCCCCCTCTACTGTACAGCAGATAACAATGGCTAGTAACCTTACTGTAAATGTAGGAAAGATTAATGAGAATTTATTGATGTATGACAACGGCTATAATGTAACCAATCTATGTATCTTACATATAAGTGTAGATCTACTTACACTATCACCGAATAGAATGCGAGTCGTCTTTGTACAGTGCAAAATGTTGTTCGATAAGTGATCTTAAAATCCTTTGTGTTTTTAGAGTCTATTGCCAATTCATTACCAATATTTTATTTAGAAAGAGAAAATTTGTCGTATTAAGTTTTGTGGTAACATTTCACAAGATGAACAAACCGAAGTGTAAGTTACATATAGATATTACAGTTAATGGTTCCTTATAGACAGATTGTATTTCCATCAGCTAAAGATAATGGGGAATATTTATCAAAACCAGTACAAAGAAAAGGTGGAGCCGTTGCTCCTAGCAACTAATCAGATTCCTTCTTTAATTTTTAAAAGGGACCTCTGGTTGCTATGGGTACTTCTTTATCGTTCCTTTGTATCAGGTTTTATAAATCTTCCATAGTCTGTCCTCTAACAAAACCAGCAAAGACAGTTCCGGCTGCTGACTTTTATACAATGTTTTTTTCATAGTTATTGCTAATTTGCAGCATTTTAATCTTCTCGATCATATAGAAAATTCTGTAAATCCTTTGTAAAGAGCCTGATGGGTTATCTATATGCTACAAAATTCTACGGTGTTTCTTATGCTATTTAATGACATTATGGTACTCACTGCAAATTTCAAATAGAGTGAAAAACAATTGTTACAATTTCTACAATTATAAAAGTTAGCTCCTTGAATGTAATAAGCATTTTTTTGTATATTGATCATTCGCATCATCTGAATCCATAGTCAGAAACTACATTCTGATGTTAATAAATATGTATGATTTTTGTATGTGAAGCCAAATAATAAAGTGTACCTAACCTTTTCAGGTGACTTTTCAGAATAAGTTGTCATATGTGTGTAAATGAGAAATAACACGATTTCTGGCTATTATATGACTTCAATCAATGTTTTCATCTTCAGGCTCTATCTTTAATTCTCAGTTTTCCCTCAGCTTTTGGTAGAGCCTAACTCCTGTCATGTCTGCAATACATTGCACACATAGAGAAGAGAACATCCCTCTCCCCAATCTCTGTAGCAAACCCTCAGAATCCGCAGCAGCATAGAGGATATCATGCACTAGTAATGAGCAGTGTAGCTGTGAATCTAGCACTGGGGGTGAGATAGAATACTTACTAGAGGCAGCAGCAGTGTCTTTGTGTGTGTCTCTCTGCCTCTTTCTCACTCTGCTCCTGAACCTGATCCCTCAGTGAGCTGATAGTCCATCTCGTTTTGAGGAGACTGATTTACCAGTAAAATAAGAGCGAGTGGACAATAAGGAGAAGGGGTGGGGGGTGAGCCTAAGCAAAGAAAGAGGCATTTTTCTCTTTAAATTACAAAGTCTCTTATATTCGCTTGTACTATTGATTTATGCAAAGTTTTTTGAAAAGTTAGTGACTATTTAAAGCTCCTTAAATAAGCATTTTCATTATTTAAACATTGAAAGTCTTGCTAAATGAGGACTTCTTTCTATTAGGTGATTGCATGACTCTTTAGAATGAAGGTGTACAAGTAAAAGAAAAATACATAACCTGGCATGTGTTTTTAAGAAACAAATAGCTAAATTCCTGCTTAAAAATATATCTACAATTTCCTAAGAATAAAGCAATGATTGCCATAACCAAAGGAAAATTACCTTTAAGGGAATGATTAAAATGATTTTCTTTGAGCCTTTTCTGAATATAAAGTTTCTGTGAATGAGCAATTTCAGATTTTTATAGAGAAAAGAATGACATATGTGCAGTGTCAGGTATATCAAAGACAAGATGTGCGAGGACAATGGGGCAGTGATACAAGACGACTCAAGCGATTGTGTACAGAGGAAGGTGCAGGTCAGAATGTGATTATTAGGCTTGGAATCAAGTGCTATTCAATACGCCCTGTGCCAAGGTCACCACAAGGACATACACCTGCTATACAGGATCTGAGTGAAAAAACATTTTTCTATAGTGTCAAGACTTTTCAGTGGATAAATATTTTGTACCAGAACTAGAATACCATTTTTTTTATTTTTATCAAAACAGATCCAAAATTCTGTGCTGACTAACTTCTAAATATATCTTTATAGCAGTCGGGACTTTCTGATACAGGGCTCCAACTCCCCTGCATAGCCTTAGAGTTGATACAATTCTGTCTGCCTGCTGCCACCACCACTAGAGGGAGCCCTGATGCTTACTGAATACTGATTTATTATTGCGTTCAACGTATAAACAAATGATGGTAAGCTCTCTCTGGTGGTTGCTGCAGGCAGTCAGAATTTTGTCATTTAACTTTGACTATGCAGAGAATTTGCAGCACTGTCAGAATTCTGACCACTATAAAAATATATTAAGAAATTAATCATCATAGAATCTAGGACGTTGTGTTAAAAGGTGGAGATTCACTTTAAAGTCATCCCTAGAAAACAACCCAAAATTTTACGCACCATTAACAGATTTCTACATGTATTTCCTACCGTAGATTTGTAATACAGTCCTAGTTTTTGTGGTTAACTAGTATTATTTTCCAGGCAAACACCCCCAGTTTATACTGACATTGATCCACATCAGAAAACTTTACTAGGAGACCTTGGGTATAGTTAAATTGATACAGAGTAGGACATTAGTGTCTCACGGCTTTGTACAGTTTAGTGGATGAAGTAAATTCCACTGAAAGCCGTAGTGTTTAGGGCATATATACGGGTACATGCATTTACAAGCTGCCTATTTGTTATATAGAATTGTCCAGTGTTTGCAATGGAATCTGCCGTAATGTATTAAACACTTCTACTTCGAGCTGGGGATTCTAGGGCTAGCAGGTTGGTATTTAGGGATAGAACTATGTATATGAATGAGATGTGCTCCTTCACATGTGTGTGCATTGTTTATGCTATATCTACGGTTCTATGTGCTAGAGATGACCTGATGTGAGCAGACGTACATGTTATTTCTTGCTGTACATGCTAAAAAGCTTGTTCTTGCCAATAAGTGTTCTACAGCCAAGATCAAATTAATGAAAAACTGGAAATAATATTCCGGATTTGTTTTATGCTTTAGTGTTTCCAACTCAGCAGTAGCGATAGAAGAAAAGCAATGCATTAGCGCCGTGTAATTCTTACTTGTGGCTTGTGTAGGAGACCGCTAACATTATTGTGGACATGCACGGCACAAGACGATCACTTGATCACTTGTTAATGCAAGTGGTCAATCTTACTTGAGCGCACTGACAGCTTATAAGATGTGCTTTCTTTTAAAAGCTCCAATTTGTAATTCTGAGCTTCTGAAAAGCAAATCTGCAGGCACAAGTGTATTATGCTATGCCCGAGTGTACTAATAATGTTATACATTATGTATTATAAACTGTTCTGTTCCAAAAGTAGGAAACAGTCTCACAATTTTTGCCAAATTATGAAACCATTTATATCTACTCTGTCGTACACTCTGATTGCATGCAGACATTGACAGTTATAATGTATAATATTACCCATGATCCAACAGAACCTACGCTGATAGGCTGGTGATAGTACTTGGATTTGGTTATTACTCAGGTAGTTTTATTCCACTTTGGGATCTAAATATCCTTATGTGTATAAACTCAGGGCACAAAACTAAGTTAGCTAACCATTTATAAGTACATGTCGCTTACACAAGTGCCTGCTTGGGGTAATAGCCCAAATTCATCTCAAGCCTTTACTAGCGTCTTTAAAGAGGCTCTGTCACCAGATTTTGCAACCCCTATCTGCTATTGCAGCAGATAGGCGCTGCAATGTAGATTACAGTAACGTTTTTATTTTAAAAAAACGAGCATTTTTGGCCAAGTTATGACCATTTTTGTAGTTATGCAAATGAGGCTTGCAAAAGTCCAAGTGGGTGTGTTTAAAAGTACAAGTCCAAGTGGGTGTGTATTATGTGCGTACATCGGGGCGTTTTTAATACTTTCACTAGCTGGGCGCTCTGATGAGAAGTAACATCCTCTTCTCTTCAGAACGCCCAGCTTGTGACAGTGCAGACCTGTGACGTCACTCACAGGTCCTGCATCGTGTCGGCCACATCGGCACCAGAGGCTACAGCTGATTCTGCAGCAGCATCAGCGTTTGCAGGTAAGTCGATCTTACCTGCAAACGCTGATGCTGCTGCAGAATCAGCTGTAGCCTCTGGTGCCGATGTGGCCGTCACGATGCAGGACCTGTGAGTGACGTCACAGGTCTGCACTGTCACAAGCTGGGCGTTCTGAAGAGAAGAGGATGTTACTTCTCTTCACAGCGCCCAGCTAGTACAAGTATTAAAAACGCCCCGATGTACGCACATAATACACACCCACTTGGACTTGTACTTTTAAACACACCCACTTGGACTTTTGCAAGCCTCATTTGCATAACTACAAAAATGGTCATAACTTGGCCAAAAATGCTCGTTTTTTAAAAATAAAAACGTTACTGTAATCTACATTGCAGCGCCTATCTGCTGCAATAGCAGATAGGGGTTGCAAAATCTGGTGACAGAGCCTCTTTAAGCTCTTCAGACTGTGTTGTGTCATGGTTTTATACTGGACCACATAGACATGGTACTTTATACCATTTACAATGATAATATAAAGTTTACTTATGTTCTGAGTCACATCCTAAAGTACGGAGATAATATCTCCCGATCTAGTTTTAAGGTACTCATTACCAATAGGTTCTGCATTAAAAACTAGAGGACGATGGGTTTTTCATTTCTGGTTGATCTTCGGCTACATGACCAGCTGAATTTTTTTCTGAATCTATGTATTTCTAAAGTTTTTTTTTTTATATTGTGATATTGTCAAGGTTTGCCATGTAACCAAGAGACACCCATCAATTGTCACCCAACCAGTTCTGACCTCATTTAACGTTTTGGTTCCCCTTTGGAACATTATTAAAACATTCCTGATTCAATAATAAGTCAATATTAGGGAGTTACTCTTTAGCAATTCTAGAATATATAAGTGCAGTTTCAGGATAGGTGGACTGACCTTCACGTTATCGGTTTGGTAAACTATAGGTTTGCCCCTCCTATCCTCCTAGTGCTAAACAGTTACTTCCCTGGAAGGTACAGAAAATCAGTTTTCTACTTCGTTTGTCATGTCCTGCAAAATTGGATGTAGCAACTGGTAGGCTGAAGATTTTCTATTATGTAGGAGACCCTAACTTACTTTGTGTTTCAGCTATTACTATGCTTATATGCATTATATTAAGTTTATATTCACTGTAGACTATGATTTTTTTTATATGTTACCTAAAACTAATGGTACAGTAAAATATCCTTGAGTACAGTGTTTTCCAAATCGCAAATGCAGATAACTATATAATCAGTATAGAGTATAAGTGAAGTGTTTGTATGTATCTACAATTGCTAATGTAACATTAGTCGACATGAATAAGGACATTGTACTAATCTCCCATTCTAAATCATAGCATTGCATATGTACATTTTATTCTGTGTTTTATGATTTATAATAATTATGTCTTGGCTTTGAATGTTAAACTATAATAAACCTTTATTATAAAATAATTTCTACTAATTGCCTCTTTATTTTTTAGTTCTTAATGTATTCATATTTCGTTATTAATTATTACTGGACTAATATCTGAAACGTGAATTTGGTTGCACATATTAGATTTACAGGAAAGTTGGAAGAGAACTATTCACATCTTTCTACAACAGTGCGTTGCAGTATTACAGACAACTTGACCTCCACTTTAGGTATTGTAATCTGGTGATGATGGTTTCTGGAGCAGTTGACAGCAGTTTATTTTATTGTGTAATGTGACTTTGTGGCCTTAGACCATAGACAATAGTTGTTGTTTTTTTTTGCATGAAACAATTTCTATAAGCAACAGCAGACCCAGTTTACCATTTATTCACCTAAGACGGCTAAACCAAGGAATGTCCGGTAACTGCTCATTCCCCCCCCCCCCTCCATAGAAATAAAGCCAAATGATTGTGTTAATATGAAAATTGGAGGTGATGTCTTAAGTTTCTCTAGTCTAATTTACAATAATGTACTGAAGGTAAGGACCAAAGAAACTTAGACTATGAAAAAAGGTGATCATTGGTTATCTACATGTTCAATGTATTCCCAATGTGGCACAATCAGTCTTGGGCATGATAGGAAATGTTTCCCGGGGTGTAAGTACCATAGAGATAGACCTTGCAACTGTTGTGGGGCACATGGACTACATATTAGACAGGTGATGTGACCTGCACAGCCTTCCATAGATACCGCAACAGTTGCAAGCAAAAAAATGGAAATCAAACCTGGGCTAAGGGCCACACTGCCCTTCTATCCTACAACGGGTGAGAGAAGGGGTAGACATCATGAGAGAGAGTGTTGAGAGAAGGCGTACACATCATGTCTACTGATCATGTATACTAACACACACATCATTTACCTGCTCATATTTATGCTTGGACTTTCCGCACATTTTTTACATTTCTGTCATCACCCAAAGGAACTAAAACTTCTACATATCTCACCGTAAAGGTGTGATCAGGAATGGTCATCAGAACAAGGTAAGTATCTTCTGATATACTACCATTTAGGACACCAATTGCACAATAAACCTTATTATGACCATTTTAATATTCATGAATTTGTAAAAAGTTTTACAGATGAAATAGTTCTATTATACAGTTTTTGTAATTGCTGACAAATAATATTTACCAAGAGGATTTATGCACATTAAAATTTTTTCATTAAAAAATATATATTTTCTTATTATGCTAGCAAACAAAATGAAATATAAGGCTTATAGACAAGAAATGTTACTATTGCGCAAGTATCCTGACAGATACATCCGTAGGAATAAATTGAGTTGCCCTTTATGTGCGACAAAGACATACAGAGTTGCATTAATTGTCACACAAATAGACGTTTGGGAAAGTTGCGCGACTGCCTTGGTTCCTTTTAACTTCTACTGGAGAAAAAGTTGTGCCCCACAAGTTACACATTAGTTGTTGTATGACCTCCCCCTATGCCCGGGATTGTGCCATTGAAGTAGTTCTAAATTAAATAATTTTTAAATATAAATATTATTACAATTGATAATTAAAAGTGTTAAAAAAGAACAAAGTAAACAAAAACAAGCAATGTAAACAGACGACACACATTTTCTGCCTGTCCTTACTAATATGGAGTCTATTGTGGTCCTACAAGATGTATTTACCCAGATTTATATGGATAAATACGGATATATGGATATATATGGATTCTTCACAAAGTTTAAAAATCACTGTCGGGAACTGTGCAATGTCTGTCTATGCTGTTGTTGTATGTATTATAGGCTGTTATCTAGTGCCATTTATATATATTGTAACTTTTCAGTGATAGTGTCCTGATAGAAAGGCAAACCCTAAGTTCTGACTTCAGTCCAGAATGCTACTAATACGGTCCTGACTCTGGTAAAAACTGCTAGTAATGTTTTTTTTACTAGGTCTTTGAAGCAAAGGCGTAGATAGAAGGGGCTGGTGGGGCATGTGCCACAGCTGCTTGTTGTAGTATGGCAACACTGGCATTAGAAGCAAGATTTAAAGTTACATTCTATTGGGCAGCAGACTTACTTTGCATGGTAGATCATCAGCAGCAGTGCCATGGCAGAGCAAACTAATGTTTGGACCGCTGAACTAAAAAGCGATGAATGCAGATCAGCACATAGGAATTTCTATGTATTTCTTGTATGACAAGTAGCAACTCCTTACACCCATACTTCTGGGATATTTGTGTGGGACAGCAATGGTTTGGTATTAGCACACCACAGTTTCTGCAATCCTAGAACCTATGCAAGTAGTCCAAGAGCCACAGGTTGGTAACAAGGTTGGTTATTTATTGCACATTTAAGAAGCATTTATCGGGGACACCTCTATCCAAAATCGGGTCCTAACCGTGTATGGAAAGGGACTTTCTGAAACGGTCAACCTAATAAACGATGTTGTAAAAAGCACAGTGATAAAATACTATATTAGGATATAGCGGACTGTCAGCGGGTCAACGATATAGAAACATTCAGTTTATATGGGCTGTAAACACCTTCTTTTGAACAACAAAGCATTACCCCGTCAACCAAAATTCAGCTTTGCTCCTAAATAGGGAATTGTTGGCCGCTTTTTGCTGCTGAATTCATGAATGTGTGTGAACCTGCACTAATTAACCTTTACTGCACACAGAGAGACTTTGGTGTGTGTACAGTCAGGTAACTGGCTCCATGTAACGCATCTGCTGATTGGTGTTTCAGATAATGCTGGGACTTCCTGCTCTGAGTGAGACAGACAGAGCTGCTTTATTCTGTGTTTAGTTACAGATCATTGAGTAAACACAGGTAAAATAGTGACAGAAAGTAATTCACATGCACAATACTTTTAGGGGGCGGACTAAGACATCACAATACTTTTAGGGGGCGGACTAAGGGGAATTTTACATTCTATGATTCCCTCCATGTTAATATTGTACTCACTACTTCAGAAGCATGAGTGTTCTTAAAATACATTACATTATAAAAATTGCTATATATGCAGTTTTACCAATATACACTTGAGATTTATCCAAGGTGGAACTTCACCTTCATTTTAGCTGTTTTATATAGTAAGTCAAAAACATTGGGGCAGATTTACTAATAGCGCCTTAAATTTAGACAGCTTATAATTAGACTTTAGGTGCCAAATTTATCAAAGTGGCTCATGCTTGATGATAAACCTTTAGACACTTCTGTCTAACTTTATACCACCCCTTGGTTGGCTTACTTTAGTACACTTTTTTTTTTGCACCAAAATGGTCCAATTTTGCGCATCTTAAGCCACGCCCTACCACACTAAGCCACACCCCTTTTAAACAAACATCTGTTCTTTTTGGTACATTTCATTGATGAATTTGTCTAAAATGATTTGCGCCAAAAAGGTGCAACTTCCGCCAGAATTCTGGCGCAACACCCATAGTAAATATGCCCCATTGTATTTTCTTATGTAATTTTGTTCTGTTCTCCTTTTGAACGTCTGCATAAATATTAATATATATATATATATATATATATATATATATATATATATATATAATATTTAGAAGCAGCTTTTCTTCACGTACCCTCACTGCTGCAGTAACACGATGCAATTAAACAGGGAGCCTCTTAACCTTGCTGATAAAGTGTAATTACTTTATCAGCCTTGAGAAAGGTTAAATAACTCATAGTAATGCAGAATCAATCTTTTTTATATAATGCTTATTTCAAAATGAAGCATCGTCGTGCTTAATTATAAGGATTTCACTTTTTCATTATGAGTTATACGTGAATGTCTATCTAATTATGTACATAGAACTTTGTTTAACCCTATATGGCATATGCGCTGGAAATTGATAAACTATTACTTTACTGTTACTAACAAATACAGAGGAGATTTTATATATATATATATATATATATATATATATGCACTTAACTGTCCTGGGACACTTTTAATAATATATAGAAAATATTTTTAGCTTGTCGGGCTTGGAGACAAGCACTCGGTCAGATCAGATAAACATACTTTTCTGTGCATTAAAAATGGGACCCGTAGGACAGGTAAGGGCACTAGGGATGGGGAAGCAGCCAAGCTGAAAAAAGGTAGCATTAAGGCCTTATTCACACGAACGTGTACGTTTTGCAGTTCCGTGTGTCATCAGTGAATGGTGCGTGGCTGCGTGATTTTCACGCATATGCCATCCTTATGACACGCGGTTTTGCGGTTTAGAAAAATAAATGAAGGAAGTGCTTTTATTTTTTCCTTAATTTCTTTATCTACTGTTGCGTGAATCACGCGCGACACACGGAAGTGCCTCCGGAAGCCGTTGACTTCAATGGGTGCGTGATGCGTGAAAAACGGCCAAGTATAGGACATGTTGCGAGTTTTACTCAGCGGATATACGCTGCATGAAAATCACGGACTGTCACGGCCCCATTTAATTTCTCTGGGGCCATACAAACATCCTATTTTTGTGTATCCATGTGCCTGATCCGCAAAACTCAGAGCAGTTCCTATTTCTGTCAGTTTTTGCAAATCTGTCTCGCCCATTATATTCAATGGTCCGTTAAATATATAACGTACCGCACACGGAAGTCATCCATGTTCCATGTTTTGCTTCCGTATTAAAGGGCAAGGATGTGTGCATGAGGCCTCCGTTTGGAGATAAAGCATAAGCCATAAAAATTCTTAAATATTTCATGAAGTCTTTCTTTTCAAAGATTTACCCAGCCCATTTTAGAAAGAGTAGTAGTCTGTGATGTTTAGCATTACAGATGAGGTTTACTT
The DNA here is from genome assembly GCF_050947455.1 of Rhinoderma darwinii. Lineage (NCBI taxonomy): Eukaryota > Metazoa > Chordata > Amphibia > Anura > Rhinodermatidae > Rhinoderma > Rhinoderma darwinii. The sequence goes on along the minus strand of NC_134691.1, from coordinate 130,703,385 downwards.
GTCAGTGTGTCATAATAGGACACTCCATAGACCTACTCTTAATACATTTTAGGTTGGACTGGTACACCCTATAATGAACTGTCCTTTCCTGCTTCTAAATCCAAGGCTCAAAAGATTTAGCCTTAGTTGGCCTAATTATGTGCCCTTCAATAAATCCGATTTTTTTGAAAAGGATCATTATAAAGAAATGACCATCTTTAGGGTCTATATATGGAGCGACTTAACATCCCATATGATTGTAGAAAAGCTTAAACTTGGTAGTTGTAGAAGTAACATTTAAGCCATAAGATTAAATATTCTTTAATTATTATAGAATATTTCACTCCGTACACCTAACTTTCTATGTGTAGCCCTTCTCAAGATGTCAAAGGGCCATAGACAAATGGAGAATGACAATGATATGACGTTACAGGTGACTCCAAATGCATTCTGTTACTACCCCCCTATCAGTAGTGATCCTTTTCATGACTTTCACCAAAATGGGTCCCAAAAGAGGGAACAAGAAAAATCTATCCAAAGAAAATTTTTGAGATTCCTTGCTTTGTTTCCTCTGCTAGGACCGGTTTCTAGTTTAGTATCAAACACTATTCGCAATAATCTTTCGCTCAATTGTCCCAGTATAATTTAATGGGGGGTAGGCAATAATTTATTACTAATGAAGCATGGAAAAAAATGCTTTGTAAGTGTTGAACTTTCTGTAAAGTGGGGAAAATGAGAAAGGAAAAGACACAGTGCAAATTAAATATGCCGGTCGTGTACTGCTACTTATACATTACTGTTAGTAGGATCTGATCATTTATGGATTTGATCCAAATAAGAAAAAATTTAAATCTAGTGGCACAATATATATATATATTCACACGTTAACGGACACTGTAGTTTCTTACTAAATATATACAGTTTCCTGCTTGCATCTTGTTGCTAAGACTTTACTGCCTGTTCCAAAAGTTTACAGTTTGCAGAGTTCGTAATCTTAATAGTAGAAATCCCATAATCCCTATTACTCAAAGTTTGGAAGAAGAATCATGAGTAAATGAAAGGTTTTCATGGCCACATCTGTAATGTTAGGTTATATTAGCTCACAGTTATCCCTTCTCAGCCTCCTGTGTTTTCTCTTTAGAGGGGGAGTAATACATTGGATTGTGCTTTAGTTTCCAAGTAGTTGAACAAAATTTAAAAAAACTTGAAGGTGTTGAACCCTGAATGAGATAAATGAGAAGGTGCCTTCAGTGATACATTTGGGCTCGGAGGATAAAACATATCTGATCCTGAATATAACTTGATGAAAGAGCTTACAGGGCCTTTTCTTCTTCTTTCCGGATCTCTACCCCAGCGGCCTACTGTTATAAACGGGAAGTCATCAACTGTTTAATGACTTTCCTGAGGGATTTTATTTCTGGTCTGTAGCTCAATACATCTCCCTGTGATATTCATTCTTTAGTGAGGCCACAAAATCGATGCAGGAAATATTAACATAAAGTGTGAACACAAATTCCCTGTCATCTAATGGTGAATATGCTTTTTACAGTCTTGCTAGAGTTTATTTAACCATTGTAGCTTTTGGACCATGAATAATGGATTTTATTATTATTAATATTAATAATGAAAATAATAATAAAAATAATATAATAATACATGCAAAATCCATTTATCCGGAATGTATTGCATGTAGAGGGATAGTGTTTAAACTACAAACACATTCAGACATAGTGACATAAATGGCCAATGATGAAATATTTCACATTAATAAGGACTGGGCTTCACCAAGTAATGGGCATTACAGTAAATACACTGGATCAAAAGTCCCCAGTAGATACCCTGATGTGAGTGGGCAGCATGTTATAGGTGGGCTCATGAGTCCTGTCTATATTATTCAATGTGAGCTCCCTACAGTAATCTCCTTTTTTATGTAATTCCATGGCTGCCGCCAATTTGGTCCTCCAGTGGCAGTCTCAATGGCTTTGCTTTGCCCATAATTGACCACCTTGTATATCAGGGTATTAGGGCTGGGCAATATAGCCTAAAAATAAAATCTCGATTTATTTTTAACCTTTTGGGTGATTCTCGATTTTAATCTCTATTTTGTTTATAAAAAATAAAAATAAAAACATCAAGAGACAATGTAATCAATATACTGATTTTACCTGGGTGTGTTTGGCTCCGAGGTTAAATAAGTTAGTGGCAAAATAAAAAAAGATATATAATTAATGTTAAAATGAAAAAGACCTGCTGTATATTGTGCCCATAGGTCTGTCCGTTTGTTGAAATAGCGGCGATCACAAAAGGCGATATTATGCTGCTAAAGTACTGGTATTCTAATCTCCCTATACTGCTCTATTACGGTCGATAAGCCGTTGTGATGCTGCTATTATTGGTACTAATATAAAAAGAACCAGCAATAATGCAGCACACAGAGATATTACGGTACCAGATATAATACCCTCATTGTGCTGCTATATTACTGGCGCTGGTATGACCGCACAGTACGATAATAGAATACTAATACTGTATTAATTTTTTTCAATTTTGAACTCTAAAAGGAAAAATATATGAAACTGGATGTTTATTATGGGGGAGCTCCGCTGGTGCTTTATATGGGGGCACACCTCACAGTGATTGAAGGGCTGATGTGTACGTAGATACACAGTAGCCAGTCGTCAATTACCGCTTAGAGGGGTGGGGGGGGGTGGCAAGAGGTAGAAGAAGCCCTCCTCTCATAACTAGGAGTTCGTGTATTCTTTGATAGCTTCTATTAGACAAATGTCACCATATTTTTTATGCTGTTTTGGCTAATGGGAGAGCGGACCTGTCGCCATTCTATGCTGCCCTTACCTAGTGGACGACAGATCCACTTTAGATCATGGTTATTCCAGACGATACATTTGTACAAGTCCCGGCCTACACTGTCATTTAAAGACCCAGCCATTGAATGACACTGTGCACACAATGATGTGAAAGGGGCCTTAGATCCCAGAATGTATTGGACAGCACTGCACCCTTGGGAGCTTGTAATGACATGAGGCAGGCTGATCGGATCTTTTATGTGGACCAAATGATCACTAGTCAGCAGCAATTCTCACTGTGTAAACTGGGAGAAGTGCTGCTGACATGATACAAATGCATGTGGACAAACAATCCTATTAAGCGTTGTTCGTCCCTATACTTTAACGATAGTTGCTCCTTGTGATTGGAGCTAACAATGCTGTATCCTCGATTGGCGCTCGTTTTTACGACCAATATTGGGCTGAATAAAAGTACCTTTAGTGACTGTGCGCTCAGAGCTCTGTGTTCTCTGGCCGGAGCAGAATTAAGTTTCTCATCCACAGACAACAATGATCAGCGAGCCCCGAGCTCACAGGCACTAAATCACTGCTGGTTAGGTCCGATAGCGCTGAATGATGAATCTAGACCACCCTCACCAGCTCTTTTTAGAACTCTGGCCCATCTCCTTGGAACTGCTGGACAGAGCAGCTTACTAGATCAGTATAAGAAGTTGTTGCTGCTGACTGCATGTTAGTAGAGGCAAGGATGGCAGTCAGCATTCAGTGAGGCAGGCTCCTATCGTACAGTGGGTCAGCATGGTGATACATTTATTTTTTATTTTTTTCTCCTGCCATTGGCAGGGCTTATATCAATTTTACGATTCTGGCCAAATCCAGAATTGTGCTCGCTTAAAACATCAAATTAATCAAATTCATTTAATCAATCAATCAATCAATCAATCAATCAATCAGTCAATCAATCACCCAGCCCTAATATACCCAATATATATATATATATATATATATATATATATATATATAAATATTCGGTATGATTAGAATTCTGTATAATTTTCAGTTTTTAGGCTCTAAATAATACTATACTAAAATGATATTAATATATTATATTGCACTATTATATAATTATAATATAATTATTTGTTAAAGCAAACTATATTATCCATTTGTTAAGGTCTTTTTACACCGGCCAATTTTGGCAGTAAAAAGAGCTATGTTCAGTAATGTATGGGGACGAGAGATTGTTACTACGAGCACTCGTCCCCATGCATTTCCATTCTGGGGATGTGCATTATGCTGCCAAAAACGATAATATTTCTTGCTGCATAAACGATACGATCAGCTGATGAACGAGCATTTGCTCGATCATCGGCTGATCGTTGCCCTGTTTACACAGGGCAATGATTGGGAACGAGTTTTCATATGAAGGCTCATTTGCCCGATCATTGGCCTGTATAAAAGGACCTTTACTTCTTTTACACAAGATTAACTTGTGTACCTCGCCTTACACCTACCCTGGGCTACGGATATGTTCAGCGTATACGTTGAGAGGTTTACCGGTGCATATGCTGAACGTAGGGCTGTATACGTCATGTGAACAGGACCTTACTTGCATCTGCTGGACTTGTGCAGTGGCATTCTTGTCCATCTACAGAGAGAAAAGGGTAGGAAAAAAATCAGTTTTTATTTATCCGTTATATATGTTTTTGGAGAAGCCCCCTTTTATGGCTGAAACTTATCAGAGCAGACCTATGGGAACCGCCGTCATATATTATAATTACGCACGTTTGATATACTTTTCACACGAATGCGACATTTTCTAGCAAAAGAAATTGCTTCTCATTATTCAGCAGAAATGTATTTCTCAGAATGAGGGGTAATGCTGTTTTACGTGCCAACTGTCTTGTCAGAGAAAGTGCATTTCAGCTATCACAATACGCTTGGCACCAGTTTAATTAATTGCTTATTCCAGATATATATCTCCTGAGGAAGTTCAACCTTCAGGTCAACCTTCTAAGTAGATAATGGTGATTATTAACACTGGCACGGTTATCTTTGAAACGCTTCTTGCTTTTAATCTCTGCAACTCACATCTTGGTTGCAAAAGGTGACATTATATCAGCGCTAAAAGGACAGATCTGTCACTGGTACGTAATTCAGCCTCACTGGCGATAACATTATATGACAGTTATGCAAATGTTAATAAACATCTAATTTAGAACTAAGATACAGCGAATACACACCCTATCATTAAGCGGAGTGTCTCCCTTTCCTGCAAAAGGTCCAAGCAATATTTTACATTGACACCAATACAACACATCAGGCTCTAGATCTGGAAATAAGGAGGCATTGTCACCAATGTCACCTCAGCTCCTCTAACATAAAGCTTAGAAGATTTTTCAATTACTTTAATAAAAATAAAAGTTTTATACAAGTCTAATAATAATTCTCTTTAAACATCTCTTTTCAATCTAGTTAGATATGTAGTTGTGTGATTTAACATTTTGTGTAAGTCTCTACCTTTGGCCAGAGCTTACTTGATATTTGCATTCTTCAGTGTTGACTGCCTTTAAGCTCAGCTCTATTAAGATAGAGCTAAGCTCTGTCCCTCCCTCATGCTTTACACTACAGCTCTGCTTGCTCAAATTGCTGCATATAAACAATAGCTCAAGAGGAAGTCAGAGCTGCAGAGATGATTTCACTCACATTAGGGATAAGGCTACATTAGGGGCCTCTGTCGCAGTTCTGGTGAAAAAAGCCAAACGAAATAGTGCAGCGTGTTGTGCAATTTCTTCCGGTAAAATGACAGACACACTTACGAAAACCCAACAGAACGCTTTAAAGTCAATCGGTTCCATCAGGCGATGTAAGTGTCAGTAATGCAATGGCTACAGGACTTCCATTTTTTTGTTCTTTTCTTTCTATGATGGAACAGAATACCGGAAAAACGATGTGAACAGAGCCTGAGAAAAACATTGTCAGGTAACTGCCATAAGTATAAGGGAAACATTAGCCTACTTATATAATGCTATTGCTATAAGTTAATGAATCGTCAGGTTAACTACATTGTATACAAATCTTTCATTTGAATTATTATATAAGAATTTGTTACACATTATATTGTTATCTGGTTGGAGAAGTGGCGATTAGCCATGATATGTAGGAAATCTTATTCATTCAGGATATGTTCACACATAGTGTATTTGTGGGTTGTGAAATTCTACAACACAGTTCAGTACAATGCAAACCCCAATCACAAACCGCATAAAAATACGTCTGCTGCGCATTCTTGCTGCAGGCTTCAACCCCTGAAGAGAAACCAGAGGTTCAATCCGTGGCAAAACCTGCATGTAGCACATGTTTCCTTGTGTGTGAACTTAGCCTAACTGTTTCAGAAGAGCTTAGCTGGGGAGGGGGCTGATGTGGCATGTGCCCTGGATGCTGGGTGGCATAGGGGCCACCCATGAGAAGACAGCAGAACAAGGACATAGATAGTCCTGCCGGTGTATTCAGAACTGAAGTTTTGCCCGGGGTCAAGGAACCTCTGGCTCCGCCAGATATATGGGCAACTCATCTAGAATGACGGGATAGGAGTAACTAGCAACATTCGGTCCCTCTACATGATGGTTTCTATATACTCCACAGGGGAATGTATTGTTTGCACTGTTATGTAGAGTTTCCGCATATTTGGAAGACTCCCATTATCGAGTTAATAATAATATAGGGAAGAAACGGGGGAAAAAAACTCTACAGCAAAGATATTCTGAGGAAGTCAAATATTATTTTCTACAATGTTACTAAAGTGGAGTCAGCTTGGAAATCCATGTTCTATCCGGTTTCCTTTATATTCAAGTTATTAAAACTAAATTGTACCAAAAGGGGCAATGCCATGTCCAGTACACAGAATCCAGGTGTTGTAATTCTACGAGCTCGGGTTCTTCTGTAACTCTGTCTCCAAGATGCCAACCATCAACATTACCACCACCATCACATTTACATCTTACATTATGTTGTGTCATTGAAGGATGCTTAGAACATCTGAAGACAATATCGAAAGATCATTTGGAATTCAAAGACACATTTCCCTCAATACATTAGAACTGCAAACCATATTGACAAGTACATTGTTATTAGGAGAAGGCTTTTATGTGTGGACACAAGCTATACAATCGTTTTATATTGTCCTGGTTTAGTGAATATTGAAGACTGTGAATAAGCCGTTACCTTGTAACATACTACATATTTCATAGATTGGTACTCACACCACATAGAAAGAAGACATGACTGTAGAGAAAGATCCATTGTTCAGTATTATATATATATGTATCTTATTATAGGGTCATGGTGTGGAACTCCAGATGAACATAACGTACCTTAAAAAATAGTATATTATGTACTAACCTATGAAGCCTTCACATTGAGACTTTTGGGGGCACTCAGTTTTTTTTTATATATATGTTTATTTTAAAATCTTTGAGGATGGGTCAAAATTAGGCTACTTGACTTCCCAAGAAACTGCCTTGAGTGTGTTTGTATTACTGGAGGGTACCAGATTATCCAGAAGAAAACCTTGAGAGAAATACTTGGAAAACAAATGCTGCTTTGACACTGACCCATGGCCGCAATGCTACAAAGGATCAGTACGAACCCCTGAGCCACCATGCTCAACATATAATCTAACATTCATGTGATCTAGAGTGAATGAGTATGTCAAGGTCACTAATATATAATGAAAGGAATAATAATGAGAACATGTTGTACAGGTAAGTACTTAAAAAATGCAATATCTTGTTAAATTCTGGAAAACAGGATACAAAATTGCTGAGTTTATGCAATGGGTAAACCGGAGGCATCGATAGGTCCTTACTTCAGCCATTTTTACCTACTGTAATTAACATATTTATAGCAATGTATCAAGGCAAGTGTTCCGTAGGCTTTTCCATAGACTAAAAGATGCGTACGGCTGTTACATTCTGTTGTATCTTCTATACATTGATTTATCGATAGTAATTAATATCTACAGACCTTTTTGATTGACTTCTTTGTACATGTCTTGTTCTCAACCACAGGATGCCCACCTGTCCAGATCACGCTACCACTCTTCCTCACCTCAGAGGTCTTACTATGCCCATGGCAGGCACGTTGATGATAACCCTGTTGTCCACTTCTTCAGGAACATTGTAAGTGCCTACATGAACATAAACCATTATTGAGGAGGAAACATAACAGATACATAAAAAATATTCTAATAAATATACCAATAAATATGGATTTATGTAATGGCAGATTAATAATCTTCACTTTCCCCCAGGTGACTCCAAGGACACCACCCCCTTCTCAACCAAAGGTAACTATGTAAATAACATATGAATCATTTTGATCTGATATTATTACCTGGTCATAGTTTTACAATAGTTACTCTTATATTGGTCATCTACAAGAGATACTCCTTTTATTAAATAATAATAATTCACAATATATTTAAAAACTATTAAAAATGAATATAGATAACAGATTTCTTCAAGGAAAGAAGTCCTATAAACCACCAGTGACCCTACCTTCAACCTAGTGGCCTTTCTGTCGCCTCCCTGGAGGGTTCAAGTACTTTTGGCATTTTTCACACTTAGCAACTACAAATTAACAGTCTAGTTGTCACTGACCTTTCCAATCTTACAATTTACTGTTTCACTTTAAGGCTTTGCAAGGTTTCCATGGTATTTCAAGGTGAAGCCCAGAACATGCTCTTGTGTAACTTTTGCTTGCTGGACAGAATTATCTTTCAGACTATCTTCAGAGACTTCCAGTCATATATTTTTTTTAGGTGACATTAACTCCAAAACACAGTGCCGATATGCTGCTTTAGTATATTATTCTATCAAGATATCAAATTTCTGTTAAAGCCTAAAACAACAAAGATAAATGAAACAAAAAATGTAGTTAGGGAAAATAGCAGAATTTAAAGACGACAATAAATCAATGGAACTGATGGTGGCCATGAACAAAGCCACTTTCATTCACATTGTCTTTGGCTTTTGGGATCTTAAATGGAGAGAAGATATGGACGATGACCTTTGATTCATTGTAGCAGAACATTCTTGGTTATTATGTGACCATTTCTGTTTCTTCCATGTGCAGAGAGGATTGTCCCTCGCCAGATTTAGCTGGGTAGGTGATCAATACATTTTTATTGTATGGCTACCTTTGGTCACTTGGGCCAACGTTCTGCATAGCTCTCTTCACATTTCCTTTTATGTTCCTCATTTTTCAGAATTATTTTCTTCCTTACAGCAATTTTCCTTACAGTAATAATATGACTGCTTGCAGCTCTCTCACACTTGCTTTCAGGCCTTGCTTTCATTAAAACATTTCTGCTTTAGCCCCCATGGTCCGCATTGACTGGATAACTGGAGATGTGTCCTAAGATGCAAGAAACATTTGCAATTGCTGCTTGCATGGCAACGCTGGCTTTTTTTTTCTTTTATGCTACTGGAAGTCTTGGTTTCTTTTCTTCTGCATATCACGCTATTGTATTTTACCTGGAAAATTTATCTTTTTGTGTGTGGTGAAGGCAAAATTATTGAGTTTCGTCCATTTAGGTCTTTATATTTTTTGGGGGGTGCGGGGGTTGTACCTCTAATAAAATTCATCACCATTTACAGGATTTATCCATGTGTAGGATGTTCACCATGTACATTTTGCAACAGTTTAATTACTCAAGTACAATTTCACGAAATTATTCACGAGATTATTTTTTATGTCCGTTGCTTGTCTGATGAGCACATATTTAATTCAGTTACCATCTTATTTTCCTTGATCATAATAAAACTCCTAGAGGGGAATTTATCAACTTTTCTGTTCCAGTTTTCTGGCATAGAAAAGTTGCAGATGGTTCAAAAGTCGCAAAAAATTCAGATTTGAGCCGTTTCCCCCCACTCTTTATAAAAGTGGGTGGGGCTTAGTAGAGGGGGCTGAGCCACTTACGGCCCAAACGAATTTACTCTAATTAACGACAGCACCTGGAGTAAATTATACCGCTAATATACGCTAGCTCCACTCTGGCGTCAATTTCAATCAGTGGTGCACGGACCGCCGGAAATGCAACAGATGCAAGCGCCTCTTAATAAATTTGTTGCATCTTTCTCCAGCTTGTTTTCTTTCAAGACTGGCGTATGAAACGCCAGTATTAAGAAATTCCCTGCCTTGTTTAAGAAAGCTTGTCATGGTCGATCAGGCAGACGCTGCAATTCTAACGCAGTATTTTTCATCAAGATATTCCTATTAAATATGGAAGGTATTACCGGAGTGTCCACATATTACATAGATGCTTTTACCCACTCTATGTTTTTCTTATTTTTCTTTTAGGGGAGCCAGTTGAAACACACCTTTTATTTATCATTTAATTCTGGGTTATCTATTTAGTGGTCTACATGTCTGGGAGGAATGATTCAGTAATGTATTTCCTTGTATCAAGATTATGCCTTAACTGTTTATTTAACTATAGGGAGGTGAAGGGCACAAGAGCTGCTATGGAGGATCCAGCCCCAGGTTCTTCGAGCACCACAGATCATCCCATAAGGGATACAAGGATGCACACAGAGATGGCCAAGGAACCCTGTCCAGGATCTTTAATCTGGTAATATAAATGTTCTGCGGTTTTCCTTATACAGCGCATAGTAAAACAATTCTTTAATTTTTCCAATAGCTTAGGCTAAGAGTCATGCTTCCGTATTATTGGATATTCCAAATTAACATAATTTCGTCACACATGATTCATGTGACACGTGCCAAGTCATCCTTAACCGGAATTTAAAAAAAGAACATGAATGCTTATAGCCACATTATAATTTTATCATTGGAAAGCCCCATTGGCAAACTGCTTGATAACATCTCTTTCTAATAGTTTTTAAAGGAAGAGTGCTCAGCTACTCATTTTGTAAAATGCAACAGAAATAATAGGTGTCTAAATGACATTTTTGAGGACAGAATGGCATGGAATGCCCATCCTCTTACAGTTTTTGCCTAATAGATATGGTATGGGTAAGTATGGCTTGACTTCATACATTTAGAATTAGGATAAGACATAAAACAGTACGGCAATGAATGAAAAAACATTGTTAATCCAGTCTGCTCTGTGAATAATTCAATTGCCAATCTAGACTTCATGCAAATCACCAGCATTGTTCCAAAAAGTTTGGCTGAATGGAGTATAAGGCCTCATGCACACGACCGTAGCCCGACCGTAGCCGTGTGCACGCCCGTGATTTTCGTGTCGGCCGGCTGCGGACTGTCAGCGGACTGTCAGCCGCAAGCCGCCCGCACATGCACATGGCCGGGCCATTGTTTTCAATGAGCCCGGACCGCAACTCCGGACCATAATAGGACATGTCCGTACTTTCTGCGGTCCGGGTTCCCGGGCCGTGCACGGACCGCAAAAACTACGGTCGTGTGCACGGCCCCATAGAAAAGAATGGGTCCGCAATTCTCCCGTGGATTTGCGGGGGAATTGCGGACGCAAAAACACGGTCGTGTGCATGAGGCCTAACTCCTGTCATCTCTATATAGAGCTGTACTAGTAAGACTTTATTGCTGTAGACTCTTGTCTTTCTAACAAAGTCCTTTTCTTTCTGCTTGTAATTCTTTGTTACTTGACATGGAGTACATGCAGGGATGATAATGGCTTTTATACCTTTTATGCAATACCTGTACAGGTTGATATTTATAACTGCTGACATTCTGCAGGATTGTACGTTACTTCACATTATCTCAGACTCCCTGCTGGAAAATAATAGTAGAGCTACTTTTTTTTTTAGAACTAAACTACCATAAGTGAAGAAAACTGCTTAAAAAACCTGAAAATTATGTAATCCTTTTAACTGTTCAGAATATAAAATGTTATATTGATATATACATTGAAGTAATGCGTTATCGGATATCAATGCAGCGTTCACAAAGATAGGACATCTCAAGAAAGAGCACAATTAAAAAGGATCCGTCAGCTCTGCTAGCATGCCTGTTTTAGTAAATGCTTTTATTCCCCATAAATTAACAATTCTGGAGTATTTTTTCTTAGTACTCTGCACTGTGCCATTCCTCTGTTATTCCTACTAGAATTGTATGAATAAATTAACTGAGTGTTACTATTTCCCTCGTCAAAGTGCCGTCTCCCAACACAGTCTGACAATCTTGGTACTGAATGGACAGTGTTAGACTGTATAGGGACACACCCGCATCTGGTAATACTAAGTTGTCAATTTATTAATACATTTCCAATAGGAATAACAGAGGAACAACACAATGTAGAGTTCTAAGAAAATATGTTCTAGAATTGGTAAATTTGATGGGGAATACAAGTATTTTCTAAAACCGATATGTCAGCAGAGCTGACATCTCTTTAAGGCATATGGTTAAATGCAAAAGTCACAGTTAAGCTAAAAGAGCAGCATCACACTTTGGAAATAAATATCAGGAAAGATTTGCGTTTTTGTTTTGTGGTGCCTCCGAGCAGTAGAAAGTCTTCAAGGTGGCAGATATATAAGGGAGACTACTGCAGCTGTGATCCCACTAGGTATACAGCAGAGCTCTATGGAGTTTTTTTTCCTTTTAATCACCAACATTTGGGGAACATTAAGTAGAAGGACAAGTATATTAATTGTCAGCCACATGTTTAAAGGGTCATCAGAAAATTACCTATTATTTTAATCAAGTTTTCATATTAAATATATTTTTAACCATTTTTGATTTTGGTTTTTTACTTCTTATTATCTATAGTAAAAGAAAAATCCTAAAATGTTGCAGTTTTCACACTGGTTACAGTAGACAGACACTTCCTGTTCTATAGAGATCACTTCTCAGTAGTCATCTCATTATCATCACAGGCAGGATTACAATGAAAGGCAACACTTATATATAGATAGCACAGGATCCACCATTGACAATAGGCGATGGACACAGGTACCCTCCACAGAGCATGACTAGAACAATTTCTCAAAGAAGTCAATGGTTCAGCTCTAGACTATTGTATCCTATGGTTGATGTGGCTGCTGTAAAGTAAATGTTGTTAACAGCAGCTCAGGTAAGACGGCTTCCTCCATAATAATGTACAGAAAACCGAATATAAAATTCTACAAAAAAAAAAAAGCCAGATTAGTAAAAAAAAAAAAATTGTAAAAACTAAATATATATGATACATTACCTTTAAGGGTGAAATGGTGCCAGCTGAATGAGCACCTCCATAGAATATCATGTTATAGAAAATTAAAACTTGAAGAGTTTTTCATAAATTATCGTTCAGTGGTTAACGCAGAGTAAACATTTAGTAGCTAAAATAGGTTCCCCTTCCTCGTTCTCATTCACCAGCGGAGAAGCTTCTATTGTTCTTCATTGCTATTAGCACAGTGCCAATTCTGCTTTAAACTGAACAGCTGCATCACTTGACAGACAGGTTGCCATTGATACATGCCTAACAATTCTAGCTTTTTAAATGCGGTTGTCAGGCAATGTGACCCTATTAACCAGTCTCATGCTACTTCATGGTCTTCAGTTCATGGCTGAATTGGCATTGAACTGAAGGCAAAGAAGGTTAAAGATGGTTGCACTATATTGATACCACACTTTTCTTTCTCATTCTGTCACTTTAATCTGATTTTTGTAGAAATAAAAGTAGATAGAGAAACCTTTTAAGGTTACTTTCCAACTGAACAAAATGTATAAACTTTTTTTGTTTCTCAAACCAATGACATTATCAGGGCCGTGTAGGAACATACACCAATCTTTAAAAGAAGAGTTGTTTCATAGCTAAAGGACAACTCTCATCACATTCTCCAATATGGTAGTCTCATTGACTAATCATTACTCTACTGACAGATATGAGAATATAGATAAAATTACAACTTACATGGGGGCGTAGCTACAGAGGGGGATAACAGTCGTACCTGGGCCTGAAGCCTGGGTGGGGGGTTAAAGGCCCTCCGCAATATAAGACGACACCACTATAATAAATTATACATGGTAAATTGGGGGCCCTGGTATAGATTTTGCACTACTGAAGCCTCAAGTTACGCCTCTGCGAATAAAGCTGCCCATACACATAAGATATCGGTGTGTGGCCGATAGCTATTCCTCCCAACTGCTGCTTACAGATGTACACTTGGCTCGGCCAAGCATGCATATGTATTTAATGGGGAGAGGAGAATAAGCCACTTCTAGATAACTTTGGCATAGGCTTATCTCCTGTGAGAACAAAGCATTGTGCATGTTGAAATTCAACATGCCCGATCCTTATTTACCCCATGTGCCGTTGGAGGAAAGTTGGGATACCCTCATACACATCAGATAGTCGGTCGGACCCACCAAAATTAGCAGGTATGACTAACTGTTATCTGATGTGTATGGGCACCTTTACCTAAGATCCTAATTTCTCTGCACATCAGATTGTCATTATCAACCACCACAACCACTAAACAAAGGAAGTTTCAACAACATAACATTGTCCAAACTTCTGTTGTTCCTTCTTTATACACCAGTTCATTTCTAGTAAGTTGCTAAATACGGTCTGTGTTTTTTACTGGATTTATATAGAAGGATTCTGTTTTAAATGGAAATGTGTGCAGATGGCGTTCAGTTATTATCCGGCTCGGTTTGGCAGTGTGTTTAAAGAATGCTTGGCCAATGTAATCTGTTGTCCTGAAGTCCTTTGTGTTGCTTGGATAGCACACAGGCACCTCTGCCCTTGGTATTTATATTCTCAAGAAATAATATTTGGAGAGCAGATTCAAGGAATGTTTTTCCGGTACTATGTAGTACATAGTTTGTGTGCTTACTTCGAAAATCCATGACAAAATAGCTGTATATTCCTTTCTCAAAGTTTTCCTGCCTGATATTAAAATGAGCTTTTTATTAGTTCATGCTCATTTTAATATCAGGCAGACACACTTTGAGTAAGGATAATACAGTCATTCTGACATAGAAGTAAGTACACCAGCTTCATTAGGTCTAAGAAATCTTTTTAATAATGTCTGCAGTTTGTATTATGAAATCTGGTGATAGATCCTCTAACTAAGAAAAGGCTGAATAGCGTTGACAGAGGAGGACAACTTAAGAACATATATTTGCTGGTGACTTTCTTTTATTTATTTTAAGTAGGAATGATCTTTATAGAACCTTACATTTTAATGTGAAAAGCTTTTTACAGATGGACAGAATGAAATTAAAATGATATATTTTGCTATAGTTACTATCTATTCCTTAAAAATACTTTATATTTATACTACGTGGCTACTAATTCAGTTTTCATGCTCATGGTTATATTTTGGCTCTTCTGTGTGCAAGAGGCCTATAGCCAATTCAGCAAAAATTAAATCCTTATGAAGAAGCTACACAGTACTAAATTTATGTCTACGCTGTCATGAAGGCATTGGTATATTAATGCTATTCAAGACAAGGTCATAAGGGTTTATTAGTTCCAATGTTACATTATGCGATACCATACAATGGGAATCTGTCTTCTATTTATATATCTTTCTTATTAAATAACACTTTCATTTCATCAAAATATCAGCCATTAGTTATAATATATAGCATAAAAAGGCTCATTATTCCCAGGCAAGATTCACACCACTTGGACAAATTGCTATACTATCTCAGTAGGAGCTCAGTTGAAGGAAAGGAAATGAATAAGTTTTATAAAGTAACAGATATTATGATAATTATTCATTAGAACGCATAATTGAGTTTTCTCAGCATTGATGTGTAATGATGTATGCAATGCATAATGAGTAACTTATCACATGCATATTCACAAGGCCTGTACAACATAATACTTTAAGAAAATGAAAACATTAAAAAATGTGTTCGTTTGTCAGTCCTGTATGGAACACAACCACACTTTACTGCGGCGGATATTCAGGGTTCAATGTGGATGCATGGGTATGACATGAGGGATATACACCCCCTGCTAAATTACATTCGAATTCTTGGATTCCTGTAATATATTTGGAAGAACTAGCTATTTTGCTTTTACATGTTAGCACATACATTATACCATATATTATATTTAAATCTAAGGGTGTGTTCATATCAGCGTTCAGTTTCTGTTAATGGGTTCCGTCAGACCTTTCTATCGGAGGAACCCATCAACTGAAAGCCAAACAGAAACCATATATTCCATTTACTCTACCATATAATGTACTAGGAAATTGAAAAAAAATTCTTTGTGGTGTAAAATGAGAAAAAACAAGTGATTTCTCCATTGTTTTTTGTGTTTCATTTTTATGGCATTCAGTGCGGTAAAAAAAATACATGTTAAAGGGGTTATCTGGGAGTTTCTCATATTTTGCAGGAGGGCAAGGGAGGGTATTAAATAATAAACCAACAGATACTCACCCTTTATAATGTCCCCATTCCAGCACTGACACCCTATTGACCGCTGCTCCGGTGCCGGAAGCTCCTGCAGTGGTCACGTGCAACTGCAGACAATCGCTGGCCTCAGCAGTCATGTGTTGTTAATGGCAGCACCACCGCTGAGGCCAGTGACTGGGTGCAGCAACATGTGACTGAGGAATGAAACATGACCGCTGCAGGAGTTTCCGTGATCAGAGCGGCGGCAAACAGGGTGTCACAACTAGAAGGGCTCTGGCAAGGCTTAATAGGAGCAGAGAGATGGCAGGCATAGGGGTTCTTCATTAGGTCCTCAGGCTGCCATGACGACCATCGGCACCCGCAGCATCTGGGTGTTTAAATGTCCAGTTTAACCACCTAGATGCCCGAAAGCAAAACTTTCACTATAACATACAGCCAACACCTGCTGAGTATGGAGCTCCCTTGATGTACAGTTACATCAAGTTTCAGGAAGGGGTTAAACAATTTAAAAAAAATAACCCACTTGTTGTTGGATACATTAGGCTCACAACAAAATTCCTACTATTTCTCATAAGCTCAGATTAGTCTAAAACGCCTGTATAAGGCATCGCATTTACAGCTCTTTGCTGAAGTTGCATTTAATGCAATATCCTATTGTGCTCTGTGGACAGATAATGTCCCAAGGACAGCTTTTCATGGAGCATAATAGAGAGGAAATACAAGCTTTGACCTGAAAATACATTTAGAGGTATAAAAGTTATTCCAACTTTCTTTATAACCATTGCTACTTTATGTTTGGGCTTGTTTGTATATGTTGTTTGTATAGGTTGTTTGTTTTATGTTTGGGCTTTGTAAATTGATATGTGAGGGTTAGAAAAATAATGTCATAGGAAAAAATTAAACATGAATTGAAGATATGGTAATAATAGATGAATATTGCCCAGCGCATAAAAGGTTAACAACTTTACTCCAGCAGACCCCATAAATGGAAGGGACACTGTTGAAAAGCAAGTTTGAGTCTCTTTCCCGATGCAGCAGAGCTAAATTTGTCATTTAAATCCGGAACAGGCATGTTTATGGAGAGCGAGCTGTTGGCCTGTAGCCAGCTTTAAAACATGACTCAATTATTAGGTAACCTGAGACTCCAATCTGTGGGCACATGTGTTTTAGTATTTTGGATCTCCTCAGCACAGAACAGGCATTTGGTTAGCTATGTGAGATGCTATAGATCACTGGTTCACAACTCCAGACCTCAGGTACCCTCAACAGGACATATTTTCAGGACTTCAAGCCCAAGAGCGTACCTGGGTGCTATTCCCCAACTAGCGTAGTCGGAATTTGGATGAAGTTTCAGGGGTGGTGATGCAGAATAGCATGGAGTAGCCGGAACAGACTTCAGTGACAGCATGCAGACTTGTCAGAGAAGGAGTTCTCCACCGCAGGAGAAGTTTGGCAGCAGGCTGGGACGAGGTATGAGGGATGAGATTGTTGGCTTATTGAATTGGCACAGGCTAACCTGGGGTGCGGAGCCTATGGAATCCCCCGTTCTTCACCCTTAACCCCTGCAAGGAGGCATGGACTTTGCTGGTAGGTTTCCCAGGTCACAGTACCCATGATAATCACTAAGAGTACCTGCAGATGGCAGGTATTACTAGTTTTGCGGGCAAAATGATCTGAGTTGGTAACAGGCGGGCAATGTCAGGTCCAGTAATCAGAATCAGGTGGTAAGGTGGGGGTCATGCCAGAGGTCAGTACACGGGTAAATCGGATCAAGCAGAGTCAAACAACAGAAAAAGCACCAGGAAACTCATCACCAGGGCTGATAACCAAGAACTGAAACACTGGAGCTGTTCCCCTTTGAAGGTTCTGGAAGAGTGACATTCCTGTAGCTAGAACAGCGCTTTGCAAGCAGAAAAGAGCTGTCATGTCTTGTCATTGTCATGTCACAGCTCTGGGTGGGACGACACGCCACCCACCAAGCAGAGGAAATGCTGCTGCGGATTATGTCAGCCCGCTGCTGAGATCCAATGCATCAAGTATTTGCCAGAGGTCAAATCATGATCTGTTGGGGGTTCTTGAGGACTACAGTTGGGAATCACTGCTGTAGATACAAGCTCACTGACATTTAACATGCATGTATAGTGTTGCCAAAACATTTAGTTCTCACTGGGTGCTCTGTTTTCTTTTCTTGCAGGGCGGAAGACACAGCCGATCATCTTCCCCTATGGCTAGGCGCTGAAGCCTTCAAGATGTCTGCTCCAAGTGATACACCCACCACTGTAACCTGAAGTGCCATTACAAATAACATTACTACTTTTTGTAACGCTCCTAGAAATATAAACAATCTGTCAGGTAGAGACCGAGAGCTGTGACTGCAGTTAATTTGTGTTGCCAGTACCGGATTAAACATATAGTTGATTCATAGGATGATGAAAAACACAGTGATGGACTCTGCTGTCTATGTTCTAATCAAATATTAATAGGGTCACAAGGCCACTTATGGCGTAGAAGAGCCCAGATTTTATTTAATTGTTTCCTTTAGCATTGCAGCACTCTTTGATACGAGATGCAATGCGTTGCCTGGCCAGACAACATGGGAGATATATAAGACGTTAACAACCAAAATGGATATTTATTCTACTTTATGCTGCTTTGGGTTCATATAGTGGTGCTTTTTATTATTTTAGTTTCAATAACCACCATTCTCTCTCACATGCATGTTTTTCTTTCATACTAGGTAGAGACAGCAGTTCTTGAGGGTAGTTGGGTAAAGGGCAATTTTAGCATGTGAGAAGGGTGCATGGTACAGATCATTGACTTGAAGTAGAGGACAATGGATAAATAGATTTAAAAAAAAAGAACCTTTACAGCTCTGTCCTTGCCATATTATGGGAGGAGAGAAATAGTGAGAGAGACTGGGTATTTCAGGACGTCTAGAAATATCCTGGGTACTGTGCACACATACAGGTTCAACTGCTTCCTCTTGGAGCTTGTCACAACTCTGACTTATATCCTTATCTATAGTCTAGAAATATTATGCAAGCATGGCAAAAAGGTAGCAATGGATTCGTAACCTTCTGCAAATGTTACACTGGTGTATTAGTGCTGCCTTGCAGAATTATATTTAGACTAACTACTGTACTTAAAATTAGACAGTTAACAGAATATCATTACTGACCTTCCCATATTGAGGGCACCTGAAACCACAGATGCACCAAATGGCTCTTCTGAATTGCACTGTTTTATTTTTCTCTTAATGAAGTAAAATGTACATTATATTGACCTTTATTTAATGGACGTTCTCTTTATTTTCAAGCATACATTTAATGGGGGGAAATTACACTATACCCCTGTTGCTATTTAAATGTAGCTTGTTCATTAGTGTCACAACTTAATAGGTTACAGTATTGTGTACTAATGTACTGCTCTGGATTATGGGGGTTTCACAATACCATAATATGTCTGGCAGAATCTATACATTACACCATGATCATAGCCAGGACGTTTTCTTTTTATAGGTTTACACAGCAAAAACAAAACGTGAACATTATACTTTTATGGTGTTATTAAAGGTATTGAAATAAAATAATATTATCACAAATGAAAAGATTTGTATGGTCGTTATTAAAAGTAAGGCTGTAATTTATGAAAATGAACATGGATAGGTCCACCTAGATGTGAAAATTCAGTTCTGGGTGTTCTATATTTTAATATAAAGTTTTTTATTTTTTTATGTTTTATACATAGTGTCTACTATTTCCTGTACCTCCTATGATGACAGCGCTGCGGCCCTATGGCATCACAGTTGGGACAGGTCGCCTCATTGTTATCAGGGATGCAGGCAGCTGCTGCTTCCATCATTTAAATAGATAGCAGCCCTGAAATGCGCTTTGTACAAATCATAATCAGCAAATTCCTGTGTAGACTCATCAACATATATATATATATATATATATATATATATATATATATATATATAAAACATATAGGTCACATACCATATAGGGAGCCCACTCCCCACAGATTAAAGGGCTATCTCGATAGATTATACCATAGATTATGATTGGTGGGCATCCAAATTCTGGGACCCCGCCAATTTCGAGGACAAAGGCACCGAGGTGAATGGACCTGTGTTGCAGTTCCCTACACAGCAGGTGGACAGTAGTGCCGCTGTGCAAAAAAAAAACAACTATAAAGAAGCTGCTGGGCCTAATTTGCTCTGTGGCTCCTTTATTTGAAAGTCGGTTGGGGTCCTGGTGGTCGAACCCCCATTAATAAGGAAGTAATGGCATAACTTAACGATATATTGTGAATTAGTGTGGTGGGAATAACCTTTTAACAAACCAACATTGAAATGGCTGTAGAGCAATGCCAAGCGCGTCTGTCCTGAGATAGAGGATGCTGTAACGTGAACTAGCTCCGTTGTTCCCCTTTTAGGATTTTTATTTTAAACCCATCCCTATTTAGCCTCTTTTGACCTTCCTGACAGAGCCTCATTTTTCAAATCTGACATGTTTCACTTTATGTGGTAATAACTTCGGAATGCTTTCACCTATCCAAGCGATTCTGAGACTGTTTTCTCATGACACATTGGACTTTATGTTACTGGCAAAATTTGCTCGATACATTCAGTATTTAAATGTGAAAACCAACAAAATTTAGCCAAAAATTAGCATTTTTCTCAATTTAAATGTATCTGCTTGTAAGACAGGCAGTTATACCACACATAATAGTCGCTAATTAACATCCCCCACATGTCTACTTTAGTTTGGCATCGATTTTTGAACATCCTCTTATTTTTCTAGGACGTTACAAGGCTTAGAACTTTAGCAGCAATTTCTCACATTTTCAAGAAAATGTCAAAAGACTATTTTTACAGGGGCCTGTTCAGTTGTGAAGTGGCTTTTAGGGCCTTATATATAGAAACCTCCAAAAAGTCACCGCATTTTAAAAACTCCACCCCTCAAAGTATTCAAAACAGCATTTAAAAAGTTTCTTAACCCTTTAGACGTTTCACAGGAATTAAACCAAACTAGAGGTGAAATTTACAAATTTCTCATTTCCACAGGGACTAAAAGAGAAAAAGCACTGCAAAATTTGTAAAGCAATTTTCCAGAGTAAAATAATACCCCACATGTGGTAATACACGGCTGTTTGGACACACGGCAGGGCTGAGAAGTGAAAGAGCGCCATTTGGCTTTTGGAGCTCAAATTTAGCAGAAATGGTTTGCGGAGGCCATGTCACATTTGCAGAGCCCCTGAGGGGACAAAACAATGAAAACGCCCAAAAAGTGACCCCATTTTGGAAACTACACCCCTTGAAGAATTTATCTAGGGGTGTAGTGATTATTTTGACCCCACAGGTGTTTCATAGAATTTATTAGAATTGGGCAGTGAAAATAAAAACAATCCTTTTTCTTCAATAAGATGTAGCTTTAGCTCAAATATTTTCATTTTCTCAACAAATAAAGGAAAAAAAGAACCCCAACATTTGCAAAGCAACTTCTCCTGAGTACGGCAATACCCCATATGTGGTCATAAACTGATGTTTGGGCACACGGCAGGGCTCAGAAGAGAAGTAGCGGTATTTGACTTTTGGAGCAGATTTTGCTGGATTGTTTTCTTGACACCATGTTGCTTTTGCAAAGCCCCTAAGGTACCAGTACAGTGGAAACTACCCAAAAGGGACTTTTGTGATACTACACCCCTTCAGAAATTAATCTAGGGGTGTAGTGAGCATTTTGACCCCATCTGTTTCATAGATTTTATTTGAATTGGGCAGTGAAAATAAAAATTACTTTTTTTTCCAATAAGATGTAGCTTTAGTGCAAAATGTTTCATTTTCTCAAAAAATAAAGCAGAAAAAGAACCCCAACATTTGTTAAGCAATTTCTCCAAAGTATGGCAATACCCCATATGTAGTTATAAACTAATTTTTGGGCACACGGCAGGGCTCAGAAGGGAAGGAGTGCAATTTGGCTTTCGGACTACAGATTTTGCTGGACTGGTTTCTGGACGCTATGTAGCATTTGCAAAACCCCTGTGGGACCAAAACAGTGGAACCCCCCCATTTTGGAAACTACACCCCTCAAGGTATTCACCTAGGGGTGTAGTGAGCATGTTAACCCCGCAGGTGTTTTGTAGAAATTAGTGTACACTTGATATTGTAAAATGGGATTTTTCAATAGATATGCCAATATGTGGTGCCCAGCTTGTGCCATCATAACAAGACAGCTTTCTAATTATTATGCTGTGTTTCACGGTTTTAGAATCACCCTAATCTTTTGCCTGGACATTTGACAGGGCTCAGGAGTGAGAGAATACCATGCGAAATTGAGGCCTAATTTGGCGATTTACACAGAATTGGTTCACAATTGCAGAGGCTCAGATGGGAATTAATAAAAGAAACCCCCAGAAATTACCCCATTTTAGAAACTACACCCCTCAAGGCATTTATTAAGGGGTGTAGTGAGCATTTTCCCCCCACAGGTCTTTTCCATAAATAACTGCGCTGCAGATGGTGCAAAGTAAAAACTAACATTTTTCCCCAGAATTGCCAATTCAGTGGCAAGTATGTCGTGCCCAGCTTATGCCACTGGAGACCCACATCCCAAATTTTTTTTAAATGGTTCTCCAGGCTATGGCAGTGCCATATATGTGGAAGTAAACTGCTGTTTGGGCACACTGTAGGGCTCAGATGGGTGGGAGCGCCATTTGGCTTTTGGAGCGTGTTATTTGCTTGGTGATAGTTTTGTTTGGAATTTGACTGGTGTTTCAGTTTATAATGTGTGGTATATGTAAGCTGGACAGAGTACGTCAGGGGGTATAATAATGGGGTAAACAATAAAATGATCCATAGATGTGTGTTACGCTGTGAAGCAATCATTTCTGCACAGGCCGTGTCGCACTGATAAACGGTGTCTTTACTTATCCCCCTTTTGGTCCACACTCCGCACCTTTGCAGTTTGGGGAATTTTGCTAGGAAGTGTTGTCCTGGTATAATAGGGGCACCCTCGCTTCTAGCAGATATGTTTGGGCCCCCTTCCTGGTTCCCTAATTTTAGGGTCTTGATAAATCCACCTCTTGAAACAGACTAAATGTTCCCCTCTGATCTGTACAACTGCATATTTTTTTTATTTCCTGACGTATGGAAGACTTAACTCATTTTATTTTTTCATAGACGTAGTGGTATGAGGGCTGTTTTTTTTGCGGGACGAGCTGTAGTTATCTTTGGTACCATTTTGGGGTACATTCAACGTTTTGATCACTTTTTATCCTATTTTTTGAGAGGCAAGGTGACCAAAAAACTGCAATTCTGCCATAGTTTTTAGTGCTTTTTAATACAGCATTCACCATGCATTATAAATTACATGTTAACTTTATTCTGGGGGTCCGTACGATTCCGGCGATACCTAATTTATAGCACTTTTTTAGGTTTTACAACTTTTTGCACAATAAAATTACTTATGTAAAAAGAATGTATTTTTTTCTGTCGCCATGTTGTGAGAACCATAACTTTTACATTTTTTCGTAGACGGAGCTGTATGAGGGTTTTTTGCGAGACAAGCTATAGTTTTTATAGGCACCATATTTGGATACATGCAACTTTTTGATCACTTTTTATTTTAATTTTTGTAGGGCAAAATGACCAAAAAACAGAAATTCTGGCATTATTTTTTTCGTTTTTTTTTTACGCCGTTCACCGTGTGGAATAAATAACATTATATTTTTATAGTTTAGGCCGTTACGGTCGTGGCGATACCAAATATGTATGGTTTCTTTTTTTTTTTTTCAATAATAAAGTACATGATAAGAGAAAAAGGGTGATCTTGTTTTATTTTATTACTTAAAACTTTTATTATTATTTTTACAACTTTTTTTTCACATTTTTTTTACACTTTACTTTAGTCCCACTAGGGGACTTGAAGGTCCAACGGTCAGATTTTTTTTCTAACAGATTTTTTTTCTAATACATTGCACTACCTATGTAGTGCAATGTATTAGATCTGTCAGTCATTCACTGACAGCAAGCCGATAAGGCTTCGCCTCCGAGCGGGGCCTAATTGGCTTCCGTAATGGCAAACAGGAGGCCATTGTTAGGTCTCCTGGTGTCATAATAGCAGTCGGCAGTCATGCGAATGCAGGACACAGCTGCCGATCTGCTAGCAACCACAAAGATGCAGTGATCGCATCCAATCGCTGCATCTGAGGGGTTAATGGCAGGGATCGGAGCCAGCTCCGGTTCCTGCCATTACACGTGGATGTCAGCTGTAACATACAGCTGTTACCCACCGCTGATGACGCCGGCTCATCTCCTGAGCCGGCGCCATCTTGCCGGCGGCTACGGAAGCCTTTCAGACCCCACCTCCAGGCGGGAGCTGGAAGTTTTCCATGCTAGGCACACCGGGAGGCCAGTACTAGGCCTCCTGTTGCCATTGCAGCCATCGACACCCCAGCGATTTCATTGCTGGGGTGTCGATGAGCTGCAAACACCTTAAATATAGCAATTTGTTTTGACGGCTGCATTTAAGGGGTTAATGGCGGGGATTGAAGCTAACTTCGGTCCCCATCGTTACAGCAGGATGTCAGCTGTCAGATACAGTTGAGATCCGGGGATGATGGCACCGACTCAGCTTCTGAGCCGGTGCCAAGCATTTGGCGTAAGTATACGACATTTTGCGGGAAGCACTGGCTTTCCATGTCGTATACTTACAACAAATGTCGAGAAGGGGTTAAAGGGGATTTCTCACTTCTATATATACCTCTGGTCTGAAAGTTGAAATAGATTTTCCCCCATAACAACGTATCACCTATCCACATTAAAGGTAATAAGTGGTTGATCGCTGGGGGTCCCACCACTGGGACCCGCACAATCACGAGTACAGCACTAGGCTATCTCCATCAGTCCAATAGAGAATGAATGAATGAATGAAGTATCAGCGTGTGTGTGTGACCACTGCTCCATTCAAACAGGGAAATCGGGACTAACCTTTCTCATGATCAGTGGGGGTCCCAGCGATTAAACACTAATCACCTATCCTGTGGATAGGTGATAAGTTGTTATAATCGGACAGCCCCTTTACCAATCTAATATTACATAAAATTATAAAATGAAATTAGAATGCCCAAAAATTAATATTGCATTTTAGTATATCCACAGGCATGCAATAAACCTGGAGTTCAAGCTTTTCAAAACTAGAAGAAATAATTTGATTAGAACATGGCTTTTTTGTTTAATTTAGCTTTAAAAGGCCAAAAAAATAGGGATGTTGACTCATGAGGAAATAGCATAGCATCAACAGTGTGAACAACTAAAAATATGTAAAAAATAAACCAACTACATGAAAATGTAAACAGAATGTACCTATACGAAGTAAACACAAGACTTGAAGTAAAAGATACTGAATCCGTACATGTAGAAGCACACACAGTATTAGTCATGTAGGGAACAAATGAATCATTACGAGTACAAACACAAAGTAGCTATCAAATCAGCAGTCACCAGTAGCAAAATAGATCACGTAGTGCATAAAAAAACACAGCAAATGAGATATGACAGCATAAGGCTTCGTTCACATCTGCGCTAGGTCTCCGTTCCGTCAGAGCTTTCCGCCGGAGCGGAGCCCTGACGGACACAAATGGAAACCATAGGTTTCCGTTTCCATCACCATTGATTTCAATGGTGAGGGATCCCGTGCCAATGGTTTCCGTTTGTCTCAGGTGTGTAAGGGTTCAATCGTTTTGACGGAATGAATAGCGTAGTCGACTACGGTATTGATTCAGTATGTTTACGTAGAACACAGAGGTAGGTGCTTTAGTAGGATAATGGCGCATTAAATATTACATGCAAATGGAACAAAATTAGATAATCAAAGTAATCCATATTAAATCATATTAAAAGACTGCATAAATCAAATTGACTATGACACTTAGGGTATGTTCACACGGCTTATTTACGGACCGAATTACGTCCGAAATAGCGACTCAATAGCGTCGGCAAACATCTGCCCATTCATTAGAATGGGTCTTATGATGTTCTGTGCAGACGGTCATTTTTTTTACGCCCCGCTGTCAATAGGCGGGGCGTAAAAAAGACGCCCGCGTCAAAGAAGTGCCTGTCACTTCTTAAGACGTAAATGGAGCCGTTTTCCATGGACTCCATGGAAAACCAGCTCCATTTAACGTCCGTAGTGGACGCAGCAAAAAGCGCCTCAACATGCCATTACGGCTGAAATTACGGTGCTGTTTTCTCCTGAAAACAGCCTCGTAATTTCAGCCGTTACGGACGCTGACGTGTGAACACACCCTTACTGACTGCCTATGAATGAAAAATCCCTATTACAAAGTATAAAGGGAAATCTGAAATAAACTAAAGATAGTGATCAGATTTTTTTTTTTATGTAATGCAATCTGCTATTATGTATGGGGTATACTACAATAAGGCTCTATACGCTAAACATATGGCCAGAATGTATGCAAATCTATGGCATCCCATTGTACAAAAAAAACAAAATACCCAAAAAAAAACTGCGTGGTATACTTTTTTTTGCAGAATGCCTCTGTATAGAAAAGCGTAGTGAATTTTGCGATTTTAAAATACAGTATACTATATGGCTAAAAGCATTTGGACACCTGACCATCACATCAAAATTAATTTGCTGGACATCCCATACCAAATCCATCGCCGTTTATATGGATTTGAATCCTCTTTTGTGGCTATAACAACCTCCGTTCTTCTGGGAAGGCTTTCTACAAGATTTTGCAGTGTGTCTGTGGGAATTTGAGCCCATTCAACCAAAAGAGCATTTGTGAGGTCAGACACTGATGTGCGTCAAGAATGTCTAAATTGCAATCGCAGTTTCAATTCATCCCAAAAGTGTTCGATGGGGTTAAGGTCAGGGCTCTGTGCAGGGCACTAGATTTCCTCCACAGAAACATGTCGCACCATGTCTTTATGGAGCTATGGGCCTCGCTTTGTGCACAGGAGTATAGTAATACTCCTGGAACAGGAAAAGGCCTTCTTCAAATTATTGCCACAAATTTGGAAACACAATTGTCTAAAATGTACTTGTATGCTGTAGCATTAACATTACTTTTCAGTGGAAATAAAGGGCCTAGTCAAAACCCTGAAAAACCATAGAATATGTCATAAATGTCTGAAAGATGCAGGTTCCAGCTCCAGGACCCGAACCTATATCGAGAACTGGGTTCACTCAACCCCTATCCCGGCTGCTGAGATGGCCGTTGATTCCAGGCGGTGACTATGTGGAGAGGAGGCCACACACCTCTCTACATTTTGTTTTATGGGAGTTACGGAAACGCTTGCTCAGCTGTTTCCTTAACTTCTATAGACTACAATAGAGAGAGCCGTGCACATGTGTGGCCACCACTCCACATAGTCACCGGCTGGAATCAGCGGCCTCCTTACCAAAAAGGACAGTGGTTGGGTGCCCCACGATCACCATAAATATGCGATTACAGAAGCTGGGACTTGCATCTATAAGACATTTATGGCATCTCCTGTGGATATGGTATAAACGTCTGAGATCGGAATAGCCCTTAAATTAATTCCCCCTGCCCAAAAGTATAAACTTAGGGCAACACTCCAACGGCTCCTGTGTGGAAGACCAAGACAGCTAGAATTTAAATGAAAGTTCTAATAGCAAAGTCAAGGATAGGCCGCTATCCCCCATTTAACAGGAAACTGAACTGCAAAAATGCTAACTACATTTACTTGAGCAGCTTTGTATAGTAAATCCATATTTCCGATCTTCTGCACAAAGACAACCTACATATGAGAACTAGATTACAGAATGCCACCACAGTATTTTTCAACATAAAGAAACATTTTTGCAACTGAGTCCCCTCAGCCTTAGTCCCCAACTGCAACTACTATGGCTACTACGACTGTAATTACGCAACTTAGAAAGAGAGCTGCTGGTTTACAGATACTTTAGACAAAACAACATGATTTTCTATAAAAAGGGTCCATCTTACATTGTAGACTGCAAAAGCTTGATGATTTAGTAGCATTTAGCAAAAAGTTGCCCGGCCCATACTTTGATTGCTGTTGATCACCTTTATATCAAAGAATTAGCCTGTTTTTTTTTTTAACAAACCCTACAGAAAGGTTAATCCAGGTAAATTAAATAAAACGCTATGCTTAAATTTTCCTGCAGAGGATTTTCAGGAAAAAAACAAAACATAATGATTGTAATTATCATCAGATACAGATCAGGAGGTTATACTGAAAAGAGCACCTTTTGAAAAATGAATGTCTAAAATTGAGGCACACCGTGAATTGTGCACATGAAAATTGTTAAAACACGACTATTGCTAGAACACCAGTTCTTTTTACTTTATGTCCCCATAATAAATGACACTATTAAAAAAAAATAAAAAAATGGAAGAATCCTACAGTAACACTAGGTTTGACTTTAATAACCTTTATCACCAGTCGAACGCACAGTTTCACAAATGCAGGAGTTGGTACAGATTTTACAATAAAAACTCTGAAAAGGATGTACCCAGTATACTTTGATATGGTGAAATTCTAGTGTAAAAATATATATAAATACAGCATTTCTGCTCCAAATTAGCTGTGCTGAGGACTTTTTTGTTATCACTGCGTGCTTTGGTTTCTTCCTATGTCTGACAGTTATGATCCTGCACTCTTGTAGTTGGGTCTAAAAAATCTAAAAAGTTACAGCGTCCATGTTTACCTATTATGGAGCTATCATTCTGTCACAGAGTCACATAGCCTTCACACAAATCTATATAGTCTCTGTTTTCCTCTTGGTTTTACAAAAAAATGGCATAAAAATATTTTTTTTACAGTAAAATTATAGTCTACCATTTCTCCACAATAACTGGAGATTTGCTTCAATGCTATATAAGATATATATGATTTTTTTTTTCCATATTTTTGGTACTTTCCTATGATGCAGGATATTTTTAGAAATGGCTGAATAACAAGCTAGATATTCTGTAAGGTACTTTTTCCATTCTAGTCTTTATTAACTACTGTGACTTCTAAATTTCCCTGCTGCAATGTGGCATAATTCTTCCCGCA
This sequence comes from Rhinoderma darwinii, assembly GCF_050947455.1. Lineage (NCBI taxonomy): Eukaryota > Metazoa > Chordata > Amphibia > Anura > Rhinodermatidae > Rhinoderma > Rhinoderma darwinii. Next base: position 130,674,177 of record NC_134691.1, on the reverse strand, counting down.
TAGAAAGAAATTTACAATCAAAAGCAGAGGTACAAATATCTCAGCTTGAATTAAAGTAGCGGATAAATGTGGTTGCTTGCGAGTAAGCAGCTTTGGAAAGTCAGTCTAAGGCTCTGTTCACATCATGTTAATGTTTTACGTTGGGTGCATATTCCGGGAAATACTCCTGACATCTGCGCCAAATGTAAAGCCCTGATTTATGCAAATATGGGCAGCACTGTTGCCTTGCAGCACTGGGGTCCTGGGTTTGTATGCGACCGAGGAAAAAAAATCTGATTTTCCGCATCCATGGGTTTCCTCCAGTTTCCTCCCCTACTCCAAAAACATACAGATAGGGAATTTAGATTGTGAGTGATGACAACTTCTGTACAGCGCTGCGGAATAGTTACATAGTTAGGCCCCATGCACACGACAGTATTTTTTTATCATAATTACTGACAGTAATTACAGACCCATTCATTTCTATTGGCCACGGACACCTTTCAGTATTTTTACTGATGGGTGTCCGTGCTGAAAAAAGATTATAGAACCTGTCCTATTCTTGTCAGTAATTACGGCAATGACTCTCCCATAGAAGTATATGGGAGCTTCCGTAAATACGGACGGCTACTGGTGTGCATCCGTAAACCGTCCGTATTTACGGGAGCATTCTAGGCAACATGTTGATGACATAATTTGCAACCTCCCTCTTTTTGTACGGATCCGTTTATACGGATGGAATACGGATGCCTAATGATCCGTATTTACGGACAGTATGTCGGGATAGATGAAAATACTGTCGTGTGCATGAGGCCTTAGTACTGTTGAAAAGAAGACATACACTGTGTGCACAATTATTAGGCAAGTTGTATTTTTGTGTATTCATTTTATTATTGAACAACTACATTGCTGTCGGTCAATGCAAAATGTTAATAAACCTCAAATCTGAATATTTAAGAAAGTAAAAGTGAGGTTTTGGCTTTCTTAGAATATCTACAGTGAAGGAAATAAGTATTTGATCCCTTGCTGATTTTGTAAGTTTGCCCACTGTCAAAGTCATGAACAGTCTAGAATTTTTAGGCTAGGTTAATTTTACCTGTGAGAGACAGATTATATAAAAAAAAAAGAAAGAAAATCACATAGTCAAAATTATATGTATTTATTTGCATTGTGCACAGAGAAATAAGTATTTGATCCCCTACCAACCATTAAGAGTTCAGCCTCCTCCAGACCAGTTACACGCTCCAAATCAACTTGGTGCCTGCATTAAAGACAGCTGTCTTACATGGTCACCTGTATAAAAGACTCCTGTCCACAGACTCAATTAATCAGTCTGACTCTAACCTCTACAACATGGGCAAGACCAAAGAGCTTTCTAAGGATGTCAGGGACAAGATCATAGACCTGCACAAGGCTGGAATGGGCTACAAAACCATAAGTAAGACGCTGGGTGAGAAGGAGACAACTGTTGGTGCAATAGTAAGAAAATGGAAGACATACAAAATGACTGTCAATCGACATCGATCTGGGGCTCCATGCAAAATCTCACCTCGTGGGGTATCCTTTATCCTGAGGAAGGTGAGAGCTCAGCCGAAAACTACATGGGGGGAACTTGTTAATGATCTCAAGGCAGCTGGGACCACAGTCACCAAGAAAACCATTGGTAACACATTACGCCGTAATGGATTAAAATCCTGGAGTGCCCGCAAGGTCCCCCTGCTCAAGAAGGCACATGTACAGGCCCGTCTGAAGTTTGCAAATGAACATCTGGATGATTCTGAGAGTGATTGGGAGAAGGTGCTGTGGTCAGATGAGACTAAAATTGAGCTCTTTGGCATTAACTCAACTCGCCGTGTTTGGAGCAAGAGAAATGATGCCTATGACCCAAAGAACACCGTCCCCACTGTCAAGCATGGAGGTAGAAACATTATGTTTTGGTGGTGTTTCTCTGCTAAGGGCACAGGACTACTTCACCGCATCAATGGGAGAATGGATGGAGCCATGTACCGTCAAATCCTGAGTGACAACCTCCTTCCCTCCACCAGGACATTAAAAATGGCTCGTGGCTGGGTCTTCCAGCACGACAATGACCCGAAACATACAGCCAAGGCAACAAAGGAGTGGCTGAAAAAGAAGCACATTAAGGTCATGGAGTGGCCTAGCCAGTCTCCAGACCTTAATCCCATCGAATACTTATGGAGGGAGCTGAAGATCCGAGTTGCCAAGCAACAGCCTTGAAATCTTAATGATTTACAGATGATCTGCAAAGAGGAGTGGGCCAAAATTCCATCTAACATGTGTGCAAACCTCATCATCAACTACAAAAAACGTCTGACTGCTGTGCTTGCCAACAAGGGTTTTGCCACCAAGTATTAAGTCTTGTTTGCCAAAGGGATCAAATACTTATTTCTCTGTGCACGATACAAATAAATGTATATAATTTTGACTATGTGATTTTTTTATTTTTTTATATATATAATCTATCTCTCACCGGTAAAATTAACCTAGCCTAAAAATTCTAGACTGTTCATGTCTTTGACAGTGGGCAAACTTACAAAATCAGCAAGGGATCAAATACTTATTTCCTTCACTGTATATGTGCATAATTATTGGGCAACTATTAGTGTGCAGAATTATTATGAATTAATGTGCAGAATTATTATGAATTAGTGTGCAGAATTATTATGTAACTAAATGAAACAGGAACATTTCCCCATCTCACTTGTTTATTTTCATCTGTTAAAGTGAATAATTAACAAACAACTGAAAATTTACAAATAAACATTTCTGACATTTCCCCCCAAAACAATCAGTGACCAATATGGCCACCCTTCTTTTCAATAACAGTCATAAGCCTTCCATCCATGGAGTCTGTCAGTTTCTTAATCTGTTGACGATCAACTTTTTGTGCAGCAGCCACCACAGCCTCCCAGACACTGTTCAGAGAGGTGTATTGTTTTCCTTCACTGTAAACCTGACGTTTAAGAAGGGCCCACAAGTTCTCAATAGGGTTTAGGTCAGGTGAGGAAGGGGGCCATGTCATTATTCTTTCATCTTTAAGGTCTTTACTGGCTGGAGTACTTTGATGCATGCGATGGAGCATTGTCCTGCACCTGCACAAAAATCATGGTTTTCTTGAAAGATGCAGACTTTTTCCTGTACCACTGTTTGATGAAAGTGTCTTCTAAAAACTGGCAGTAGGTTTGGGAGTTGATTTTTAGTCCATCTTCAACACGAAAAGGTCCAACTTGCTTATCTTTAATAATACCAGCCCATAGCAGTACCCCACCTCCACCATGCGGGTCAGGGGCGTAACTAGGAAAGACTGGGCCCCATAGCAAACTTTTGACTGGGGCCCCACCTCTGCTGGGTATCACACAACCCCCCCCCCCTTGTAGATAGTGCCCCCCTATAGATTCCACCACACAGCGCCCCCTATAGATAGCACCATACACAGCCCCCTATAGATAGCACCATACACAGCCCCTGTAGATAACACCATACAGCCCCCTCTGTAGATAACACCATATAAGCCCCCCCCCCCAAAAAAAAAACGGCCTATAGTTTGTCCTACAAAAGACATGCATCCCCTATCCACAGGATAGGGGATACATGTGCGATCGCTGGCATTGATAAGGAGAACGGGGGACCGAAAGTCCCCCGAAGTTCTCCATGACTAGCCTCGGACTTCTGGCGTCTGCGCAGTTCAATAAAAATGAAAGGAGCGCTGTTCAAGCATGCGCACAAGCGCGACTGGCGCTCCATTCATTTCTACGGAGCTGCCGACACAGACCCCGGAAGTCCGAGGTTTGTCATGGAGAACTTAGGGGGGACTTTCGGTCCCCCGTTCTCCTCATCGCTGGGCGTCCCAGCGATCCCACATGTATCCCCTATCCTGTGGATAGGGGATGCATGTCTTTTGTAGGAACAACCCCTTCAGTGGCGTCGCGCTGTAGCAGCCATAGCTGCTGCTAGCGGAGCCTGCGGCCATGGTGGGGGCCGTGCTGGCGGGTGCCACGGGCCCCCTCATGCTGCAGGCCCCGTAGAAGTCGCTACGGCTGCTATAGCGGTAGTTACGCCACTGCGTATAGGTTTGTACGGTGTAAAACTACAGCTCCCAGAATGGCCGGAACAATGGTAAGGATATGCTGGGAGATGCGGTTTCACAAAAAAAAATCATACCACCATCATCTCGCTGCAGATCATACAGTGACTACAATAACTGATTAGAGGCAGAATAAACATTTACATTAAGTGACTCACCGGTGACATCTCAGATTCTAGTTCTTTTCTTCTCCCTCCGGTTCAGACATCTATGATGGATTTCTCCCGGCCATGACCCATTTCTGCAGTTTTCCGTTTAGATTTCTTCAGCTTCTCAGTTTTAAAACATTTCTGCACCTATAAACAAAGTTTAAATTCTCAACACATCTAAATATAACTGTCTCACACACACACACTCACACACACACACACACACACACACACACACACACACACACACACACACACACCGTGCCCCCTGTAGATAGTGCCCACATATGGACTCCAGAGCTGCAAGGCAATAGCGCTAACCACTGAGCCACCGTGCTGCCCTACATATAGCTTCCCCTATAGTTAGTGCTCCACGTATAGCCCACCTCTGTAGATAGTGTCTCACATATAGCTCCCCCTGTATATAGTGTCCCACATATAGCCCACCCCTGTAGACTGTGCACTACATATAGCCACCCTGTTGCTAGTGCCCCACAGGTATCCCACCCCTGTATATAGTGTCCCACACATAGCCCACCCCTATAGAAAGTACCCTAAAAAATAGCTCCCCTATAGATAGTGCTCTACATATAGCCCACCCTTGTATAGTGTCTCACATATACTGCCCCACATATAGACCCCCCTGTAGATAGTGGCCCACATCCCCACATACAGACCTCCCCTGTAGCTAGTGCCCCACATATAGACCGCCCCCTGTATATAGTGGCCCACATATAGACCCCCCTGTATATAATGGCCCACATATAGAGCCCCCTGTATATAATGGCCCACATATAGAGCCCCCTGTATATAGTGGCCCACACCCCAACATATAGACCCCCCTGTAGCTACTGCCCCACATGTAGACCCCCCTATATATGATAGCCCACATAAAGACGACCCCCCCCCCATTATAGATAATGCCATTCACATTTTTGGAGAAAAAAATAAATAAATTGCCATACTCACATGATCCCGTTCCCACGCTGTTCACTGGCGATGCAGACATGCTCTCTTCTGAGCATGTCTGCAGGAGCTGAACGAGCGTCCTCCAATGACGCTGAGTGGCGGGGCAGAATGACTTGCCCCGCCAATCAGCACCTTCCAAGCATGGAAGCGGCGCGATGATGTCATCGCACCGCTAGCCAATCAGTGTCATTGTAAGGCACTGGATGGTCAGGCACGGAACATGTCCGGCCATTCAGTGCTAACACATGTATTTGGCTGCCGCTAGCACTGGGGCCCCCTCCGGTGCTAGCGACACCTACAGGCATGATGAGAGGGCCTGTGTAAGGCTCGGCGGCGCGGGCCCCACAGTAGCGGCGCTACCGCTGTAGCAGCCATAACGGCTGCTAGCGGCGCCACCGGGCATTTGGGTGGGCGTGTCGGCTGGCGGCACGGGCCCCCTCAAGGCCCGGGCCCCGTAGCAGCCGCTACTGCTGCTACCGCGGTAGTTACGCCACTGATGCGGGTGTCTGAGTCGAAGTGGAGCTCTGTGCCCATTACTGATCCAGCCGTGGGCCCATCCATCTGGTCCGTCAAGAGTCACTCTCATCTCATCAGTCCATAAAACCTTTGAAAAATCTGTCCAGATATTTCTTGGCCCGGTCTTGACGTTTCAACTTATGTGTCTTGCTCAGTGGTGGTCGGGTTTCAGGCTTTCTCACCTTGGCCATGTCTCTAAGCACTGAACACCTTGTACTTCTGGGCACTCCAGGGAAGTTGCAGTTCTGAAATATGACAGCACTGGAGGATAATGGGTTCCAGGTCACTTGACGTTTGATTCGTCTCAAATCTTTTTTTCTCAACACATTTCTTGCAAGCCTGTTGACTATTTGCAACAAAACGTTGGATGGTTCTGTGAGTGTTGCATCCCTCCAAAAGACTTTTAACAATTTTTGACTTTTCAGAATCATTTAAATCTTTTCTTTTTGGTCTATTTTGCCAAAGGAAAACAAACTGCCTAATAATTATGCACACCTTGATATAGGGTCTTGATCTGCTTAGGCCACACCCTCCCTCATTACACAAATACACATAACCTGATATGCTTCAAGAATGTGGTGTGAACATAGCCTTATCAGGATGGTTAGTTAACCACATACATAACATTTTAGTTGGCAATTCACATAATATCACTATATGTTGGCAATACACATATACCCGTCAGTATTTGGGACCTTAACAGTTTAAACATAATAATATATAATAATAAGAAGAAGAATAAGAAGAATAACATTTAAACATATCAACCTTTAACCCCTTAGCGCACCTTGGCGCAATTGTACGTCATGGTTTGCACTGCATTAAGGCACCATGAAGTACAGTTACGTCATGGTACTTTTCTGTCACCATGTCAAACACAAGTCACTGTGACTCCTCGGGGAAACAATCGCAGCGCAGCACCGCCAGCGATCGCTGTGATTGGTCAGTCAGTAGTGACTGACCGATCACAGTATTGCAGAATGGTTACCCGGCTAAAAGAGCCGGGTAGCCACACTAGCCGATCGGCTGTTGGCAACAGGAGGCCTAACAATGGACCCGTCTACCAAGTACGGCAGCCTGTTAGGCCCTGCCCGGAGGCGGGGCTTAAAAGGCTTCCAGGCCGCAGATGAAAGATGGTGGCAGGCTCAGAAGCTGAGCCTGTGCCATCAGCCGAAGGATGTCAGCTGTATGTTACAGCTGACATCCTGCTGTAACAGCAGGGAATGGAGCTAGCTCCGCTCCCTGCCATTAACACCTTAGATGCCGCAGCCAAAAGTTGTTTCCAGGAGACCGGTATGTAGTCGCACGGATAATGATCGTTACTATGGGAACTGGAGGCCAACAATGGCTTCCTGGTCTCCCACGTACAGAAGCCTATTAGGCCCCATCTGGAGGCGGAGCCTAATAGGCTTGCTGTCAGTGAATAGCTGACAGCTCTAATGCATTGCATTACGTGGGTAGTGCAATGTATTAGAATAAAGATGAGGGGTGTCCCCTAGTGGGACAAAAAAAAAGTTACAAAAAAGTTCAAACTGCCTTTTTTCCTATAAGAAGTCTTTTATTATAGGAAAAAAAATTAAAACGTTAAAAAAGTACACATATTTGGTATCACCGCGTTAGTATCCATCCAAACTATAAAACTATAATGTTATTTTTCCCGCAAGGTGAACACCGCAAAAAATATAAATAAGAAACAATGCCAGTATAGCAATTTATTTGGTCACCATCCCTTCTAAAGTATAGAATAAAAAGTGATAAAAAAAACGATATACATATGGTATCGCCGTAATTGTATCAACCCGCAGAAGTAAAATGTCATCTATAGCACACGGTGAACACTGTAAAAAAAACATTATCAGAATTGCTGGTTTTTGGTCACTTTGCTTGCCAAAAAAAATTGAATAAAAAGTCATCAAAAAATTGCGTGTACCCCAAAATAGTACCAATGAAAACTACAGATTGTCCCGCAACAAATAAGCTCTCACACGGCTCCCGTGGAGAAAAAATAAAAAAGTTCTGGCTCCCAAAATATGGCGACAAATAATATGCAGTGTTCCAAAAGCTAAGATAAGATTGGGCGCCATTTATCAGAGCGACACCGGCCATACATCTATGAATTATTATATTATTATACCCTCTTATTATACCTTGATGTACCCCGCACAGATTACATATACCCCCACATTATAAACTGAAATACCAGCAAAACCCCAAACAGAACTGCCAAGCAAAATCTGCGCTACAAAAGCCAAATGGCGCTCCCTCCCTTCTGAACCCTACAGTGTGCCCAAACAGCAGTTTACGTCCACTTATATGGCATCGCCATACCCGGGAGAACTGGCTTAACAGTTTATGAGATATTTGTCATCAGTGGCACAAACTGGGCACAACATATTGTGCATTAAATTGGCATTTCAGTGGAAATTGCAATTTTCACTTTGCACCATCCGCTGGGCACTAATTTCTAATGTAGAATCACCTGTGGGGTCAAAATGCTCACTACACCCATTAAAATGCCCTAAGGGGTGCCGTTTCCAATATGGGGGTCACTACTTGGGGGTTTGTTTTACTATTTGACTTACGAGCCCTGCAATTGTGGGCCAATGCTGTGAAAATCACCAAAATAGACCTCAAATGCGCATGGTGCACATTCTCATTTGTCCAGGCAAATGATAAATGCCTTGAGGGGTGCAGTTTCCAAAATGGGGTCACTTCTTGGGGCTTCCACTGTACTCTGGTACCTAAGGGGTTTTGCATATGCAACATAGTGGCCAAAAATCAATACAGCAAAATCTGCATGCCAAATAGCGCTACGGCCATTCTGAGCCCTGCTGTGTGTCCAAACAGTAGTTTATGACCACATATAAGGTATTGCCGTAATCGGGAGAAATTTATTTTCAAATGTTGGGGTGCTTTTTCTCCAGTATCCCTTGTGAAAATGAAGACATTCTACAATTTAGTGGTACAAAATGTAGATTTTCATTTTCACGGCCTAATTTCAATAAATTCTGAAAAAGACCTGTGGGGTCTAAATGCTCACTATACCCCTATCTAGATTCCTTGAGGGGTGTAGTTTCCAAAATGGGGCCACTTTTGGGGGTTTTCCACTGTTTTGGCCTATCATGGGCTTTGCAAATGAAACATGGCACCTGAAAAACAATCAAGCAAAATTTGAGCTCTAAAAGCCAAATGGCGCTCCTTCCCTTCTGAGCCCTGCCGTGGGTCAAAACAGCAGTTTATTACCACATATGGGGTATTGCCGTACTCAGAAGTAATGTTGGGGTTCTTTTTCTCCTTTATCTATTGTGAAAATGGAAAAATCTGAGCTAAAACTGCATTTTATTAGCAAAAACGTAGATTTTAATTTTTAGTGCCTAATTACACTAAATTCAGCAAAATACCTGTGGAGTCAAAATGGCCACTATACCCCTTGATAAATTCCTTGATGGGTGTAGTTTGCGAAATGGTGTCTTTTTCGGGTGTTTTCTTTGTTTTGGCCCCACAAGACGTCTTCAAACCTGACATGGTGCCTAAAATATATTCTACTAAAAATAAGGCCCCAAAATCCACTAGGTGCTCCTTTGATTCGGAGGCCGGTGTTTCCGTCCAGTAGCACGCTATGGCTACGTGTGGGATATTTCTAAAAACAGCAGAATCTGGGCCATAAATATTGAGTAGAATTTTTCTGGTAAAACCTTCTGTGTTACAGAAAAAAATTGATCAAAACTGATTTTCTGCAAAAAAAATGACATTTGTAAATTTCACCTTTAATTTGCTTTAATTCCTGTGAAACGCCTATAGGGTTAAGAAACTTTCTAAATGCTGTTTTTAATACTTTGAGGGGTTCAGTTTTTAAAATGGGGTGATTTATAGGGGGTTTATAGTATATAAGGCCCTCAAAACCAGTTCAGAACGGAATCGGTCCCTAAAATAAGGTTTTTGAAATTTTCTTGGAAATATGAGAAATTGCTGCTAAAGTTCTAAGCCTTGTAACGTCCTAGAAAAATAAAAGGACGTTCAAAAAACAATGCAAACAAAGTAAACAGATGGGAAGTGTAAACTAGCAACTATTTTGTGTGTTATTACTATTTGTCTTACAAGCAGATACATTTAAATTTAAAAAAATGGAAATTTTTGCAATTTTTCTCCAAATTTTGGTGTTTTTCATAAATAAACACTAAATGTATCGGCCAAATTTTACCACTAACTTAAAGTCTAATGTGTCGCGAGAAAAGAATTTCAGAATCGCTTGAAAAAATAAAAGCATTTCAAAGTAATTACCACTTCAAGTGATACATGTCAGATTTGGAAAAAATGGTCTGGTCCTTAAGGCCAAAACAGGCTTAGACACTAAGGGGTTAATATGACCCTTAAACCCTTCCCACTTTGGCCACTTTTGACCTTCCTGACAGAGCCTCATTTTTCAAATCTGATATTTTTCACTTTATGTGGTAATAACTTCGGAATGCTTTTACCTATCCAAGCGATTCTGAGATTGTTTTCTCGTGACACATTGGAATTTATGTTACTGTTAAATTTTGCTCAGTACATTTAGTATTTAATTGTGAAAAACACCAACATTGTGAAAAATTGCAAAAATTAGCATTTTTCTAAATTGAAATGTATCCGTTTGTAAGACAGGCAGTTATAGCACGCAAAATTGTTGCTAATTAACATCCCCCTTATGCCTACTTTAGACTGGCATAGTTTTTTGAACATCCTTTTATTTTTCTAGGACGTTACATGGCTTAGAACTTTAGCAGCAATTTCTCACATTTTCAAGAAAATTTCAAAAGGCTATATTTTCAGGGACCAGTTCAGTTGTGAAGTGGCTTTTAGAACCTTATTTATTAGAAACCCCCAATAAGTCACCCCATTTTAAAAACTTCACCCCTCAAAGTATTCAAAACAGTATTTAGAAAGTTTCTCAAAGTAGAGGTGAAATTTACAAATTTCATTTATAGTTTTTTGCAGAAATTCATTTTTAATCCATTTTTTTTTGTAACACAAAGTTTTACCAGAGAAACACAACTCAAAATTTATTGCCCAGATTCTGCAGTTTTAGGAAATATCCCACATGTGGCCCAAGTGTAGTAAAGTACTGAAGCACCGGCCTCCAAAGCAAAGAAGCACTTAGAGGATTTTGGGCCTCCTTTTTATTAGAATATATTTTAGGCACCATGTCAGGTTTGAAGGGCTCTTGTGGTGCCAAAACAGTGGAAATCCCCCAAAAGTGACCCCATTTGTGAAACTACACTCCTCAAGGAAATCATCTGTGGGTATAGTGAGCATTTTGACCCTACAAGTTTATTGCAGAAATTATTGGAAGTAGGCCGTGAAAATGAAAATCGACATTCTTTCAAAGAAAATGTAGGTTTAGCTAATTTTTTCTCATTTCCACAAGGATTAAAGGAGAAAAAGCATGCAACATTTGTCAAGCAAATTCTCCCGTGTAAAAGAATTCCCTACATGTGGTCATAGACGGCTGTTTGGACACACGGCAGGGCTTAGAAGAGCTAGAGCGCAATTTGGCTTTTGTAGTTCAAATTTACCAGGAATCGTTTGCGAAGGCCATGTCACATTTGCAAAGCCCCTGAGGGACCAAAACAGTGAAAACACCCAAAAAGTGACTCCATTTAGGAAACTACACCCCTTGAGGAATTCATCTAGGGGTGTAGTGAACATTTTGACCCAACAGGTGTTTCATAGATTTAATTAGAATTAGGCAGTGAAGATAAAAAAATTCTTTTTTTTTCAATAAGACGTAGCTTTAGCTCAAAATTGGCATCCGGGGATGATGGCACCAACTCAGCTTCTGAGCTGATGCCGTCCATTTGTCGTAAGTATACGACATTTTGCGGGAAGCAATGGCTTTCCATGACGTATACTTACGACAAATTTCAGGAAGGGGTTAAAAAGCATAGTTGCATTTTGGTATAGTTCTGTTCAAGATTTTATACTGGACATCTAACTAAAATTCTGTAGAGGAGAAATAACATGTTCTTTTCTTAAATGTTGTACCTACAGATGTAGCCATCTTTATCTTGACTGATAACTTACTGAAGCGTGATATCAGACAAAAAAAGCCATTGAAAGTCATTGAAAATGTCAACATAAAGGATCTTGCCACAGTGTATTTAATGCGTTAAAAGTCAAGATAAAGATGGCTACATCTGTATAAAGTCATCATTATTGGAGGAACACACTTCCTTCCTGTATAGACAGTACATATATTAGTATGTATGTGCTTTATGGCAGCTGCAATGAATGGAAGTCAAAATACAGAAAATATCAAAGATTATTACAGTCTCCAGGAAATTATGGAGTACAGCCCCTCACCCCTAGAGGAGTGTGTGTGTGTGTGTGTGTGTGTGTGTGTGTGTGTGTAGTGCAGTGTATATTGTTAGAGTCCTCTTAGACGGGCTGTGTAAATGAGCGCCGATCAGCGAGACAGCTCTTTGATCCTTTCACAAGGAGCAATGCATTTCTATCATGTCAGGGAGATGTGCTGCCGACAACCATAACATTTCATGCTGCATAAACGATACGAGGAGCTGATGAACGTGTGTTTGCTCATTCATCGGCTGATTGTTGAACAGGGCAATGTTTGAGACTGATCGTTCGTGTAAAGGGGCCTTAACTATCCTGTCTTCTCTAGGCTTCCAGAAGTACAATAGAGCTGTCATTAACTCATCCACCTTCTAGTGATAACAAGTAGAGATAAGAAAAATACATTCTACTCGAATCAAATTGTCAGAATTTCTCAAAGGTTTGAATTTGAGGAGTTTCAAACTTTTGAATAGCAAAATCACAGCAAAATGGCGTCTGTTGGCAAGCGACGGTCACAATTTTCAGATTAGAAAAAGGATAAATTGTGGGGCTTCCCCATAATGCCTGGCAGACAGACGTCCCAAAATGCACTGCAGTTATCCCTCCCTCTACCCATATATGTTGCTGTCACTTTTAATAGAATATCATAAAAAAAAAATCATATACCGCGTGGTTTTATGTTTTTTTTAACATGGGAGCCTATGGGTGACAGATGCCACTGTATCAAATACTTCAGAGGCATACGTTTAACGTATATGTCATTGGCTTTTTAATAGCTTTTCATTAAAGTATAAGATAAACAGATACCACTAGAGTCTATGGGTGATGAATACATTAAACGGATGCCTAGCAGTGGAATCAGTCACCCATCTACTATAATAGTACCTGTTAAACGTTTACAATAAGTACTCTCATGACCCCAGTTCATGACGTATCCGTTCAACAGATACCATTACAGTTTATGGTGATGGATGCCACTGTCAAAGCGAACGTTTAACGTATAAATTGGGTACTTTTCCTGGCCATTTCACAGGACGTGAACTTGGCTTGACTGGCCATTAAAGAGCTTGAAAGTGGTTGGATTTATCATGGATACGGTCCTAGAAGACATCAGAGAGTCTGACACGAGTTTGACCGAATCGGAACTGAAACAAATTTTGGGAAATTCACTCATCTCTTATGAGATGACTGCTATAGTGCACCAGTGACTAGTACTTTCTTTGGTAGTCACAGTTGTTCTCTTGGATTGTGTACTCCTTGTATAGCTTGTGTGCCTCCCAATTTCTGTTTTTGTATACTATAGTAGACCATACAGCAAAGCTAACAGGTGACTTACTAAAAACAAGAAGTGTCAGCATATTATGTCTGCCCTAGTGGCGAGTGTGAATACTGCAATACTTTAAGAATTTTCTATATTGACAATGCCAAAAATAGAAACAATATGCTTAAAATAAAAACCTGATTTAAATAATATATTTTTCTGAATATACATTACCTTTAATCATTACAAAGATGCTCTCCCTTTTTAATGGTTACCAGCATTATGAGAGTCGTAGCTAGGAATTCCATCACCAGGGGCAAAGATTCAGTCTGCTGCCCTAACTCTTATCTAAATAAACTGGCACAGGCAAAGCAGCTTGTTGGCACCCCCCCCATGGCACCCAGCACCTGGAGAACAGGCGCCGCCAGCCCCCCTAGCTAAGCCCTTTTGACATACTGAATGACACTTTCAGAGTTGCTTAATTCTATAAAACAACCTGGCCAAAAATATTTTATGCAATAATATGCAGTTTGTGTCTGAGAATCTAAAAAGGCAATTTTTTTAGTCTATATTACAAGGTTTTTCCCTGGTTTTAGAATGACCATTAATTATTTATCTTATGCAACTATTATTACAGCAGTAAAGGTGTATTATAAAACGGTTTTATTAAAAATAAAGTATATTATTTCCATGTTAATTTATCAAAAGACAATGACATCTAAAATTAGCTTTATATAAAAGAAGTAAAATCACACTAATATGCTATATGTACAGTAGATATAAAAAGTCTACACACCCCTGTTAAAATGACAGGTTTTTGTCATGTTAAAAAAATCATTACAAGATGAATAATTTCAGAACTTTTTCCACCTTTAATGTGACCCATATTCTGTACAATTCCATTAAAAACCAAACTGAAATCATTTAGAGGGGAAAAATAAAAATAACAAAACTACAATAATGTGGTTGCATAAGTGTGTATAATTGGGGATGTGGTTGCGTACAGAATTAGCCAATCACATTTAAACTCATGTTAAATAGTAGTCAGTACACAGCTGCTATTATTTAAAGTGATTCTGAGTAACCCTATGTAAAGTTAATCTGTTCTATTAGGATTTTCCTGACATTTTTTTGGTTGCATGTGACAGCAAAAGCCATGGTCCGTAAAGAGTTTACAACACATAAAAGGGATCTGATTGTTGAAAGGCATCAGTCAGGAGAAGGGTACCAATGAATTTCCAAGGCATTAGATATACCATGGAACACAGTGAAGACGGTCATCAATAAGTGGATTACATTTGGCACAACAGTGACATTACCAAGAACTGGATGTCCCTCAAAACTTGATGAAAAGACAAGACGAAAAAAATTGATCAGGGAGGCTACCAAGGGGCCTACAGCAACATTAAAGGAGCTGCAGTATTTTCTGGCAGGTACTGGTTGCGTAGTGCATGTGACAACAATCTCCCGTATTCTTCATATGTCTGGCCTGTGTGGTAGGGTGGCAAGACGGAAGCATTTTCTAACAAAGCAAAACATCCAAACCCGGCTATGCTTTGAAAAGACCTACATCAAGTCTGCCAAAAGCATGTGGGAAAATGTGTTATGGTCTGATGAGACGAAGGTTGAACTTTTTGGCCATAATTCCAAAAGGTATGTTTGGCGCAAAGCCAACATTGTACATCACCAAAAGAACACCATACCCACAGTGAAGCATGGTGGAGGCAGCATTTTGCTTTGAGCTGTTTTTCTGCAGCTGGAACTCGGGCTTTAGTCAAGATGGAGGGAATTATGAACAATTCCAAATATCAGTCAATATTGGCACAAAACCTGCAGGCCTCTGCTAAAAAGCTGAAGATGAATTTCACCTTCCAGCACGACAACGACCAAAAGCAAAACCTCCAAATCAACAAAAGAATGGCTCCACCAGAAGAAGATCAAAGTTTTGGAATAGCCCAGCCATAGCCCTGACCTGAATTCCATTGAAAATCTGTGGGGTGACCTGAAGAGGGCTGTACACAGGAGATGCCCTCGCAATCTGACAGATTCGGAGCGCTTTTGCAAGGAAGAGTGGGCAACAATTGCCAAGTCAAGATGTGCCATGCTGATAGACTTCTACCCAAAAAGACTGAATGCTGTCATAGAGTCAAAGGGTAATTCAACAGAGTATTAGATTAAGGGTGTGCATATTTATGCAACCACATTATTTTTGTTCTTTATTTTTATTTTTCCACCCTAAAAGATTTCAGTTTGTTTAAAGGTGAAATTGAAGGTGGAAAAAGTTCTGAAATTATTCATCTTGTACTGATTTTGTACAAAAACCTGGCATTTTAACAGGGGTGTGTATACTTTTATATCCCCTGTATATACGCAGTATGTACAAAATCAAGAGCCTTTTTACTAGTCTTTGTAGATAAAAGAGCTCTGTTCATTAAATAGATTTGTGATGTAATGAAAAGGTTGAAGAAATCCTACAAACATCATTAAAAAAAAAAAAAAGAATCCAACATAATCTTCTAATTGTTCTGCAACTGTTTCATCAATTACCAACCAAGATATAATCAATGAATGGACTGGAAAGCTAATATTCAAAGGGTTCCATTTTAGCTAATAAAGCATATTCATTGTATAATAAAACAAATACAGTATGTCTTTTTCAAATATACTTATTTAGAAATTTACTGTACTTTAAAATATCAGTTGTCCCGATCTCTTCTTGAACTTTTATTGTTACTTCCAGGAAATAAAAAAATCTGTACTGGTCATGAGATGATCACACAGATGCTCAGTTTGTTAAGACAGAGACCTGATAACTGTCAGGAGTTGTCATCATTTGACTAGGACAGTTGTTTATCCAAGGGAAATAAATGATGGTTGTTCCCATTCACAGACAGCAAGCAGACATCTTGAAAACGAGGAACTCTTGCACAGAGTGTATTAGATAGATGCATAGCTTTTCAATACATGATAAATAAGCAATGTTTTCTGAATCTTTTCTTTTAAATGTTAAAACACTCCTAAGAACTATAGCCGGTGATATGTAGAAGTGATAGTGCGTAGTATTAGTAGTATAGTAATACCCTATAGGGCAAACACGCCATTCTTTTTTTTTTTGCATACTACAGGGTAAATGTAGTTTATGATTATAATGTTTATACTATGAAGTTCCGGCACCACACTGTGCATACCATAACCCTACAAACACACACACAGTATTGTTTCTATATATCCATTTCATCACCTATACAATTATTGTATGTTTTCTTTATTTTAAAAAATTAACTTTGCAGCTTTTTAATGTAGAATGAGATATAGAAGTCAACAAACAGTACCATACTAATCAACCCTTTCGGTAACCCGTAACAGACATTTGGAACAAATTACCAGAAACCACATCTCTTTTGCGGCGCAGTCCAGTACGAGTCTATAAATAGAGCAAGCATAATAGCTTCATCTTAAATTGACTCTCCGTTCTTAGGACAAAATTATAAATGTAATCAGGGGCGTAGCTAAAGGCTCATGGGCCCCGATGCAAAAATTCTTACTGGCCCCCCCCCCCCCCCGCAAACTTCTCATGGCCGACGGTCCGCAGCTTTCAGCTGCATCCCTGGGTCTTCTAAGTGACCCAACAATGCAGCACTAGCAGCCGGGGGCGTCACTAAGGCTGGGTTCACACACCCTATTTACGGACGTAATTCAGGCGTTTTAGCATTGAATTACGTCCGAAAATGCGGCTCAAAAGCGTTGGCAAACATCTGCCCATTCATTTGAATGGGTCTTACGATGTTCTGTGCCGACGGTCATTTTTTTTACGCGCCGCTGTCAAAAGGCAGCGCGTAAAAAAGACGCCCGTGTCACTTCTTCAGACGTAAATGGAGGCGTTTTCCATGGACTCCATAGAAAAACAGCTCCAATTACGTCCATAATGGACGCAGCGAAAGACGCCTGCACGTGCCATTACAGCTGAAATTACGGTGCTGTTTTCTCCTGAAAACAGCACCGTAATTTCAGCCGTAACAGACGCTGCCGTGTGAACTGACCCTCAGGGCTTAAAATGTCAGGGGAAATAGCCCCAATACATATGTGTCCGCCCAAAAAAAGTGTGTATATGAGACAGCATAGCATATCTATAGCACTACGACCCTATAAACTATGGATAGGATTAGATACATTGGCTCAGCAGACAGTATCACACATGATAGGATTAGATACAGTGGCTCAGCAGACAGTACCACACATGATAGGATTAGATACAGTGGCTCAGCAGACAGTACCACACATGATAGGATTAGATACAGTGGCTCAGAAGGCAGTATCACACATGATAGGATTAGATACAGGGCCCAGCTCGCTGACATTGCGTCTCCAGCGCTGGACCCAGGATAGGTAAGAATAATAATTTTGCTTCTTTATGTGTTACTGATTATTTTTGTGTGTTTGTGTTTTTTTACAAGTTCGGTTGTTCGACTTCGGATACGAGGACTTCAATGACGGCGTTTTTTTTATTCTCAATAAAATGGTTAATGAGGGTTGTGTTTTTTTATTTCAATAAAATATTTTTTCTATGTTATTGTATCTTTTTAAACTTTATTATCACCGCCTTAGTAATGGCCGCTGGCTGATTGACAACCTCCATTACTAAGGCGAGGCTTAATATTAGCAGGTGCAGAGGCCAACACTAACCCCCATTATTACCCCGGTACCCACCGCCACCAGGGGTACTGGGAAGAGCCGGGTACGAACCAGTACCCGTCCATCTGTAGTGACGGGCAGGCACCGGGGTGGCCGCAGGCTGGTAGTATTAGGCTGGGGAAGGGCAAAAACAGTGGCCCTTCCCACCCTTGTAATGCTGCCTGCCGCTGCTGTGTTGTATCTGGCTGGTTATGAAAATTGGGGGGGACCCCACATCGTTCTTTCCAATTTTTTTTTATTTTTATTTTTTAAATGACGTGGGGTCCCCCCATTTTTCATAACCAGCCAGATACAATAAAGCAGCAGCAGCCTAGCATCACCAGGGTAGGAAGGGCCACTGTTTTTGGCCTTTCCCCTCCTGATAATACCAGCCTGCGGCCACCCCAGTGGCCGACCATCACTACAGATGGTCAGGTACTGGATCGTACCCGGCTCTTCCCAGCACCCCTGGTGGCGGTGGGTACCGGGGTAATAAAGGGGGTTAGTGTTAGCCTCTGCATCGGCTAACACTAAGCCCCGCCTTAGCAATGGACGCTGTCAATCAGCCGGCGGCCATTACTAAGGCGGTAGTAATATAGTTAAAAAAAAAACACAAAGACATAGAAAAAATATTTTATTGAAATAAAAAAAAAACCCACACAGCCCTTATTAACCATTTTATTGATAATAAAAAAAAGGCCGTCATTGAAGTAGTCCTGCAATCCGACGTAGTCCACATAGTCCAACGACCGAACCTGTAAGAAAACACACAAAAAATGATTAGTAACACGTGTTAGGCTTAGATACAGGGCCCATGTGTGATACTGTCTGTGGGACCCTGTATCTAAGCCTACCACAACGTAGGCTTAGATACAGGGTCCAGCAGACAGTAATCTTATACAGTATAAGATTACTGTGTGCTGGGGCCCTGTATCTAAACCTACAGTGTGGTAGGCTTATATACAGGGCCCATCAGACAGGATCACACATGGGCCATGTATCTAAGCCTACCATGTGATTGGCTTAGATACAGGGCCCAGCAGACAGGATCACGCATGGGCCATGTATCTAAGCCTACCATGTGATTGGCTTAGATACAGGGCCCAGCAGACAGGATCACACAATCTGTGATCCTGTCTCATGGGCCCCCTAAGCCTGCTACATCGTAGGCTTAGGGGTTGTACAGTCACTAAATATTGATGGCCTATCCTCAGGATAGGCCATCAATAGCTGATGTGTCTCTCGGGACCCGCAAATCAGCTGTTTTGAAGGGGCCGCAGCACTCGTACGAGAGCTGCTTGCCCTTCATTTCACTACTCGCTCACACTGTGAATCGCTGACACCGATTCACAGTGTGACCGGAATGAAGTGACAGGAATGAAGGGGAGCAGCTCTCGTACGAGTGCTGCGGCCCCTTCAAAACAGCTGATTGGCGGGTCCCGGGAGTCGGACCCCGCCAGTCAGAGCTAACCTTACCTTCCTCTTCGGCCGCGGCGGGAGTTCTGTCGTCTCGATGCTGTGCGCGGCGCATAGCGCTGTGACGTCATGCGCTGCGCATAGCGCTTGACGTCAGGACCTCCGCTGCGACCCGGAACCAGGAAGGTAAGTAAAGTATGTTACTATAGTAACAGGGGCCCGCGGCCCGAGTTACTATAGTAACTTTTTATTGATGTGGTGCGGGGGGCCGTGGGCCCGCCTGGCTTCGGGGCCCGGTGCGACCCCTATAGCTACGCCAGTGAATGTAATGGGGTATATGGAGTAATATTACCTGGTGCCCTCCAGTTGCCATCCTATGCTGTGGATCCGCCTTTTTAGGGTCTGCTCTGTGTGGTCCAAAAAACGGCCACAGCATTTCTCAGACTGAGTTTAAGACACTCCCTCTGTTCACGGATTGGACAGAACTGCTCACATGAGCAGCTATGACCAATCTGAGAACAGTGGGAGTGTCTCAGGCTCATAGCCTAAGAAGCGCTTCAGTTATTTTGGAACAGCACAGAGGGGACCCTAAAATTGCAGACCTATAGCAGCACAACTGGAGGGCATCAGAAATTATAACTTCATATACCCCATAATATTTAAAATGTTGTCCCAAGTCCGGAAATTCGCTTCAAGGATTAATTGTCTAGCCAAAACATACATGAGTGGGGGAGATGCTATATTTAAAAGAACTTTACAGTTGAATATAAAGAAAAAAAGAAAATGCAGATAATAGAACGTATAGAAAATACACAAAGAGGGGGACAGTAAATCTCCAATTAATAAGCAGTTATGAAATAACAATACCAGTGCGACCAGAACAAAATCTTAAAAAAAGGACTGCACACAGAAAGAATTATGATAGGACTGAACATTTGATATGACTGATAGAACAGATCTATGACAAAGTCTAGACATTTCTAACAGTCTACTGCTGCTGTGGTTGATTTTTCTATGTATTGTTGGGGTATGTTCACACGACTTATTTTCAGCCATTTTTCGGGCCGTAAACGGCCGAAAAATTGGGAGCACAACGCCTCTAAATATCTGCCCATTGATTTCAATGGGAAAAACTGCGTTCTGTTTCGAAGGGCCGTTTTTTTTTACGCGGCCGTTTTGAAAAAAAATAAGTGCATGTCACTTCTTCAGCTGTTTTTGGAGCCGTTTTTCATAGACTCTATAGAAAAACAGCTCCAAAAACGGCTGTTAAAAACGGCCGAAAATCGCGAGTTTGATTAAAAAACGTCTGAAAATCAGGAGCTGTTTTCCCTTGAATACAGCTCCGTATTTTGAGACGTTTTTGATTTTGTGTGTGCACATACCCTAATAGTATGGATTATATATCAGATATGATAAAAGCTGAGCTTTAACCAAGGGCCTAATCTTCCTTTCCCTCAGTCAAAAATTATAGAACATCTGATACTGTTTGTAGATGGGAACCAGCCAGCGGCGTCATCCTGGTCCACATACAACAATACATATCAGTATAGTGGAGTTTTCGAAAGCAATAAATAATAAAGGAAAGAAAATGAAAAAATACTATTGAACATAACAGAAAACAGATCGCAAACTAATTGTAGACTTCCCATAAGACTTCGTGATAACAAACAAAAGGAAATTGAAGGTTGAGGATTAACTGTGAGCCCAGTTCTCTTGGAATTTCAGCACAGAAAATAATTGTCAGGAGATCAAAAAAAACAAATAGTCCCTGGTGTGCCACACATAACCAGTCTTATTTCCCAAGAATGCAGCAAAGAGACTGAAAGATTGAGCCAGATCCTCAAAAGAAGGAAGCTCAAAGACATAGAAATATTACTCATCATGCACCTTAACCATTTATGGCCTGCCTTGTCTGCCACTGTCTTGGAACTTAACCCCTTAATGACAAGACCTTTTTTGGCTTCAATGATCAAGCGCTATTTTTAGTTTTTTCACCGTCGCATAATTTTTTTTGTTTTTCCGTCTACATAGCAGTATGAGAGCTTGTTTTTTGAGGGACGAGTTGTATTTTTCAATGGCACCATCTTTGGGTGCATGCAGTATATTGATTAACTTTTATTTACTTTTTTGGGGAGGGAATTTAAAAAAAATAGCTATTCCAGCATTGTTTTTTGCGTTTTCAATTTTTGCCGTTCGCTATGCGGCATAAATAACATGTTACATTTATTCTATGGGTCCGTACGATAACTGCGATAGTTGTACAATAAAAACACTTCAAGAGCTGTAACCTTTTTATTTTTCTATCGATGTGGCCATGTGTGGGCTTGTTTTTTGCAGGACAAGGTGTAGTTTTTATTGGTACTATTTTGGGGTGCATGGGGCTTATTGATTTTTTTTGGGGGGGGAATGGAAATGAAAAGGAATTTTGCCGTTGTTGTTTTGTACGCCATTCACCCGGTGGTTTAAACAATGTGTTAACTTAATTGTTCAAGGCATTACTATTGTGGCGCTGTCATATATGTATATTTATTTATTTTCTTTACACTTTTACTAAATAAAAATAATTTATTTTATTTTTACTGTAAATTTTTTACACGGTTAAAGGAATTGTCCACTTTTTGTTTTTTTTGTATAATTAAAAGTTATACAATTTTCCAAATAAACTTTCTGTATTAAAGGGGTTTGCCCATTTATGGCATATCCAATGGATATGCCATACATATGTCAGATAGATGCGGGTCCCACCTCTGGGACCCGCACCCATCTCTAGAACAGTGCCCCCTAAACTATGTTCTACCTTTCTCGGTTCCCGCTCCCTTCTGGGTCACTTCGTAATTTCCGACCATGTAATCAGGAAAACAGCATGGTTAGCTGAGCTATGAAGTTCCTTAACTCCCACTGAAGTAAAGTTATGAGGTTACGGCAGTTACGGAAGCAGTGTAGCACGCGAGCTATGATGTTTCTGTAACTGCCATTCACTTTTATGGGAGTTACAAAAACAGCACAGCTCAGCGAGCTATGTGGTTTTCGTAATTTCCGACTATGTAATAAGGAAGTGACCCGGGAGGAAGCAGGAACCGAGAAAGGTAGAACGGGGTTTTAGGGGGGCCCGTTCTAGAGATATGTGCGGGTCTCAGAGGTGGGACCCGTATCTATCTGACATTTATGGGTTTGCCCTCTCGGTTTGCAAGATCACTGCCTGTTGTCATTCAGTAGGAACATTCATTGTTTACTTCCAGTGAATAAAAGTCTGTTCATGGTCATGTGATGGACACACAGGTTAATGTCTTGTTACAATTACAGTATGTGTATCAGAGCTGTGTCTTCTAAAGATTCCAGCACCTGTGTGTCCATCGCATGACCATGGACAGAATATTATCCACTGGTAGTAAACTATGAATGATAATACTAAATAACAACAAGCAGAGATCTTGACAACCGTGAGGAATTAATACAGAAATTGTATTGTAAAATTGAATTACTTTTAATGACACAAAAACAGAACATAATTTCATGAAACAGAACAACCCCTTTAAGGCACTATATAGTATACAAGTTCACAACTCACCAGGTAAACCAGTAGTTGTTTTTTTTTACACTTTTGACAAGATTCATGGAAAAATAGGGGTTGCCAAAGCAATTATCAACATTTTAATGTCATTCCTGGACTTGATATTACAGGGCAAGTTAAGATGAAAGGCAGCTTTCCCACAGAAACTACTTTTCTTGGCATTCAGACGTGGCAGATTTAATGTGGATGTTCAGTGTGGGTTCGCACATGCATATTTTTCAGGGTATTTGCTGTGGATCTGTGGCAAAAACTCACAGAGCAACATTTTCTTGGCTGTAAATGTTATACTCCTCAACTTAAATTCCCAGTGGCTCTTTGAGCAGAATAGAGAATTAAATCTTGTTGTAGGAAGGTATGAGTCACATTTATTACTTTCAGACCATTATTAACTGTGTGCGTGGCACAAAAGGAGATAATTTACTTTGTATGGAGAACAAATCAAGCATTATTACGGTCTAGGAGGCACAAAGGGAGGCACTATTACTGTGTCGGTCACTAACAGAAGCGCTATTACGGTGTATAGTCTAAAAGGGGGCAGTACTATAGTGTGGAGCCTAAAAGGGGCCACAGACTTGTGTCTAGGGCAAATGTAGGGCACTTTTACTGTTTGGGGCACTGTTCGACACTATTCTTTTGGACACCATATCTGTGTGGTACTATTATTTTTGGAGTAACTACAGTAAACCAATATTTTCGTTGCAATATTTTTAAATTAGTTCCATTATGTCTACATTAGGTACATTATTTTGGTTACTGTGCAACACAGTAGGTAAAGTAGCTGGGGAAAGTGGAGCAGCAACAGGCGCAGCATTATAGGGAGTTTGTATAGGGGTGGGAAATAGGTAGGGAGGGTGCTTGAAAGCAAGGCGCCAAAGATGTCTGGGCAGAAAGCTTTGAAGAGACGAGTCATGGCTGAAAAAAGTTTTCATGGAAGTCCGGGCCTGATAGAGAAGAAAAGGGTGGGTCTAAAATAAGAGATGTCATCTGTGAGTCCAAATCTTTCCCATTAGTGTTTCTAAAAAAATTGCCTCTCAAAATTAATATGATAATTGCATGTAGGATGTTTATTTGACTGTGTAGACACCGGAAGACAATGAACAAAACGTTCTGGGTGGGGCATTCATGAAACCTCTGTACTGGGCCCACTAATGTGTTAAAACGGCCCTGTTTTAGTGACAATTATTGACAGCCCAAGACCTGTCTGCCACAGTAAACTTTCATACAAATCATCTTTCTTTAAGAGTCCCTATCATTCTCTCTTTCCCACCCTATCTGACTTTTGGCATAGAGAAAAGCAGATAGCATTCTGGGTAGTACAGTTGCTGGAGCAACTGTACAATGTCCCAAAGGTCTTAGTTACGATTCCTATCCACGTGCACAAGACTCTTAAGTGTTGTACGGTTGCATTAATAACTTTACCATTCTATGGTACCTGCGTCTCTCCACGCCTGATTTTAGATCGGATGGAGGACAGAATTATAGTGACCCTTTAATAGCTTTCCCATAGGAAAGATCCTTACAACTGGAAAACTTGTAGACCACTAGGGGCAGCTCACTGCATATGGATTTATATAGCTCCCACCGAATTCCTTAATAAATCCATATGTAAAAAGCATCCATTGTTTGCCCTTGATATTGAATGTTTTACTTAGAAATACAGAACTTTATTTTTTCTCAGATATACAATACTGTCTTTTTCACCTATGCTGACCCATTTCAACTTCATTGTACCAGTAAAAATACCTTTAATCATAATCCAAAATGGCTGAACCGACTAAGAAATCACATTGAAAACACAAAGCAGAGAGAATACAAAGAGAATTGATATGACAATGAAGAAAGAAACTCTCTGGTCAATAAGCAGTTATAAAAAGGATTATAAAAACATAAAACCTAGCAGGTTGACAAAAAATTAATGATTATTTGTTCTTTTTACTGTGAAGTAGATGATCAAAAACAATGGAGCCATGACTAAGACCAGATAATAAACTTGAATAATGAAATTATCTCTTACATTTAAGATGTTATAAGTACCAAGGTTTGGCATCGTCTTACAGTATAATCTACAGGGGAAAAAACAATATGTTAGAGTACATCTGGGCTTTACAGCTAATCTTTTACAATGAGTTACTTTAATATGACCTCAGACTAAAAACCCTAAGAATCAAAGATAAAATGTGCTCCCTTGCTGGAAATTACTGAACTGGCTTTCAAAGCATAATACTTAACTCCAATTATTTTACATGATAATCTTCCAACCTAGCGAAATTTTAAAGCCTCAAAGCATAGCCATGTAGAACTGCGCTGTCCAACTGTCATGTCATAGAGGTAGCTTCAATGAATAGAGTGCCGGTTTTGTCCAAACCTGTGTGGTTTGATCTAGTCCCAAAATCATTAAATGTATGGGACATGTTCCTGTTGTTAAAAAAAAACAGGATTTTTGTACTTACCAATAAAATCCCTTTCTCGCTGAATTCACTGGGGGACACAGTACCAAGGTTAAAGGCCGCTGTCACTAGAGGCTGACAATAGTTAAAAAATAAAAAAAATGTGTGGCTCCGCCCAGTGGGATATACCTTTTGCGGAGCACTCAGCTTTTCAGTTTGTACCAAGAGCAGTAGGAGAGCAGAGAAGGTTTAACACAATATGTTTCCAATGAGAAAAGTAGCCTCA
The DNA here is from genome assembly GCF_050947455.1 of Rhinoderma darwinii. Lineage (NCBI taxonomy): Eukaryota > Metazoa > Chordata > Amphibia > Anura > Rhinodermatidae > Rhinoderma > Rhinoderma darwinii. Next base: position 130,648,537 of record NC_134691.1, on the reverse strand, counting down.
AGAAGTCCAAAAATATAACAATAAATAAATAGAGTGGGACCTGTGTCCCCTAGTGAATTCAATAAGAAAGGGATTTTACTGGTAAGTACAAAAATCTTGTTTTCTTGTTAAAGTATTCACTGGGGGACACAGTACCATGGGACGTCCTAATGCAGTCCCTTAGAGTGGGAAAAAAAGAATCATAGCTATCCGAGCAGCCTAAACCACGGCTTCTTGCAACAATGGATCTGGTAAAACCTTGAAAAAGTTTGTAACGAGGACCAAGTGGCGCTTTACAGACCTGGAGGGCAGAAGCCTGATCCCGCACTGCCAAGGAGGTCCCAACTTCCCTAGTATATTGAGCAGTGACCCAGAAGGGAGGTTCCCTAGCCTTAGCAGAGTAGGCTCTTTTAAAGGCCAACTGTATCCAGCTAGCAATGGTGGCCTTTGAAGCCGGGCCACCCTTACGTCGGCCCTCAGGAACAACAAATAGGGAGTCCGACTCTCCCTATTTGGACTTTGTAGCTGCAATGTAGACTCGAAGGGGTCTAACGACATCCAAGCAATGTAAGGTACGTTCTTGTGAATGAGGTTTAGGACAAAACGAAGGAAGGACAATGTCCTCATTAAGATGGAAAGAGGAAACCACCTTAGGAAAAAAGGATGGCACCGGGTGTAGCACCACTTTATCCCTATGAAAAACGGTAAAAGGAGGTTTGCGGGACAAGGCTGCTAGCTCAGATACTCTACGAATAGAGATGATCGCCACAAGGAAAACTACCTTCCAGGATAAGACCCTGAAAGAAACTTCCCGCAAAGGTTCGAAGGGTGCAGCCTGGAGAGCGTTAAGGACCAGATTGATATCCGAAGGTTCCAGAAAAGCCAAAATGTGTTGGAAAAGAATAGATGGGGCTGAAAACTATCCTTTTGGAGCAGCCAATCTGAGTCCCTGATCCAAACCCACCTGGAGGAAAGCCAGAATTTGCAGGATGGAAAAACAGAGGGGTGAAACTGATGGGATTTACACCACCTAAAATAAGGCAACCAAGTACGATGGTAAATCCTTTGGGCCTTAATCATGGTCTGAATGATCGGTTCAGAGAAACCTTTGAACTTCAAAACCGCGGTTTCAACAGCCAAGCCGTCAAACGCAGCCAAGGTAAAGCAGGGGGGAACATCGGACCTTGGGAAAGAATTTTGTGCCGCAGAGGAAGCGGCCACGGGGCGTCTGCTAACAGGAGCATGAGATCCGTGTACCAAGCTCAGCGAGGCCAGTCTTGGGCCACCAGAATGGCTGGAATTCCTGCGTCATTGACTTTATTCAGCACCCAAGGCAGGAGTGGAAGAGGTGGAAAAAGATAAAAGGAGGTTGAAGGACTACCTGTGGAGAAGCAGAGCATTGGCTCTAATGGCCTTGGGGTCCCTGGTTCTGGTGATGTAGTCCGAGCACTTGTGATTGAAGGGAGAGGTGAAGAGATCCACGTCCAGGAAGCAGCACCGAATGCAAATGCAGTGAAAAATCTCTGGATGAAGAGACCATCCTCCGGTATCCAGGCGTTCCCAGCTCAAGTAATCCGCCTCCCAGTTGTCTACTCCTGGGATGTGAACTGCTGAGACATTTTGTTCCGCCCAACGAAGGATCCTGGTGGATTCCTTCCATACAGTCCTGCTTCTTGTACCTCCATGATGATTGAGATACGCCACTGCTGTAGAATTGTCTGTCTGTATCCTCACTAGAAGACCATGGAGACGAGACGTCCAGCAAGACAGGGCCAGGAAGATGGCCCTCAGCTCCAAGATGTTGATCTGGAGCTGGGCTTTCGAGTAGGACCAGGTGCTCTGGACTGTGAGGCAGCCCCCTGCCGGACAAACGTGTGTCCGTTGTGATGACTTGCCAGTGGAGAGTTGTGAAGGGTTTTCCCTGAGAGATGTTGGGAAAGATATCCACCACAGCAGCTCCTTCTTGACTGAAGGGGACAGATGGATCATCAGATAGAATCGCCAGCTGTAGAGATCTGGAGTGAAATTGAACAAATAGGACTGCCTCGAAGGTTGAGACTATCGTCCCCAAGACTTTCATGCATAAGCAGATGGAGCAAGGAGTATTCCTGCAGAGTACTATCATTCCCTGTCTGAGAGTGGTGATCTTAGCCTTGGGCAAGTATACACTGGCTGCCTGTGCATCCAGGAGTGTGCTGTTGATCAGTCATCTGAATCTGCAAAGACAATCCAGTGTAATGTTGAGACTGTGCATGTAGTCCAGTTTGGAAGGTGTCTTCACCAGAAGATAGTCCGAGTATGGGATAACCGCTATCCCCCTGGATCTGAGGCAAGCCATGACCTTGGTGAAGACCCTTGGAGCCATGGCCAGGCCAAAGGGAGGGCCACAAACTAGAAATGCTCTGAACCTACTGCAAAGCGTAGAAAACACTGATGTACTTGACCAGTGGGAACATGAAGATAAGCATCCTTGATGCCTATTGAAGATAGGAACTCGTCAACCTCCAAGGAAGCGATCACAATTGGCAGAGACTTCATGTGAAACCTTCTAATCTTCACGTCGATTGAGACATTTCAGATCCAAAATGAGTTGAAAAGCTCCGTCCTTCTTTTGTACTGTGAAAAGGTTTGAATAGAACACTTTGAACAGTTCTGGAGTTAGTACTGGGACAATTACTCCTTGAAGGAGAAGGCTTTGAATGGCTTGAGAAAAAGCCTGGGCCATGGAGGGGCACCAAGGGGGCGTTGACAGAAAAAACGCCCGGGAGGGAAAGAAGAAAATTCTAGTTTGTAGCCTGTCGAAACAACCTCCCACACCCAGGCATCTTCAATGTTTTCGGGCCATGTCTCTTGGAAGTAGAGCAGCTGTCCCCCCACCCAAGGGAGCAGCATGGGAGAGGGCACATTTTCAGGCTGTGGAAGCCCGCTGTGCCGAAACAGGTCTAGCAGGTCTGTTGCGGGGCTACCAGGAGTTTCTAGACCGAAAGGAAGGTCTCTGTGCTCGGAAGGGACAGGAGTCACATGAGTTCTGCCTCTGGCATGGAGCCGAGTACTGAAATTAATAAAACCACCTTTGTTTTCTGACTGAGGGAACTGAGCGTCGCCTTTGATGTCATGGTGGAAATAAAGTGCTCCTTCCTCCTTTCACCTCAGAAATGAGTTGGACCAGGTCAGCACCATAAAGGAGATCCTTGGCAAATGGAAGGGCAAAAGCCTTCTTCCTAGAGGCACGGTCAGTATCCCAGTTCCTAGCCCAAATGGCCCTGCAAACAGCTACCGCATTAGCCATGGCCTTAGCCGACTGTTGGGCAGCTTGTACAGAGAGGTCACAGATATATTTAGACATTTACAAAAGCTGTGCGGCTAGCAAGGAAGTATCCACTTGAGTCTCCTGAATCAATAGCGTCCTGTAGTTGAGTAGCTAGTTCAAATTAACCCGATTCCGCTCTTAGGGAGAGCCCTTGACGTCACTGGATTAAACAAAAAATTTAAGTGTAGCTAAATGTTTGACAAACTTCTGACATGTCATAGTGACATGTCAGAACTTTGGATTGGTGGGGGTCTGAGCACGGAGACCCCCACCAATCGCTCGTGTGAACGCTCAGCCGCTTCGTGTCTGTCTCTTTTTCTTCAGGAAAGCCGATGTATCGGAGTACGGGCTCATAGACTTTCTATTGAGTCCATACACGAATACATTTATTGGACCGCAAAAAGATAGGACATGTCTTATTACGGTCGTATTTTGCGGTCCAGGCTCATAGAAATGAATGCACACGGACCGCGATTTGCAGGGGGCCCGCAGAGGACACTCTGCGGCCGTCCGAGCTGCAAATCACAGCCGTGCACACCATGGCCGTGCATGAGGACTAAGGAATAAGGTGACATCGCAATTTGCGTATATTAAGGAGGTTGCAGATGTAAGTCTCTGTGGCCATATTACAGATACAATGTTATAAAAAAGTTGCAATTTTTCCAGCACATTGCAATTTATGTGCCGTTTGCGACTTCTATGCCAGAAAACTAGCACACAAAAGTTAATAAATTAGCCTCATGGGGTCTAGAAGAAAACTCTTATAGGTAGACTTCTCTTCCTTGCCGGAATCAACATTGTGAAAAAAAAGTACAAATTAAAAATTGAGGACTAGATTATGCAAGTTTCCAAAGTGGTTAAATATCAAAAGTGGATATACATGTAAAGGAGATAAGATGAGAACGTTCCGGGAAACATGGTCACCATGGTTGGATTTAATGGGGGATGATATTGATAAGGAGAACTCGAGGCTAATTATTAAGGTTTATTTTTTTATTTTTTTTTGTATATAGGGTTTTGTATTGTATTCAAAATTCAATAAAAAACAAACAAATAATATCTAAAAAAAATCAAAACGAACAAATATATCTCTATCATAAAGGTCTCTACTCTACTAGAAGGAGCAATCGGTTATGTATTGGTGGAAGGCAGGAAGTGGCATCTGTGCAAAATTTAGACACCTTTCTGTTCTCTTTTAATTACCCCACCAAACGGGATTCCAAGATAAATTTTACGGTCGATGATTTCTTACAAGTTTGTGTAGTGCCTTCTTATTTGTAAGCACAGTGAAGTTTACCGCTCAGACGGCACTGGTAACAGTCCAATATCATTCAGTATAGACACTCTCTCCCAGAAAAATGCAGTGAACAGTCCGCAATCCAATGAGGGTGTGGATGGTAATTCTTATCCTTGTAGTTCCACCAAGCTCCTTATCGTCTCCCTCCACATTCAAAGAACTCAGAAGTAACAAGAAATAAAAGCATCAAGGTAAGTAAAAATCTTTAAAATTTCTAGGCGGCACGCCAAACACTCTCGCCCGACCCTGGGTTTCGCCCTTCCGGCTTCCTCTGGGACAAGTTCCTCTGGAAGCCGGAAGGGCGAAACCCAGGGTCGGGCGAGAGTGTTTGGCGTGCCGCCTAGAAATTTTAAAGATTTTTACTTACCTTGATGCTTTTATTTCTTGTTACTTCTGAGTTCTTTGAATGTGGAGGGAGACGATAAGGAGCTTGGTGGAACTACAAGGATAAGAATTACCATCCACACCCTCATTGGATTGCGGACTGTCCACTGCATTTTTCTGGGAGAGAGTGTCTATACTGAATGATATTGGACTGTTACCAGTGCCGTCTGAGCGGTAAACTTCACTGTACTTTATATATGCTATTTAGGGTATTTGTTGGATCATACCTAATTTAGTTTTGCCTGCTCCGGTCTGAGAGAGATTTTGTGGGTATTTGAGCCAAGAGAAACCACCATTATATTTGCTTATTTGTAAGCGTCTGAATGTGTTTTGGCTTTTATTTGGCAGTAAATAGCAATATCAGTCTGCATCAATTTACATAATAAAATATTTGTGTCATTTAAACCACAAAATGAAATGAATGGTTTCTTACTTTCTCAAAAACATCACCAAATAAAAGCAGAAGTAAAGTAAACCAGCTTATCAACCTGATCGAAATATAAAACGTCCAATAACCTTTTTCTGCAGGGACAAGTTTGACAAACACAAATTAAACCTGAATTCTAAAATAAAATAAAAATCATGTTTCATAAAAAATGCATATAAAATTATGTTTGTGGATAAAAGTTTGACACAAGCAGAGCCTGAGAAGCAGAGCCTGAAAATAAAAGCTCAAATTGACCTGCGGTGCGGAATTTTATTCCGCAGAATGTCAAATGTATTTGCGTAAATGCTGCTTATTTGTTGCAGGTTTTCCTCATTGAATTCAATGGGTAGGCAAATCCCACAACAAATAGCAGTTGCTATGTTTTTTGCGGCGGGTTCGCAGCAATCCCGCCGCAAAAAAACGCAACTCAGAAAAAAACAAAAACTCATACTTACCCAGTAGTCTGTGTTCCTCCCACCAGCGCGGCCTCCTGAGATGACATTTCATCCCATGTGACCGCTGCAGCCAATCACAGGTTGTAGCGACGGTCACATGGGATGAAAGATCATCCCAGGAGGCCGGCCTGAATTAAGTCAGAGGGCTGTTCTCCTGGGATGACACTTCATCCCATGTTTTACCCCTTCAAGACCAAGCTAATTTTGGCCTTCAGGACCAGCCCCATTTTTTCAAATCTGATATATGTCACTTTATGTAGTAATAACTCTGGCGTGCTTTTACCTATCCAAGCGATTTTGAGATTGTTTACTTGTGACATATTGTACTTTATGTCAGGGGTAAAATTTGGTTGATAAATTCATTGCCTTTTTGTGAAAAACATCAAAATTTGGAGAAAATTTGCAAAATCTAGCATTTTTCTAAATTTAAGTGTATTCGCTTATAAGACAGATAGTAATACCACACAAAATAGTTACTAATTAACATTTCCCATGTGTCTACTTTATGTTGGCATCGTTTTTTGAACGTCCTTTTATTTTCTAGGACATTACAAGGCTTATAATTTTAGCAGAAATTTCTCACATTTTCAGGAAAATGTCAAAAAGCTATTATTTTTATAGGGTCCAGTTTTTAAGTGGCTTTGAGGGGGCCTATATTTTGGGATACCCCCATAAATCACCAGATATTAAAAGCTGCACCCCTCAATGTATTCAAAACAGCAGTTAGAATTTTGAACCCTTTAGGCATTTCACAGGAATTGAAGAAATTTGGAGGTGAAAAGTAATTTTTTTTTTTTTTTGCAGAAATTAAGTTTTAATCCATTTTTTTTCTGTAACCCAACAAGTGTTAACAGAAAAACCCAACTCAATATTTATTGCCCAGATTCTGAAGTTTAGAAATGTATTACATGTAGCACTAGTGTGCTAATGTATTGAAACACAAGCCTCAGTAGTGAAGGAGCACCTAGTGAATGTTAGGGCATTCTTTTTATTAGAATATATTTTATGCACTTTGTCAGGTTAGAAGAGGTCTTATGGTACCAAAACAGAAGAAACTCCCCAAAGTGACAACATTTTAGAAACTACACCCCACAGGAAATTCATCTAGGGGTGTTGTGAGCATTTGGACCCCATCATTTTATTAAAATCGGGCAGTGAAAATGAAAAATTACATTTTTTTAATACGTAGCCTCAGCTAAAACATTTTCATTTTCTTAACATATAAAGGAGAAAAAGCCCCCTAACATTTGTAAAACAACTTTATCAGTGTAGGGAAATACCCCATATGTGGTCATAAACGGTTGTCTGGGCACACGGCAGGGTTCAGAAGGGCAGGAGCACCATTTGGCTTTTGGAGAGCAGATTTTGTTAGATTGTTTCCTGGGCCCCATGTTAAATTTGAAGAGCCTCTGAGGTACCAGTACAGTGAAAAAAATAATTTTTACCAATACGATGTAGTTCGAGCTCAACATTTTCATTTTCACAAGGACAATTTTCAACGTTTGTAAAGCATTTTCTCCGGAGTACAGCAATACCCCACATGTGATCGCAAACTGCTGTTTGGACACACGTCAGGACTCAGAAGGGAAAGAGCGCCATTTGGCTTTTTGACCACATATTTTGCTGAATTGGTTTCTGGGCGAGATGTCGCATTTGCAGAACTTCCTAAGGTACCAGTACAATAGAAATTCCACAGATGTGACCCCATTTTCAAGACTTTACCCCTCAAGAAATTAAATTAGGCTTGTAGTGAGCATTTTGACCCCACAGGTGTTTTTAGATTTTATTAGAATTGGGATGCAAAAATGTAAATCTACATTTTTTCAAATAATATGTAGATTTAGCTAAAAATTGTAATTTTTTTTCAAGGAAAAGGTATTAGTTACGCAATTTGTCATGAGTAAGGCAATACCCCATATGTAGTCGTAAACGGCTATTTGGACACACAGCAAGGCTCTAATGGGAAGGAGCGCAATTTGGTTTTTGGAATGGAGATTTTACAAGATTGGTTTTCTGACACCATGTTGCATTGAGCTAAGGTACCAGTACAATGGAAACACCGAAAAACTACCCCATTTTGGAAACTACATCCCTCAAGAAATTCATTTAGAGGTATTGTGAGCATTTTGACTCTGCAAGTGTTTTGCAGAAATTAGTACACAATAGATGTTGCAGATTGAAAATTGCCAGTTTTCCACAAATATGCCATTTCAGTTTCCAATATTTTGTGCCCAGCTTGTGCCGCTGGAGACATGCCATAAATTGTTAAGCGGGTTCTCCAGAGTACAGTAATACCCCATATGTAGTCATAAACTGCTGTTTCGGCACACTAACAGGCTCGGAAGGACCGCCATTTGGCTTCTGGAGCGCAGATTTTGATTGGTAGTTTGTTTGGGGTTTTACTGGTATTTCAGCTTGTAATGTGGGGGCATATGTAATCTGTGAGGAGTACATCAGGGTATATGTAAGCTGTATGGAGTATATCAGGGTATATGTAAGCTGGGAGGAGTGCATCAGGACATAATAGGATGATGTAATAATGGGGTGAATGAATAATAAAATTATTAATCCATGAATTGGATGAACTTTTTTTGTGTTGTCCCCTTGTTTGCAGTTTGGGGAACTTCGCTGAGAAAGTGTTGCCCTGCTATAATAAGGCAGCCTCGCTTCCAATGGTCATGATATTATTTTGGGGCAGACGTGCTTGGGCCCTACCCAGTTCCAAATATTAGGGCAGAATTACCTCTTAAAACTGAAGAAATGTTCCCAACTGACCTTGACATCGGGATAGCAAGTCAGCGTTATATAATGCCATCTGTACGATATGCCCAGCCAGCTTTATGTAACATGGGACACGGCTATGTGGTAAATCCGGGGTATTGTACAAAATATCTGTGCACCAGTTTTGCCTAATCTTTGACCTCTTCACTAGCCTTATAATCAGCATGAGGCCCTAAAGTTTCCTCATCTCCGGCCTCATCTACAGGGTTCACCTGTGGGGTCTAGCAAATGAAGACGTGGGGTTTTAGTGACAAACTACTGGACCTAAAAAATGTGCATCATTTCGTTCTGAAAGTCATAACGTTTTATTTTTCCATTGATGGAGCTGTGTGAGGGCTTAGTTTTTGTGGAACGAGCTGTAGTTTTTATTGATTCCATTTTGGGGTACATGCGATTTTTTACTATTACTATTTATTCAATTTGTTGGGAGACAAAGAAACAAAAAAACAGCAATTCTAGCACGGTTTTTTTTTTTTTTATAGTGTTCACCGTCCAGTATAAACAATATGTTAACTTTATTCTGCGGGTCCATATAATTACAGCGATACCAAATCTATATTGTTTTTTTACGTTTTACTACTTTCCCACAATATAAATACTCTTTTGTAAAAAAATAATGTTTTGGTGTCGCCATTTTCTGAGCGCCATAACTTTTTATTTTTCAGTTGATATCGCTGTGGGAGGGCTTGATATTTGCATGACGAACTCTAGTTTTTATTGGTATCATTTTGGGGTACTTGCGACTTTTTGATCACTTTTTATTCAATTTTTTTGCAAAAATGCGACCAAAAAAAGAAATTCTGTCATTGTTTATTTTATTTTATTTTTTTAGGTTGTTCACCGTGTGTTAAAAATAACATATGTTCATAGTTCAGGCCATTCCGAAAGCGGCAATACCTATTATGTATAGATTTTTTTCCAATTATAAAGGACTTGATCAGGGAAACTGTTTTTTCACACTTAGGCCGGATTCACACGAGCGTGTGCGTTTTGCGCGCGCAAAAGGCACTTGACAGCTCCGTGTGTCAGCATCATATGGTGCGCGGCTGCGTGCTTTTCGTGCAGCCGCCATCATTATGACACTCCGTTAGTATGTTTGTAAACAGAAAAGCAAGTGGTGCTTTTCTGTTTTCATTCATACTTTTCAATGCTGTTGCGCGAATCACGCGCGTCCCACGGAAGTGCTTCCATGTGGTGCGCGTAATTTTCACGCACCCATTGACTTCAATGGGTGCGTGATGCGCGAAATACGCACAAAGAACGGACATGTCGTGAGTTTTACGCAGGAGACTCACGCTGCGTAAAAATCACGGACTGTCTGCACTGGCCCATAGACTAATATAGGTCCGTGCGAGACGTGTGAAAATCACGCGCGTTGCACGGACGTATATCACGTTCGTCTGAATAAGCCCTTACTAGGGGACTTGAGGACCTGATCTTCTGATCCCCTATACAATACACTGCACTACTTATGTAGTGCAGTGTATTGTAACTGTCATTCTTCATCTGACAGTTAGCCTATTAGGTCCTGCCTTGGGCAGGTCCTAATAGGACTTCATACATGGCCGACCAGGAAGCCGGTGCTAGGCTTCCTGGTTGCCATAGCAACCACCGGCAGCCCGCGATCGCTTGCGGAGGGGGACCCGAAGGGGTACAGAGGAAGCCCCCTCCCTCTGTCAACCACTTAAATGCGGTGGTCGCTATTGCGGTAACTGAGATCGCTGCCGTTGCAGCAGCATGTCAGCTGTGTATTACAGTTCACACCCACTGAAGATGAAGCGAGCACAGTAACGCCTATTTTCGCAAAGGGGTTAAAAGTAGTTAACGTAGTCAATGGGTGATATAGCAAATGTAGGAACTTCTCTTTTTTCTAGCAACAAAACTTTCCCACTTTTCTATTCTACAGTAGTTTCAACTATTCAGTACTTTAGGGGGAGGTGCTTTTATATAGCGTTCACCGAGCGGATTAAATAAAGCTATATTGTAGTAGTTCAGAATTTTACGGATGCGGTGATACCAGTTATATTAACTTTTATTTATTTTTTTAACATTGCTTTAGGGTAAAAAAAAAAAAAATTTAAAAAATAATATATATATATATATATATATATATATATATATATATATATATATATATATATAGATTTTTTTTAAATCTTTTAATAAAAAAAAAATGTTGGAACATTAAATAAAACATAAAACTACATTTAACAGTTTTTTTACTTTTTTTTTATTAGTCCCCCTAGGTTACTTGGATCGCTTCAATGATATACTGCAATACTAATGTATTTTGGCGCTTATAGAAGATAGGAGGGTGGCAAATGTTGCACATGTTGGTTATAGTGCATTTCCTTCTGAAATACTGGGGAAAATGGGTCGTTTCAGACTATGCTCTGATGAAAAACTTACTTTGATTAAAAAGTTGATTAGAGAGGGAAAAACATATAGGGAAGTGCAGCAAATTATAGGCTGCACAGCTAAAATGATCACAAATGCCTTGAAGTGGCAACCAGAACCTGAAAGACGTGGAAGAAAGTGGGGAATTCCTGTTCGAATGGATCGAAAAATAGCCAAAATGGCAAAGGATAAGCCAATTATCACCTCCAGAAATATCAAAGAAGATCTGAAGTTACCAGTGAGTACTGCTACAATCAGAAGTCAAGTTACCAGCAAGAACTCCCTGCAAAGTCCCGTTATTGAAAAAAAGACATGTCCTGAATAGGTTAAAATTTGCCAAGGAACACATTGACTGGCCCAAAGAGAAATGACGCAACATTTTGTGGTCTGATGAAAGCAAAATAGTTCTTTTTGGGTCCAGTGGCCGCAGATATGTCAGACGACCCCCGAGCACTGAATTCAAGCCAAAGTACACTGTGAAGACAGTAAAGCATGGTGTTCCAAAAATCATGATATGGAGATGTTTCTCAATGGTGTTGGGCCTATTTATCACATACAAGGGATCATGGGTCAGTTTGAATATATCAAAATACTTAAGGGGCCTACGCCCCTAATACTGGTCAGGTCCCTTTCCTCCTTCAGCTCATAGACCCTGCCATACCGGTTGTACGGGGGACTGTGGTGTTATGCGGTGATTTTAATCTTACCTTGGACCCGACCCTAGATAATTCTACTGGTCGCTCCAGTGTCGCCTATGGCGCTATCAGACGGGTGCGACACGCACTGTCACAGCTTCAACTATGTGATGCTTGGCACCTTCAACATCCCTCTGCTAAAGACTTTAGCTTCTACTCTAATCCGCATGGCACCTACAGTTGCTTAGACTACATCCTCCTCCAACATCATGCCCTCCCCTGGGCAGTTTCCACGTCCATAGGCAACATATTATGGTCGGATCATGCCCCTGTGTTTTGTACCTTACACCTTCCTTTTCTCACTAAAGGTCCCTGGTCATGGAGACTTAACGAGTCCCTGCTTCTTGATGGGGTCTGTGGTGCTGAGCTGTTGCAAACGGTTCAAAACTTCACGTCCGATCACGCCCGTGATACCACTTCTCCCATGATGCAGTGGGAGGCGCTCAAATCTGTGCTCCGTGGTGTCCTCATTCAACATGGCACACGCCTTAAAAGAGAATGGGCCTACTCCCTGAAGCTTGCCCTCCAAAAAAAAATCAGGTCCCTCGAATTGGCCTACAAACGTGCGCTTACTCTCCCACTCTTACAGGAGTTACAGAGTGCCCGCCAAGAGGTCAGACGTCTGTTAGACTCGGCCCAGCAGCGTGCCCCCCAGGTTTGTAGGAGTACGTTTTATGAGTTTGGTAACAAAAGCGGACGCATATTGGCCAGGGCGTTAAAGGCTCAGTTGGCCCAATCCCATAAACTAAACATTTAATCCCCTTCTGGGCATGTAGTCCACGCGACCCCAGAGACTGCAGATAGTTTTCACACCTTTTACTCTGATGTATATAACCTTCGAACCTCCGCTGACTCTTCCTCCCTGGACCGAGCTTCTCTCCCCTCTCCCTTCACGTCCTTATCTTGTGCAGTGGCTGAGGAGATGTCCGAGCTGTCTAGTTTTGAATCATGGTCCAACTTTAAGATCAACTTCTCCAAGTCCGAGGCTTTAAATGCATCTCTTCCGCCCTCGACACTATTACTCCTCAAAAGTAATTTCCCTTTTTCCTGGCCTTCTAGGGGTATAACGTATTTAGGAGTGCGCATAAGGTCTGACCTCTCCCAACTGTTTACTAATAACTTTGCCCCTTTACTAGGCAAATTCCGCATTGATCTCGCCTAATGGCATAAAAAGGAATTCTCCTGGCCATATTAACATAATTAAAATGTCACTTCTCCCCAAGTTGTTGTATCTCCTGCAGACGATCCCCATCTCCATCCCCTCCTCTTATTGACTACGTATCCAACAGTGCTTTGGATCCTTCATCTGGCCAGCGGGTCGCCCCCGCCTGAGTAGGACAATTCTTACTCGCTCCAGGGACTCGGGTGGGGTTTGTCTGCCAGACTGTCATCTTTATTATTTGGCGTAGACTCATGCTCGTGTTCTCGACTTTTTTCATAATCATGATTCTAAACTCTGGGTTCAATTAGCCCAACGGCTCTGTACCCGTACCCTATCTACCTTGCCATGGACCCTGTCTGGGAACAGACCGAGACCCGACTCCTTTGTTGTTTTTCATACCCTCCTGGCGCTATGTTCCTCTGGGATAGAGGGCTTGCTCGTGGACCCACTGACCCCTTTTACCGACAACCAAGCATTTCCTGCTGGGGAGGCGCGTCTCTCCTACTGAGGAAGGTCTTCCATTAATCACATGTACTTCACTTAGGTCCTATCCGATTCTTCTTTGCTCCTATTAACCACTATCTGCCCAGCTGAAAAGTGCTCACCGCGTCACATATTTCAATACTCCCAGTTAAAACACTTCTATAATGCTACTAAACGCCAGGCCCACCTTCACCGACCACTTACTGACTTTTAAAGTTTGTGTGTTTCCACCCGATCCCCTGCACATGCCATCTCCAGACTCTATAAATTACTCCTAATCCAGCGATTTCCACACCTCTCAGCCTTCTGCAAGGCTTGGGAGGCTGAATTGAACAAGACATTTACTAATGCACAGTGGAGGCGATCTTTCCACCTGTCCCAGAAAGTGTTGATTGCCATACGAGCCCAGGAAACCAGCTACAAAATAATCTCTAGGTGGTACCGGTTCCCTTCTGCCCTACATAAATGGTACCCGTCTGTAACACATGTTGGCGCTGTGGGGGGATCCATGTCTCATATTTGGTGGAGCTGCCCCTCCCTACGGAATTTTTGGGAGGCGATTCTTAAAATCATACTTGAGGGCTCAGGGGTCTCGGTACCTAGTTCTCCCGAGGCGGCCCTTTTATTTATGTTCCCTATGCCACTACCCATCTACAAACACTCCCTAATTAGGCACCTCCTTCAGGCTGCTAAATCAGTTATTCCCCGCAAGTGGAAAACGGCAACTCCTCCACTGTTGGATGAATGGTTTCAGGAAGTAGCCTTGATACAATGTATGGAACACCTCCTGGCTCACAATCCCCGGCTGCCTCTGCACGATATATAGATACTTGGTCTCCATGGCTTCAGTTTCTCTCCTCTCCCACCTACCGTACTGTAGTGGCCAGAGGCCCAGTGCCCATTCTCCCCCATGAGATTTCGTCTGTAAGGGGACTGCATGCTAGTGTGGAGGGGATTGCTGGATTGCTCGTCCCACTCTGGTATTTATTAAGTGCATAGCTGCCTTTTCTTACTTTTCTGTACCCATGATTATCCGGAGATGGAGTCCAGGCTCACCACGAACTACCCTGGTCTCTTCCCTGCCTTGTTTGTTTCCTATTCTATTTTTCCCTTTCTTTCTTGTGTCTACTCTGAGGGGTTATTTGCTTCCTGTGATTGTGCTCACATGCTATGGCCATTGCGTTTTAGGATGTATAGGAAGATGACTTATCGCATCCTATTTTGTTTTTCTTACATTTCCTTTTAAGCAATACTCCATACCCGTTATGATGCCCAGATGGCTGTTGTAGTGTATGCTCTTCATGGGTTGTGATGTTTACCCTTCTGTTTGGGCTGCGCCCTATTTGTAAAAAAAAAAAAATACTTAAGGAGATCATGTTGCCCTATGCCGTAGAAGAAATGCCTTTGCAATGGGTGTTTCAACACAACAACGACCCAAAACACACCAGTAAGTGAACAACATCTTGGTTACAGACAAACAGGATTGAGATAATGGAGTGGCCAGCCCAATCCCCTGACCTCAATCCCATAGAGTACTTGTGGGGTGACATAAAAAATGCAGAAGAACTGTGGAATGTAGTCCAATCTTGCTCGACTGGAATACCTGTTCAGAGGTGCCAGAAGATGTTCGACTCCATGCAACACAGATGTAAAGCTGTTCTCTGAAACAATGGTTATGCCACTAAATATTAGTTCAGTAAAGTGAAATCTGAAACATTTTTCAGTTTATAAATTAAATATTTTAGTTTTAAAGAAAAATGCTAGCATTGCTATTTTTATGAACAGCCTAATTGTGACGGTCTGTGGGTATGTGGATCCACTAGGCCACACCGCCTTAGCAGGGAGGCAGCTGGCCAAACAAGAGAGCACCCAAGCAATACAAAGTCCCGCACTAGGGTACCTGAATAGTCCAGACAGTGGCCGAGGCTTTAGCACGGATGGAGGTGGGTACAGCAGGTTACGCCAGATGTGGCAGATGACAGCAGGTTGCACCAGATGTGGCGGATAACACTGGACGTGGCAGATGACACTGGACGTGGCAGATGACACTGGATGTGTCAGTCGACACTAGATATGGCAGATGCAATAGGACACGACCCCAACACGAACAGGCTCAGGAACAAGGACACAGCACGGGATACAGGTAGCAGGGCATGGGAAACAACAGGAACAGGATAACACTAAGGGACCATTTGCAAGACTGACATGGGAATACTAACAACACTCCTGGGAAGGAGATGCGAGCCAGCGCTCACAGATCCATGGCTGCGGCCGCCGGGGGTTGAGTAATATTCCTTTTTCTTTACTTTCTATAAAGGATTAACACAAACTGGATACTTTGGATATTTTGATTTGGGATTGAATGTGTAGCATTTCCTGTGCATTTGCATTTAGGCAAATAAAAGTTATTCTAATGATTTTGCTCTTTATTTGCTTTTTTAAACTCACTGCTATTTTTTTTTTAACACTGGTTTGCTCATCTGAATACCGCTCTCTTCCTGATTCCAGTGCAGTTTTTGTTTTTGTCCTGGACCTCGCCATTCCAGAGATATGGCCCACTGTTGTGTTGGCTCTCTCTATGCTAATTTGCTGTAGTTAGCCAACAGGGCGTAAACTACCCTCATACTGCCTCATGCTGATTGGTCAGCATCAGAGGCAGGGAAGCGCTGGAATTAGAGTGACAGCTCTTTTTAGCTCAGCTAACCAGTTGAACTTATATGACCTAGTGACAGATCCTCTTTAAGAAACCTAAATTATAGGAATCATTAGAAAAGGCCTTAGTAAGGAAAAACTCATTGGAACCTGAAATCATTTGACAAATCTTTGACTGATTTACAAATTGTCATCTTGCTATTTTAAAGAAATGTTGAACACTCTCTTTATTTGCAATAAAAATATCTGAAGAATGAACAATAATGTACAAGTCATCGCAGAACCATCTGGTGATAAAATATTGCTGAACATACAGCAATTGTGTAAAGGATCTGCCAGGCACAACTTCTGTGTATACGCCCATAGGTAATCAGTCTGCACCTGAGTCTATGTCTCTGAGACTGACTCCATCTTCCACCACTCAGGATGGCAGGCTTAGGAGTGGGAGAGCCTATCGCAGCCTGGCCAGACGGAGCTAGCTCCCGCCCTCTGTCTATTTGTACCTGCCTTTCCTGTTCCTCCTTTGCTTGTGATTCTTCTCTTGTGGTTTCCTGGCCCAGCTACAGCTTCTGACTATTTGATCCTGCTCCATACTGACCCTGGCTTACTGACTACTCTCCTGCTCTGCGTTTGGTACCTCGTGCACTCCTGGTTTGACTCGGCTCGTTCACCACTCTGGTTGCTCACGGTGTTGCCGTGGGCAACTGCCCCATTTCCCTTAGCTTTGTGTACCCTTGTCTGTTTGTCCCGTGCACTTACTGAGCGTAGGGACTGCCGCCCAGTTGTACCCCGTCGCCTAGGGCGGGTCGTTGCAAGTAGGCAGGGACAGAGTGGCGGGTAGATTAGGGCTCACTTGTCCGCTTCCCTACCCCCTTCATTACTAATTGTTTCTCTTTTTGAATCGCCTGCTGACTCCGGTACCTCCACATTCTTGAGATATATATATATATATCACAGACACACACACACACACACACACACACACACACACACACACAGTACTGTGCAAAAGTTTTATGCAGTTGTTGAAAAATGCTGCAAAGTAAGAATGCTTTCAAAAATGGTAGTGTTAGTTTTTTTAACAATTAACAAAATACAATTAAGCGAATGAACAGAAGAGAATTCTAAATCAGAATCAATATTTGGTGTGACCACCCTTTGCCTTCAAAACAGAATCAATTATTTTAGGTACACTTGCACAAAGTAATGGATTTTGTAGGATTATAGTCAGGAGTAGGATTAACCAATTGTACCAAATGGGTGATAATGATCATCATTTTCAAATGTAGGTTGAAACACAGTCATTAACTGTAACAGAAATAGCTGTGTAGGAGGCTTAAAATTGGGTGAGGCACAGCCAAACTCTGCTGCGAAGATGAGGTTGTGGAAGGCAGTTTCATGCCACAGGTCTACCACGGCAAAACTGAGCACAGCAACAGGACACAAGCAAAGTCTCTCCCAGACAAAGATTTCTAAGCAGACTGGGGTTTCAAGATGTGCTGTTCAAGCGCTTTTGAAGAAGCACATAAAAACAGGCAACGTTGAAGACCGCAGACGCAGTGGTCGGCCAAGTTAGTTTTGCACAGCAGATCAAAGACACATCATCCTTACTTCCTTTTGAAATCAGAAGATGTCCAGCAGTGCCATCAGCTCAGAGCTGGCAGAAACCAGTGGGACCCAGGTACACCCATCTACTGTTCGAAGAAGTCTAGTCAGAAGTGGTCTTTATTGAAGAATTACTGCCAAAAAGCCATACCTTCGATGTGGAAACAAGGAATCAACTCAACTATGCCTAAAAACTGAAGTGCACGAAAATGGCAGCAGGTACTCTGGACTGATTAGTTAAAATGTGAAATATTTGGCAGCTTCTTCACCGAAGGGCTGGAGAGCAGTACAATAATGAGTGTCTGCAGGCAACAGCGAAGCATGGTGGAGATTCCTTCCAAGTTTGGGGCGGCATTTCAACAAATAGAATTGGGATTTGGTCAAGATTAATGGCATCCTCAATGATGAGTAATACAGGAAGATAATTATCCATCATGCAATACCATCAGGGGGTCGTCTGATTAGCTCAAATGTATTCTGCAGCAGGACAACGACCCCAAACAAACAGCCAGTGTCATTAGGAACTATCTTCAGCGTAAAGAACAACAAGGAGCCCTGGAAGTGATGATATGACCCCCACAGAGCTGTGATCGCAACATCATAAAGTCGGTCTTAAATTACTCGAAGAGACAGAAGGATTTGTGGAAGCCTACATCCACAGAAGATCCGTGGTTAGTTCTTCAAGATATTTGGAATAACCTCCCTGCCCAGTTCCTTCAAAAACTGTGTACAAGTGTGCCTAGAAGAATTGATGCTGTTTTGAAGGCAAAGGGGGGTCACACAAAATATTGATTTGATTTAGATTTCTCTTCTGTTCATTCACTTTGTATTGTTAATTGATTTAAAAAAAACTATTAACCCTTTTATTTTTGAAAGCATTCTTACTTTGCAGCATTTTTCCACAACTGTCTAAAACATTTGCACAGTACTGTATCTCTATCTACATTTTTTTTTTGTTCTTTTTATTTAAAAGTGGTTTCCTATAGGGCTGAAAGTATTATTTCGAGAATGACAAAAAAAGTACAAAAATATACTTTTGTACAATAAATATTTGAATATGTTAAAGATGTACTAAAATGAATAGCACTAACTAATTTCTTTGAATGTGAAATATTTCTTAGGTGATAAATGAAAATATTTTTGTGAACTGCATTTTTTTTTCTAAACATAACAGTAATAGCAGCAGAAATATTACATGTCAAAACACAAAAGGAAATGTTAAATGAACGCTTCAGGTTTATTAATATTAAGTGGGAGATGTCACAGACATTTAAAAATAGCATCTATCAAGTACCCATTTTCTTACTAAGAGAAGTAAATGGACCAGCCATTTTCCAAGCAGGTGGGTAACTTAATTTTTTACCATATAATACAAAAGAATAGGCTGCAGTGCTTTCTACCAGTAGAAGAGCTGTATCTATAGAAATTGTGTGCATGTATATATACACATTTATATACACATACACACATAGGCATATATACATATATACATATATACATATATACATATATACATATATACAATAACATGAATACATATATTAAGGGGTGACTTAAGTGCAAAAACTCTACTTCACAAGAAGAAATAACAACACCCCTGTGTAGTATGTATTGAGTTGGTTTCAAAACCTATAAACCACTATAAAACAGCAACCAATGGGGAAGCTTTATCAAACCCAGTATGAATGAAACATGAAAGAGTTGTCCATAGCAACCAATTAGGTTGCAGTTTTTTATTTTTCAAAGGGCCTCAGAAATGAGAGCTGGATTCTGATTGGTTCCCATGGATAACTCCACCACTTGTCCATTGCACTAGTTTTGGTAAATCTCCCCCAATGTTTTCAGAGGTACCTGAGAATTGTAAGAAAAAAAAATCAGAACATACACTGAAAGCACTGGTAATCAACTCAAATATAGAACCGGAATGACAAAAAAAACAATTGTAAAGTAGGAGTGTAATTAGATTAGTCTGCTAAATAAATCCCTTGTATATTTACATGCTATATCCATAACAGTATTCAGCGGGAGATCATCGGAAAACATTTGTTATGCCACATTGCCAGTCTCCTGATGATTCCTGAACAACTTCTTCCAAATCCAGTGTTTGAGTTATGTCTTCCCCACCTTCCTCTTCTTCTTGGTGCATAGAAACTTCCTCTATAAGGTCTGTAACGTAATAGGACAGTGGAGAAGATAAATCAATTAGGCTTAATGGACAGGTAAGTAATGCCTTGTCTAAAGTTGGCCATACATTACTGATTTTAGACGTCCGTTTTCTGAACGACTTTGTTGTCCATGGTTGGTCTGTGAAGGTTTTTATTATGGACGACAACGCCATAAGTTAAAACGAAAAACTGCCGATTGATCTCTGCCTTGATCTGTGTCCTGGTCTGGGCTTCTATAGCGGACATGCAGATCTGTATCTGATATTAATAAGTTAATCTGCTCTTGTTAGTAGACCCTTTTACATGGGACGATGCTATACTGTATGGGGATGAACGATCATTAATACGGTTGTTTGTTCCCCATCAGTTTGCATCATTGTCAGCAGCACATCCCGTTTACATGGGAAGATGTGCTGCCGACAATGATAATTTTATAGGCTGAATAAAAGATGTGATCAGCCAACAAACGAGGTTGATCGCTGTACTGTTTATACGGGCCAATAAATCAGCCGAACGAGCCGTCTTACAAACACTCGTTTCTGATTATTGGTCCATGTAAATGGGTTTTCCCAGTAACACGTGTCCCCTATCCACAGACTAGGAGATACATGTGTGATCGCTGGGGGTCTAACCACTGGGACCCCCAGCGATGAGGAGAATGAGGGACTGAAAGTCCCCCATAGTGCTTTATAAAGATGGAGCGCTGGCGCGCATGCTCGGGTAACGCTCCATTCATTTCTATGTAGCTGCCGGAGAGAGCGGTCCCGAAAGTCCCATAGAAATAAATGGAGAGCTCGCCGAGCATGTGCACCAGCGCTCCATTCTCATGGACCAGTTTGGGCGACTTTCGGTCCCCCGTTCGCCTCACTGCTGGGGGCCCCAGCAGTCGGACCCCCAGGTATCACACATGTACCCCCTATTCTGTGGATAGGGGATACAAGTGTTATGTGGGAAAAACCCTTTATTAAGGCTCTGTCTCTGGGGTTATGGCTTCTGTTTTGACAGGATCCATGACGTATATAGGACAGATTTGATTTGATCTGCCCGAAGCCGGTTTTTTCTTCTGATTGACTTATAATAGGTTACGCCTCATTCACACGACAGGATCCGAGTGTCGGCCGATAAAATCGGCCGTTTTGCATCCGTTCCGATTCCGTTCCGGGCCATGTTGCCGTTTTTAACGGCCGATTTTGACCCGTTTTGCATCCGTTTTTTCCCTGTCAGTTTTAAAATCAGATGAATTTCATTTAAATTTGTTGCCACACACAGCCCTTTGTAGATAATGCCACACAGCCCCCTGTAGGTAATGCCACCCAGCTCCCTGTTGGTTGCACCCCCCCACATTCCAGGAGAAGTCACTGACTTCAATGTCCATATATGGACAGTGTAGTCACTGACTAATCCTGGATAGGAATTCCCTGCCACAGGTCGGGAATTCCGCTGCAGAAGTGAGTGACATCGCTGTGTCCATATATGGACAGTGTAGTCACTGACTTCTCCTGGAGAGGAATTCCCTGCCACAGGTCGGGAATTCCGCTGCAGAAGTGAGTGACATCGCTGTGTCCATATATGGACAGTGTAGTCCCTCACTTCTCCTGTAGCAGAATCCCCAGCCGAGGATGATGGGAGGAGGAGGATGATGGGAGGAGGAGGATGATGGGAGGAGGATGGGAGGAGGAGGAGGAGGATGGGAGGAGGATGAGGATGAGGAGGACGCGAGCGACGGAATACATGGCCGTCACTCGGGACACATTCCGGTGATGGCCGTGTATTACAGGGCCCCATTGACTTCTATGGGAGCCGGGCAAACGGCCGAAAATAGGGCATGTCCCATTTTTGGACGGCCAGGTTTCCCGGGCCATCAAAACATCGTGTGAATAGCCCCATTAGGGGTCTATTGTTCCTAATGCAGCCGGGTGACGGCCGATTTATGAACGGCCCTCACCCGGCCAGGAAACCCTGTCTTGTGAATAAGGGCTAAGTCAGGTTTCTGTTTACTTGATGTAATAGTCAAATAGCAATGGAAAATCAGATAGAAAAGAGCTATGTGGGTCTAAAAAGAGCTTAACAAATTCTGGGAACTTCAATTGCAGCCCCAAGTTTGAGACAAAACTATTTTTACAATGTGCATAGCCAACTTATGTACTATTTCTTACAATATATTACATCTCCGTATACCAGAGCTAACTCAGTCTCACATTAATGTGTACCATTAATAATTTTAGGATTATGTATAATATTAAAAGATTATATTGTAGCATTGTACAGCTGAAAACAAGCCCGTTTATAAAATTAAGGGTGCACATACCAGGGTAGGCATGGGTCCGTTTCATATGAAGCTTCATATTGCATTTCTGAGAGAATGTCATTGAGCAGTAATCACATCTGTAAGGCTTTTCTCCAGTATGCTTCTTCATATGCACCTGCAGTGCACTCTTCTGGTTGAAAGCTTTCTCACATAGCGTGCACTGAAAAGGACGCTCTCCTGTAGGCACATACCATGATTGGAATAAAACGTCAGCTTTCTTATTCTTATTTTTACAATGAACTGCAAAGTTTAAATGCCTTTATATTCTATCATATTACAATAAACTATTTGATGTCCTTAAATTTGCAAAGTTCCAGGATGTAGCAACCAAGATTTGTTGAAACTAAATAGGCTTTATTTATTTTTTTACAACTACTGTAAAATGTAACAAGTATTTTGAAAAACATTTCAGTTAAAATGTACACAAAAAGTTTAGTGACTTAATTAACTTTTCCGGTGGGATTCTGTTATTTGCTGTGTTTTTTCTTGCATTTGTATAAAAACTTGCACAAGACTGTATGTGACCAAGCAGCTTAATCTAGCTTAGCCTAGCACAGCCCTGTCACATTATGAGAGCCATTTCCTCCTGTATATATGGCAGCTCTTATTACAGAGGGCAAAAAATAAAAAATAAATAAAAAATTATCGCAAAGCTCTTTTCTGACCTCTTAGAGGACACACTTTTAATTTTTTCTAAACAAAGCCAAATAACCCATTCCTCACCCGGCAACCATACGAGAAGCTATTCCTCACCCGGCAAACATACGAGAAGCAATTCCTGACCCGGCAACCATACGAGAAGCCCTTGCCTGATGCAGTTCCCCTAACTAAGCCATGCTCTATGTGTAAAAATAAAAGGCAAATTATAAAAATATCGATTTTATTTTCATTTGTTTTAAGTATATATATATATATATATATATATATATATATATATAAAATAGTTTGAACTGTAAACATTTTATATTTTTAAATTACTTTTCATGCCACTAAATGAAAATAAAATGCGGGGAATTTATTACCCTTCCTACGCCAGTTTTCTGGCATAGAAAATTAGCAAAATGCAAAAATTTGTGCTGAGAACTCCTAGCTGGTGTAGATTTTACTGTGTGGGGCGTAGCAAGGTAGAGGCCATGTCCTGAACCTCTCCCCCTCTTCGAACAATAAAATAAGCACAATTTAAAAAAAATAAATATATTATATGGCACGGCAAGAAAAGGCTGATTGGTGGGTGCGTGCTTCCAGGCAAACGACCACTTCACCTATAGCATAAATCCAATCCACAAAATGGAAGTAGCACTCCAAGATATAATCCAATAAAAAAAATATGTTATTCACCCAGTGTCCACTGAATGCTTTAGTGCAGTGATCCCCAACCACCAGGCCGCGGATCATTTGGTACCGGGCCGCGGTATCTGGTTTCCGCCCCGGTGACCTCAGGGAATTTCAGGTGAAAAACCGCACCAAACTGTGGTGCAGTTTTTCGCACGGAATGTCTGCTGCAGAAAACAGCTGAACAGGCCTCCTCGGAGGATATCTCATCCCAGGAGACCGCTGCGGCCTGTAATTTTTCTGCAGCGGCGGTCACATGGGATGAAACGTCATCAAATAAGGCCGGCCCTCTAACATCATCGGTTTCATCCCATGTGACCGCCGCTGGTCCCAGTTCCAACTGCATCCTTAGAATGCAGATACAGTTGAATTGAATGCTGGAGCAAGAGTGACGGCTCCTTGCCCCAGCATTCACTCTGCCGTGAGCGGCTCGGCGCAGGCAGGCACGATGTTGTGACATCAACGTGAAGAGAAGGATCCTCCACCTGTCGTGGGAATGGAGATAGGTACGTAATTATGTTATTTTTTATTAGGCACATATTGGGGCATTATACTGGGTATGGGAGGTGGGACTGATATGGTGGCAGCTATGGGAGAATTTTACTATATGGGGCAGCTAAGGAGGGGCCTTATACTGTATGGGAGGCCTTATACTGTATGGGAGGCCTTATACTGTGGGGCAGCTATGTCGGCATTATACTGTGATATTGTGAGGGGGCAGCTATGGGGAGCATTATACTATGGGGGCATTATACTGTGTGGGGCAATCTATGGGGAGCATAATACTGTGTGGGGGCAGCTATGGGGAGCATTATACTATAGTGGCATTATACTGTGAGGGGGCAGCTATGAGGAGCATTATACTATGGGGCATTATACCGTGGAGGCAGCTATAGGGGCATTATACTGTGGGGGGCATCCATGGGGACAGTTGGGCAAGGCGGCTGGGCATAGGTGCGGGCAGGGGTCTGGTGGTGTTTGGGAGGGGCAGGGGGGCCAAGCTGAATTATTTTCAATGGGGAAAACCCGCAAAAAAGAAGCAGTGTTTCCGCAAATACAATGGACTTTCTGTGGAATCAAATTCTGCGCTCAGTATTTACGCAGAGTGTGGATGAGACTTGTTTTATCTCATCCACTTTGTTGCTACTGTACTATGCTGCTTCCGATTTCCGCAGCATAATACAGGTATTATAATACATGTATACACCGTATTTATGCAATGAGTGAACTGACTAACCCCCGCCCCCTGGAAAAAGGTTCTTGCATCAAACTGGTCCTCAGTGCAAAAAAGGTTGGCGACCACTCCTTTAGTGAACACTGGGTGAATAAAAGTTTTTTTATTGGATTATATCCTGGAGTGCGGTTTACATCTGTGGACTGGATATAGATTATATATATATATATACATATATATTGCTTGAGAAAGGCCCCACGGAGTAGGGCTGAAACGTCGCAAGCGGCGATTAAATTGATCCTATTTTTCACCACTACTGGAGTGCTGTCTCGTATCTTGGAGTGTACTGGTTATTTGGGACACTGGTCGTGTGTCTGAACAGGAACTTTTGCACCCTACACTGAAGGAACGGCGCTGCTTTTTCTTTGTATGTATATATATATATATATATATATATATATATATATATATATATATATATATATATATATATATAAAAAAACACACACACATACATACATACATACACACACACACACACACACACACAGCTTCTACCCACCTGGTCACCTCGGACAAGATAGGGTACGGATGCAGGGCAGAATCAGGGTATTGTATGCGGGGCAGCACTCAGGATGTTGAGTGCTGCCCGGCATCAGTACCTTGTATGAGCTGCAGCCTGCAGTAAGATGTTGGGAAGAAGCGGAGTGGTGAGCATACATATTTTTTATTTCATGTACGAACGATGTGGGAGGGAGAGTGACGGGCGTAGTATGAAATGCCAGCCTTAATAAATCTCCGCCTACGTGTGTAAAAAATGGAAAAGAGCAATATTGGTCACAAAAAAGATGCAAAAATAATTTGAATAGCCCAAAAATTAAATAGTTATAACCGCTTGACCAGAATATGTGTAAAATATCTAAAACCGGTCTGTTTATTAAGTACAAAAATACAACCGGACATAAACTCCTCAAAAACCGTCCACTATCTTTTGAAGACAGGTGGTGCATCTGCAACGACGTCTTTTGGGGTTGCTGTAGAAGAGGCTGATAAGCAGAGCAGCCTGCTGAACACAGCTGGGAACGGAAAAACATTCAGACCCTAGCTATTTAATCCTTTGATCGCCGCTGTACGTGACCGTGGCACGATCAAAGGGAACACCCCTCTTCGATCGCGTCACTCTGGGCTGCCATTAGGGCAGTACTGGTGGTACTGCTGTCAGGGGCCCTGCCAGATATGTAAAAAAAAAAAAAAAGGGGCCCACATGCTGCTTCCGGCATCAATGTGGCTATTGCAATTGGGCCTGTATAAATTCACATTGAGCGTGCGGGCCCTCACCTATTGTAGGATGAGGGCCCGTTCTTTACACCAGAGTATTACTATAAAAGGCCCCACCTGTTCTCCCACCCTCCAAGTCAATAGAATTGCTGGAGCGAATGCCGGCCAGCCCTATCTTCTATTCTCTTCCTCAGCGACGCAACGTATCGTGCATGGTTGCGTGTGAGGTGGAGATGGATTCGTCATCTATCCCGCGGTGCTGGGAGTTCTGCCACCACCATTTGCCTTCTGTATCAGATGGAGCATACAGGAGCAGAAGCACAGTGAGTATTGGTGTGTAGTGTAGGAGTGAGGCCTGGGAGAGTTCCTGAAGTTGCAGCCTATTCTGTGTTTTGTACAGGCAGGCAGCAGCTTTAGTGTTTTTTTCCTTCCTTGCCCCCTCTCTTGTTACCTAATGTGTGCCATTTGCTCTCCCCTAGGGAACCCCTGCCAAAGTGTGTCTCTCTCCCGACACCTCACAGATCTCTGCCCTTTAATTGCATGCCACTGCCACATTGCATTTTACCCCTGCCTTCTTGCACCTCCCCATGGAGTCGGGACTGAGGTCTAAATACTTGTTTTTTTTTTCCCGGTCTGGGGTCTGAATTTTTTAAGGGTCTGATCTGGGGTCTGAATCAATTTTGGGGTTTGGTTTAGGGTTTTAATTCATTTTGCCATCTGGTCTGGCCACATGCGAAGAGGCTGAGAC
The DNA here is from genome assembly GCF_050947455.1 of Rhinoderma darwinii. Lineage (NCBI taxonomy): Eukaryota > Metazoa > Chordata > Amphibia > Anura > Rhinodermatidae > Rhinoderma > Rhinoderma darwinii. The sequence goes on along the minus strand of NC_134691.1, from coordinate 130,621,905 downwards.
TTCACCCAGGCATGCCGCTGCAGATCGTTCAACCTGCAAGCGCTAGAACTGCAACTTGGTGAGTGACTGTGCCATAAAGAGAACCTTTCACCTCCCCATACATGTGCAGCATGTAATGAGGAGGGCTGCACAAACCCTGGGGCACTTTACATTTTTTTTCTACCTACCTCCGTTATTTAGATATCGATGTCGCTATATTTGGCGCCCAATATTTAAATAACCCCCTGAACAGTCAACGGGGCGTGTACTGTGAAGGGGGCGTGTTACTATGGCTGTGACACTGTCCAATCAGATATGGACAGTGCCACAGCATGAGAGAGTGTGTGATTGCAGTCTTTTCATCCAAACAGGCAAGGGGGCGTGTCACTTCTACGGACAGTGTGAGCTGGAGAGGAGAGCCCTCTCTCATCTCTTCAGCTCGTGAGAGATCAGTCTTGTACTTGGTCTGACGACACGCCCCCTTGCCAGTTCGGCAGACAATACAAGACTGATCTCTCACAAGAGCTGAAGAGATGAGAGAACACTCTCCTCTCCAGCTTACACTGTCCGTAGCAGTGACACACCCCCTTGCATGTTCGGGTGAAAAGATTGCAATCGCACACTCTCTCTCCTCGCTCTTGCTGTGGCACTGTCCATATCAGATTGGACAGTGTCAGAGCCATAGTAACACACCCCCTTGACAGTACACGCCCCGTTGACTGTTCAGGGGGTTATTTAAATAATCGGGCGCCAGATATAACGGCACCGATATCTAAATAACGGAGGTAGGTAGAATTTTTTTTTTAAAGTGCCCCAGGGTTTGTGCAGCCCTCCCCATTACATGCTGCACTCAGCTGCACATGTATGGGGAGGTGAAAGGTTCTCTTTAAAACAAGCAGCGGCTTCAGTGCAATGTTTTTTTTTTCTGTTGCCCCCCTGCCCCTCCACAGAGACCCAGCCAGTTTGTGTCTCACCCTGGTCTCCCTACTGTCACTTTTTGTTCCCCGTTCTCTTCTTCCCCCACAGATCCTTGCCACATAGCCCCCCCCCCTTGGCCCCACCTGTTGACTATCTCCACCCTGCCCCCTCCACAAAGCTCCTGTCAGTATGCGTCTCACCCCTGCCCCCTCCCACAACTTTCCGTCTCCAGGGGTTTCAGACTCTTCGGCTGTATGGGGCCCTGAAGTTCCTGATGGCGGCCCTGGCGTCACTGGAAACCCAGTGACGTGATCGAAGACCAGGGAATCCCTCTGAGGTTAGCTCTAGAAACCTAGAAAGAACCCCAGGGCTGTCTGTTCAGTTTGCCTGCTGTTAGGGCACACTATATGTTTCCCTAACAGAAGCCTGTGTCATAGTGACACAGTGTAATGTATTAGCATACAAAAGTATGTTAATACATAATCAGTAACATATCTACATGACTGTAACAACCTGAAGAATTAATTCAACAGGTTATTTAGCGTGAAACATGAATGGGATAAAAAAATTATTTCCTATATTCACGCCGTATAAATAAATTATATAACTTACACAGTGAATTTTTTTCTACCCCCAAACAGCGCAAAAAATAAAATAAATCTCCCGCTTAAAACAAGGTCTCATACAGCCACGTCAATAAAAAAAATAAAAAAGAAAGTTATGGCTGCTGAAAGGCAGAGGCAAAAACTTAAAAATGTAGCTGGTCATTAAGGCCTTTTCAGGCCCGGTCATGAAGGGGTTAGAAAGGTTAAACTGTAACATTATAAATATGCTGTGCTAAGGTGGAGCTTTTCTTTAAATACAAGTGTGGGTCACTTTGTGTGCTTAAGCGGTTTTAATTATGTACAGAATACGTGGTCTGTGTTATCTATCCATTAAAAATATAGTTATAAACTGGATTCTGCTTTTCTCACATCTTTGTAATGCAGATACCTGCAAAGGAACTAAAGTTATGTTCAGCATATATTGCTCTCTCCTAGAACTTACTGAGAAGTCACCTTTAGGATATGTTCACACGTGGCAGATTTATTGCAGAAATTTCTGCAATTGCAAACATTGATGTAACATAAAAATCATATGCACAACTAAATCAAAGAACTTTTTGGACTGATTATTTTGCCTGGGAAAAAAAACCTTTAAAAGCAACATGCTTACAGCCTAAAGTATTTCTTATTAATTGAAATCGAGGTCAGCGTCTAATCTAGGAGACATGAATGAATAAAGACAAGCTTTTTGAAGACGTGTCAAAGGAGCTTAAAGCCTGCTTGGCTGTCTGATGTCCTCGGTTATCACCATACAATCAATGAACATTTTCAGCATAGCTTTTTGTAATGCATCGATAAGAGGACTCCTAGAATTTCTATTGCGTTTTGTACCTTAATAACTGCTGTTTTTTTCTTTTTAGTATATATTGTTCTACACATATTGTATGCTGAAGGTTTGACCGCAAAGTTTAAAATTAACCAAAGGCAATGACCATTTAGAGATCATGATCAGTGTGACTGGTACAAAGGCTGATCTTGGGGTTTATTGTGCAGCTTGTCACGTGTAATCGAATACTGAGAGGAGAAGACTTTGTACTATAGCGTCATTGGCATACATTCTGAACTTTTGAACATAATTGACAATAATAAATCAATTACAAATAGTGTTTCAACATGGCACCCCCCATTCTTTTCCCCCTATCAGCTCAATGGTACTTGATGGTATCTATGGCACAAGTTATGTCCGCTTATATTTAAAGGAAGACAAAAAGTACATAAAAGGCATGCCATACTGTTCTATGAGGTCAGAATTCCCCCAATTCCGCAAATAAAAGTGCTGTAGCATTCTTTTGGAGATTTCGGTCACCTCCACCCTATCTAGAATGTCATGTCCCACCACAGATTCTTTTGTATGTGGAATTGTCAACGTTCCTATTAGGCCATGTTTACACAGGGCGGATTACGCTGCGTAAAAGTACACAGCTTATCTGTTCTGTAGCCCACAGGGAATTCCGCCTGAAAAACCGCACTAAATTGTGGCGCAGATTATCTGGTGGACTCTTCACTGCGGAAACACTGCAGGCATGGTCATAGAGACACGTTCCGTGAAGCCAGGCCTCCTTGGATGATGCTGCAGTCCATGTGACCGCTGTAGCCTGTGATTGGCTACAGAAGTCACATGGAATGAAACGCCATCTCAGGAGGCTGGCCTGGACGGAGAATAGAAGAACACGTTACTATGATAATGCCCAGGTTGTAAGTATGATTTGCGATTAAAAAAAATGTACTGCAGGTCAATAAATTAATGTTTTTTTCAGCTGTTTTTTTCTGCAGAGTGTGTTGTTCAAATCGTATCCACTCTGCGACTATTGTAATACGCTGCGCATTTTCCGAAATGAAATCCGTTGCGGAAAATCCGCAGTGTTTACACTACATGTTAACATACTACTAGTACTACTTACTATAGGGTCTGCCCTTTAAAGCAGCTTTGTCCTGTCTCGAGGACCCCTAGAGAAAGTCTAGGAGTTCTGCTTCCCCTGGACTCACAAGCTCTCTCTACAAGTCCTGGCTAGATTCAGTATTAACATGTAAAAAGCGGTTTAGATCCGATCACAGAAAACGATATATGCCCGAGCTCAGCGTCTCCCCCTCTATCCTATGCTGCTAGGCGAGCATAGACCTAAAAGAGCCTCTTTTGAGGAAGTTTGAAAACTTACAAATAATTTGGGAGGCACAGTAAAGATAAATCTTGAGAAGTATCAGTCAGTATGAAGTCAGACAGGAAACATCGTGATCAAGCAAAATATTCAAGGGAAAGTCTTATGTTGGCACAACATGCTTAACATTGAGGACATAGTTAATAGCGGTTACACGTAATTCCTGTTTAAATGCAGCTGAATATTCAGGTTCATCCAAGTTTTAATAGGAAATAATAGGTAATAATAATCCGCGATCCAAAACTTTTCTAACAGGGAGTGTGATTAAGAATGAACCTTTCAGAAAGGCTTATTTTTCTGTATCATATATAGTCAATGTTTGGACTACTGAGGAGAAGACGAATGAATTAGACTTGAGTTTTGTGGAACATATAATTAAAGCGACCGTCCAGTCAGCAGTTAAAAAACTATATGCAAGTCAGTACCTACAGTAGATGATTACCAGCTATTTATTTTCCCCAGATCTTGCGGCTTGGCCGCTAATTAGTGAAGATTCATTAGGACAGAGTTATGATCTGTGACTACAGTTTAGCAACTGTGCCAACATAGAGTCTGAGGTAACCTAAGACACACCTCCCGACTCATCATTGGTTCCGGCAACGGCTCTGTCCCTCCCCCTGTAGCTCTTTCTCCTCAGATTGGCTGCTGTATAGAAACACAGATCACCAGGAAGTCAGTGCATAGAAAGTGTGTTTCTATTAAAGCAAGGGCAGAATGATTATAAAGTACAAACTAGTAAACCTCCAGTGAGAAAAAGAAGATTATCAGGTAATTGCCATACATATGCTGAAGCAAATGAACCCTAGTAAGATGGAGCATGGGGAGTCCCTTTAATTAAAAAACTTGATTTACTTAAAGGGGTTTTCTCATCAGAGACATTTATGACATATCCACAGGATATAATCCAAAAAATACAATATTTGAAGCAATACAAATCCCGTTATCAGGAGCGGTGTCACGCTGTAAGATCAGACAAACCCAGTCTGACGTAATGTAATCTTCAGAAAAAGAGTGGTGAACAGCAGCACACGTCTCCCAAGTTTCAATCAATAAGTTCTTTTATTGGTCAAACATCCAGTAAAAAATGGCAACGTTTCGACCCGTGACAAGTGGATGGTCTTTCTCAAGGCTTGAGAAAGACCCTACACTTGTCACGGGTCAAAACGTTGCCATTTTTTACTGGATGTTTGACCAATAAAAGAACTTATTGATTGAAACTTGGGAGACGTGTGCTGCTGTTCACCACGCTTTTTCTGAATATCCACAGGATATGTCATAAATGTCAGAAAGATGCAGGTCCCACCTCTGGGACCCCCACCTATCTCTAAAACGGGGCCCCCTAAACCCCATTCTACCGCTCTGTGTTGTGGCTGATGTGTGTGATTTCCGAGCTCGCGGAGCTACGCTGTTTCTGTAAGTCCCATAGAACTGAATGGTAGTTACATAAACTGCATAGCTCGCATGCTACATGGCTTCTGTAACTGCCATTCACTACTATGGGAGTTACGGAAACAGCGTAGCTCAGCGAGTTATGCGGTTTCCGTAATTCATGGACTGGAAATCACACGCTTCAGCCACAACACAGAGCGGAAGAATGGGGTTTAGGGGGCCCAGTTCTAGAGATGGGACCCGCATCTATCTGACATTTATGAAATTTCGCTTTGATAGTTTTCATAAGAAAATATTCGGCTCAAACTAAATTTACAGTTGCAGTATTACAGTGTTGTATGTTAATTAACTTCTACAACATTTCTGCCATTGTCTTAAAGTACATATTCATTATCTTGTAACACAGTACTTTTCACCTTTGCCTTCTCAATTTCAAGCCCATTTAAAGTTATTGCCTGTATGTTTAAATATATGGATACACAAAAGTTAAACTCGCATAAAGACTCTGAAAATTGAAGCAATTATGGGAGAATACATGGAATCTTACAAATTGCATCATAAATAAACTCTTTCTGAGAACGCTGCAAACATTTTTTTCTACTTAATGACAGTTATTAAGAAGATGAAAGCTCAGGGGAATTGTTAGGATATGAAGCTTGCACATTTATTCAGACAATGAAATGATACTCAAAGCCTTTCAGAGGTCCTTCAGGAACAGCAGAATGTAAATACATAACAAAATCATTTTGGAACATTCTTCTTTAATGTAAAGGGAAAGGCAAATGTCTCCTAATTGCTCTGAAATCAAACACTACGGTTATTCCTAAATCCACTGTCAGTCAGAACCATCACAATGCTAATGTTCTGCACAGTCCGAGAACACTAGATTTTACAAGGAGATTAGTATACCAACAACTAGAGGAAAAACCAGCACATGCGGTGCATCTAGATAAAACATGAACTTCATGTATCCGTCTTATGTAACCCAGCAGAAACAATTAATAGTAATGACTGCACTCTTAGAACTGAAGAATTTATTAGGGAATTGTGTTGCCATAGGGGTCATCACAAAAGAGTTTTGTGTTGACAAGCTTCTGCCCACATATTAGCTATGTAAGTCAACAGAAAATATTTTCACGTAAAATCTACATTTACACGAAATGTATTTACTGTTATTTTTAGAACTAGAAAGGTTATAAAGGATGAACCTCCTATTTTATTTTTTTTATTTTTTATTTTTTTAAGTTTCAAATTATAGTGACCCTTCCTGCTCTGGTGTACACCACCTATTAAGTCATAGAAATTGTAGGTATGGGGAAAGAGGAAAATAGAGCAAGATTGGTCAATGTCGCCTTCAATTCTTATCATTGATACCGACTGGTATAGGAAAAGGAAATTCTTGTGCAATGTCCCCTTTTCCTTATATTGAACAACAATTTTTAATTATGTTTAATTTTTTATTTTGTAATTTTTATTACTTCATTTGTTGTAAATGTTTTATTTGTATTTCAAATCCCGTTGATTAAGAGGCCATTATATGACTATTCCTCTTCAATGGGAAAAAGGAGGGAGTACTCCAAAAACTTGTGTTGTAATTATGACTTCTTGCATAAATTCACACAACATAGAGTTAAAAGCTGCAGCCTGTGTCAGATGAGCAGTTGGATCAGATTACACCAGGAGAAGGTAAGTTTCCTAGTTCATATAACTTATGGTTGTGTGTATTAAGACTTGTACAACACTTTCACTGTACTGGGAGAAAATAAATCTCCCAGTGCGTCGTTGTGTGCGTCCATGCTTTACGTACTGCCCCGAGTATCGCTGCTCCAAGACCTGTCAGTCGAGCAGCGAGACCGGGATCGCAGCTGTCACTGCACTGGGGTAGACACACTCCCAGTCTGCAAACACACACTTCCGAACAAGGAGATCGAGTTTACAGGCTGTATCGTGCCTGCATACATTCAGAGTGTCAGCCGTGGGTGCCGTGACGTCATCAGCACGCGATGGCCGGGTGGCATGAATGATTGACGTCGCCACTACACTCACTCAATCCCATTGTGATTAAGAGCCTGTCTTTGGGTATGGTAGGATTAGTTATTTTGTATTATTCTAATCTCTCCCTCATTATTCATTCCCTATTATCTGGTCGGTATTGTCCCGACGTACGTTTCGCTGAGCAGTCTCAGCTTCTTCCGGGGGCGGGAGCATTTTGTTTCTGGTGCTTTTTATAGGCCAGAACTTGACTGACATTTAGTTTAGCCAATCAAAATAAAGGTAACTTGTTATAATGTGTGTCTTGTTGGGAGTACACAGTAGTGTGAGTATTTGTTACATTTGTAACAGGACATTTCCAGTACACAGTAGTGTGAGTATTTGTTACATTTGTAACAGGACATTTCCAGTACACAGTAGTGTGAGTATTTGTTACATTTGTAACAGGACATTTCCACCAGGTTATATCCCGTACTTTAATGTGTTTAGCAAAAACAACAATTATCAATTGGTTAGTTAAGCCTTGTCATCACATATAGTAACCTCAATATTACTTCATATATAATTTAATTATTAAATATACAAAAAGAGGCTAAGATTATTTTATTACTGTAACATGTATTTTTGACTCTTTTAATAAAGGCTCTCATATTGTGCCAATCGTTATTAATATTTTTATTCTTTCGTTTTTTACTTATTTATTATTTTTTTATTATTTGTTTTTTATTTACTTTTATTTTTTATTTATTTTCAATGTAATCAATCTTTATTTCGATCTCTTTCATAATTTTTCAAGAGAAAGTCATACATATATAGTGTAGAAGGAAAGGACACCATTGTAGACTTTGGCATGAGGGATCTTTAATTTAATGATCCACATACTATGTCCCATTTAATACAAGATATATTGGTAGTATAAATAACACTGTTGGTTATTTGTTGACAAAGCAATTGTCATTCTTTAACTGGTTCGTAGAGTTTCCATTATTTTTCTTAAGATCTTTCTATTTTATTAAATATTCCACCTTTTGTGAGAAAATAACTAAATTTATATCAAGTGGCATAGCTGGCATAGTCTATTCCATACAGGCAGAATGATTCTATCTTTTGTGGGGTGACCACTAGGATTTCTCATTATAGCATGGGGTAGATCTATTGAGTATTCCATGTGTTTAAAGAAAACAACCAAAATTAAAGGACTCGTTAAGTCCACTAGGGCTCACCGAGTTCATTTAAAAAAAAAAAAAACATAAAACATTTACAACAAATGCAGTAATAAATATATACAAATTACAAAATAAAAAATTCTTGTGCAATAAAAGGACAAGGGGACATCGCACAATAATTTCCTTTTCCTATACCAGTCGGTATCAATTAAAAGAATTGAAGGCGACATTGACCAATCTCGCTTTATTTTCCTCTTTCCCCATACCTACAATTTCTATTTTTATAACTATGATTTATATAGAAGTAACATTCTGCAGCGTTGTACACAAATTATCGGGGGTCAGTGAATAAAGGTTTTAGAGAAAAAAAAAAGTCTTGTAATAAAAGCAGCCCTATAAAGAAAATCTAGCTACTGACTCGATGATATATTGTCTGGTCTGGCTATTTAGTCGCATCAGCGGGACAGCTTTAGTGTTATTGCTGTCAGATGATAACCTTATAAAAGAGCTTGATAGACGCTATTTAAGGTCATCTTAAAATGTGTTTTCCAACAGTCCCTGAAATGATCCTGTAAGAGAATCATTATCGGGCACAAAGATAATTTTCAAGTCCCTATGTGGTGGTTTACATGGAGGGATCTACAGTATGCCCGCAGTAAAGTCGCAAGTTTTCCTTTGGGTTTTGGTAAAGGGTTTGATTGTTTTTACTGACCTTAGTACCTTATTATATCGTACCTGTATGAATGCGGCTGTGTCTTTCAAGCTGACTTGGTTTAGCAAATGCTTTATCACATGTATCACACTTAAATAATTTTGGCATCTGGGAACTTCGTGAGGGTCCAGGCTGATGTGTCTGCATGTGCTCCTGTTGGTAGTTACAAATGATAAATTAAAGTATCACACAAGAGAGTAATTATTATGATTATTATTACTAAAATAAAACAAAGCTAAAAAGGAGAAAATAACAACCATAGTTTAATTCAAGTATAAATTCGAATAGGTTTCAGGACTTACAATACACTTTTATATTGCCATATACTTCACTATTTACTTCATTTTTTGGAGTATATACATATACCATATTGTATATTAACAGTTCCTGCTTTCACTCTCTCCATCACTCAAGGGAAGCAGATGAAGTGAATAAACTATATTGCAGTAGTAAAGAATATGCAACCTATAAAGTCCTGCAACATATTCATCATTTCCAATTGGAAATACACCAAGTTTGAAGCCAAGCATTTTAAGGTCGACCAATAAATAGAAATACACTTGTACATATGAAAAATACAATGGTGACGATTTTCTATTCAAATTGAGCCAGAATTCCACACAGGGCAACGACCAACAATGAGCGTTGTACGGCCCTTTACCCGATCATTGGCCTGTGTAAAGCGCCTTTAGGCTCGCCTTCCACAAACTCCTCAATATTTTACCGGAATTTTAGCCTTTTCTGCTTGACAGAATCAGTGTAACCCAATCAGGATTGTGGGCATCTGTGCTCCAAAACTTTTTTCAGTTCAGTCCACAAATTTTCTATAAGACAAGATTCAGGTCAGAGCTTTGTCATGGCCATTCCAATACTTCCACTTTGTTGTCTTCAAACCATTTTGTCTATACTTTGGAGGAATTCTTGGGATTACTGTTTTGCTGGAAGACCAAGGAGTTTCAATTTTCTGGCTGAGGCCTTGAATTGTTGCTTCAGTATTTCTAGATAATTCTCTTTCCTCATGAGGCCATTCATTTTCTGAAGTGCACCGGTCCCTTTTCTAGCAACATGATGCCCCCCAACAGCTTCCCAGTTGGAATGGTGTTCATCAGATCACATTCAAAGCTTCACTCATTTTAGCTCTGTCACCATTTTATTTGTGGTCTTGGGGTTCGGTTGAACCATTTGGACCGAAGTTCGTTCAGCCCTTAGAGGTAGTTTGTACCGGCTTTCTGAAATGTCTAACGCATGCGTTTTTGCCACGATTTTTAAAATCACCGTGTGAATACAAGCTAACCCTAATACCAATCAAATCTAAGTTGATCCAGATCGCAGCTGCAGCACTTGGGGTGTTTTCACACTGTGCAGTTTTTGGCTGCAGGGCAAAAACCGTGACAAAACCGCACAGTGTGAATACACCCTAAGTGCTGCAGCTTCTATCTAGATAAATTTACATTTGATTAGTATTGGGGTGTATTCACACAGTGATTTGAAAAATCGCAGCAAAAACGTGTCAAATCGCAATAAAAATGCATGTGTTTTTCCGTGCTGTTTTCTGCCACACGGCAAAAAACACAGAAAAACAGCAACATGTGTATACGCTTTAAAAGTAAATAAAATTTTTAATAAAACTATATTAGAAAAAGGTTTAGGATGTCAAATACACATAAAAAAACATCATCAAAGGTTTTCATAGCCTTTTGACTGCCAATCTGATATAGCGATTGTTTTAAAAATCACCTTTTATGTAAACAAAGAGGATGCCCTAATTGACTTGGCAAAAAGTAATATACGGTTACATGAAATGTGTGGAAAAATTACTTTAAATATCTTTAGCTGAGGTGTCGACCTCACGGTATCGACCTCACTTTTCGTTTTAATTTGATTTACAAACATGGAGACTTACTTTTAAATGGGATGCCCTCTTAAAGGCCTTATTGCATAGGTGGCACACGTGAATCCGTTCTTTCCCATGTACTTCTTTGTTGTGTTCTGCCAAAGTTCCTGCTGAGGGAAAGTAATGGTTGCATTCAAAACACTGATTTATCCCTTCTTGCTTTTCCGGATCACTGTTCTTATCTATGTGAGTGTCATCTGTAACCTATGAAATAAAAGCGAAAAAAGTCAGTTACGAAGTGATCGTATAATTTAAAAAAAATATTCAGTAAAAAACCATGTAGGATCTGTGGAAGATCAAATGGATTACTTTTGCCCTGAAGGCGGACAACGTGCAGAACCACCTCATTCTGCGGGGAAATGTAGGAATACACATGACAAAACATGTCATAAGGAAGTCTAGGATTTGTTTTGCTTGTTTAGAAAGTTTTTATGGTTGGAACAAGAATTGGACATTCCTTTCTAGATCATTACTATTTCATCGGCTATTTCACTAGAAAATACATGAGCAGAAATGCACATACAGTAAATGATAGTTGACACTGGACATGTCTTTCTATGGAAAATGAATACTTATAATTAATACTTATGGAAAATACTGAAAAATTTGAGAGCTAGTCAGACTAGAGGTCCCATGCAAAGTCAGCTTAAAGGGGTTGACCTGTTTAGAACACCTATTTTTATACACCCTATTAAAAAAAATAATAGGGGCGGGTTTCCTATTCAGACAGAGTGGAGAGCAGTTACAAAGAGTTTCTCTCATTGTCCGTATTACACAGACAACCCATTGATTTCAATAGGCACTGTGTAATGTTGACTTTCCCCTGTGGTGGCGCCGCAGGGAAATGAAACACTTACTGCCAGGTTTCCCTACAAATTATTGCTAATCTATGTTGGTTACAGCAGGAGGACACTTTGTGATCTGCTTATCGTAAATGGACCCTACTAACACGTAGTAATTGTTTAAAGTGGAGAACCCCTTTAAATACTATGCTACAGAGCTCAAGTTTTCCATATGTTATATAAAGAACACACTTTTTAAAATTTCTGCAACTTTTACGTCATCCCTAGATAATCATTATCCTGTTGTCATTTTTAATAAAAGCCATAACCCTTTTTCCTTGTGTAAACACAATTACACAGCTATTTTTTTCTGTTTTACATAGGCATTAGGATAATACCTGGTAAGTGATGTCACTTGTATTGTTGGGCTGTGTTGCATGGCTGACCAATATCACCTGCTGTGAGCTAGCGCCACTTTGTCCGGATAAGCCATTATCAGACAAAATGCCAGGAAACTGCTGACTCTGTTAGAAAAAACAAATGAAATAGGATCATTAATAAGAATATGAAAGCTGGAAAATGTTAACTTTACATACATATGTTAGGTTTTCTTTTATAGGTTACCATTCACTGTAAAAAACAACAGACTTTTAATACCTACCACTACGCATTTTATGGTACCTGCATCATGTGTTTTAGGACAGGGATTCTCTTAGGGCCTGTTCACATCTGCGTTGGCTTTCCGTTGAGGGGTTCCATCTGAGGTTTCCGCCAGGAGAAGCCCTCAATAGAAAGGCAAACGGAAACCTTAGCTTTCGTTTGCATCACCATTGCTATCAATGGTGCAGGAAACATTGCTAATGGTTTCCGTTTGTCACCATTCCGGCAGGTTTCCGTTCTTTTTTGACGGAATTAATAGCGCAGTCGACTGCCAGAGGCACGTTCTAATAGATTGCCTGTCAGTTTTACACTGACAGGAAATAATGGTTGGGTATACTAAGTATACCAAAGCATTATAGCAGCGATCTAAAGGTCACATAGTAAAGTCCCCTAGTGGAACAAAAAAAATAAGTAAGTAATGTGAAATAAAAACTATTTCGGAAAAATTACAGTAAAAAAACGAAATATTATTTTCCATAAAAAGTGGTTTTATTTATTAAAAAAGTGTAAAAAATAAACAAAAGTATACGTATATATTATCGCCGCGACCGTAATGACCCAAACACGAAAGTTAATATGTAATTTAAACCGCTGTACGGTGAACACTGTAAAAAAACAAATGCACAAAACAATGCCGAAATTGCTATTTTTTTCCATTGCCCCCCAAAAAAGTCATAATAAAAGTTAATCAATAAGTCCAATGAACCCCAAAACAGTACCAATCAAAACTACGTCTTGTCCTGCAAAAAACAAGCCCTCATATCACTACATCGACGCAAAAATAAAACAATTACGGCTCTTAGAATGCGACGATGCAAAAACAAATCACTTTAGTTCGAAAGTGTTTTTATTGTGCAAAAATCGTAAAACATAAGAAACCTCTATTTACGCCGCACAGTGAACGGCATGAATTTAAAACGCATAGAACAATGGCGGCATTTCAGTTTTTTTTTCTATTTGCCCCCCAAAAAAAGTTAATAAAAGTTAAAGAGGCTCTGTCACCAGATTATAAGTGCCCTATCTCCTACATAATCTGATCGGCGCTGTAATGTAGATAACAGCAGTGGTTTTTATTTTGAAAAACTATCATTTTTGAACAAGTTATGAGCAATTTTAGAGTTATGCTAATTAGTTTCTTAATGACCAATTGGGCGTGTTTTTACTTTTGACCAACTGGGCGTTGTACAAAGGAGTGTATGACGCTGACCAATCAGCATCATATACTTCTCATTGTTCCAGCCCATTGTTACAGTGTGATTGTGCAGTGAGAGAAGCTGGGCTGGAACAATGAGAAGTGTATGACGCTGATTGGTCACTGATTGGTCAGCCTCATACACTCCCCTGTACAACACCCAGTTGGTCATTAAGGAACGAATTAACATAAATCTAAAATTGGTCATAACTTGCTAAAAAATGATCGTTTTTCAAAATAAAAAGCACTGCTGTAATCTACATTACAGCGCCAATCAGATTATGTATTAGATAGGACACTTATAATGTGGTGACAGAGGCTCTTTAAATCAAAAAATTATATGTACCCCAAAATGATGGCATTAAAAAGTACAACTAATCCCGCACGTCTTCATACAGCTAAGTTGACAGAAAAAAAAAAAGTTATAGCTCTTTGAATGCGACTATAGAATTAAAAAAAAAAAAATATGTTGGTCATTAGGACCTAAAATAGGCTGGTCAGTAAGGGGTTAAAGTTGTATGTGATCTATCATGTGGTCATACCCACCTCAGTGCAGCTGCCTGCCCTTTATAAAAGTAGATATAGAGGATACAGGAGAATGATCCCCGTCGATCTGATATTGATGACCTATCCTAAGGATAGGCCATCAATATAAAAAAAAAACGTAAAACGAATTAGGTCTTCTTTGCCCTCCTCTACCACACAAATAACCAACAAACATAATTTATTGATAATACTACTACATTTTGCTACTTCCTTTAATGGATCACTCGGCTTCTTTTGTCTTTACCCAGTATTTATTGTCCACTGAATTTATGGTACTGTTTTTACCTCTGTATTATTGCCCTATTAAAAATACAAGGTGCAATAACAAGAGCGTTGCAAAATCTTTTCAGCACTAACACCATGTTTAGACAACTCAGCATTGACTATATTGAATACTGTTGTAAAAAAGTGTCACCAATGAAGCCTCTGCATTAGGCTATGTTCACACGGAGTATTTTGACAAGTTTTTTGACGCGGAAACAGCGTCGCAAAAACGGCCCGAAAATGCCTCCCATTGATTTCAATGGGAGGCGTCGGCGTCTTTTTCCCGCGAGCAGTAAAACTGCCTCGCGGGAGAAAGAAGCGACATGCCCTATCTTCGGGCGTTTCCGCCTCTGACCTCCCATTGACTTCAATGGGAGGCAGAGAAAGCGTATTTCGCAGTGTTTTATGCCCACGGCGCTCAATGGCCGCGGGCGAATAACGCTGCGAAAAACTCCGCGAAAATCGGCATGCAGGGAGAGGAAAATCTGCCTCAAACTTCCAAACGGAATTTTGAGGCAGATATTCCTCCTGAAAAATACTCCGTGTGAACATAGCCTTAAAGTGTAACTAAACTTTTTTTTAAAAACGTTGCCGCTTTGATTCAGTTATCAGTGGCTGTCCTAGTGCTTAGACCCCCATTGATCAAAAGTTCTGAGGTTAAATGGTTTTTAAATGTTTAGTTACCCTTTAGGGGGAGTTCACACAGAGCTTTTTGATGCCGAAACCGCATCGGAAAACGCGCAAAAAACAGCCGAAAATGCCTCGCAGACGTTTTTTTCCCGCGTGCGGAAAAATGGCTCACAGAAAAAAGAAGGGACATGCCCTATCTTCGGGTATTTACGCCTCTGACCTCACATTGAATGGGAGGCAGAGAAAGCGGAGTGCAGGCAGAGGAAAATCTGCCTCAAAATTCCAAACGGAATTTTGTGGCAGATTTTCCTCCTGCAAAAAACTCTGTGTGAACCCAGCCTTAAAGGGGACCTGTCACTAGGTCATAGAAAGTGAACCAGCAGTCTCACCTTACTACCGCTGTCTCCTGGACTCCAGTGGTGCTTTCTTTTAATTTCTATGCCCGCCTTTCCCGAGATATGGCCCTCGGTTCTTTTGGTGGCAAATATGGTAATGAACTGCTTACTAGCCAAGAGGGTGTCAACACAAGCGATTCTTTCAGATACCACAGGGATCGAAGTTTTAGCTGAAAACACAGTCAGGAATGAAAGCTGTATACAGAATGCATATACGGTTCCCATTCCCGACTGTGTTTTCAGCTAGAACTGCGATCCTGGTGGCACATGAAAGATAAGAACCCTTATCTGTCATATGCCACCAGAACCACAGCCGACGCTATGGCTGTCTGACGAGATCCCCCTTCCCTCCAGCCTCAGTTTCTCACATTGAGCCTCACGGCTGAGCCAGCACTGTGTGTGAAGCAGCTTCATGCAGATAGGACCGCCTCAGAGGCTGTGAGGTAGCTCCACCCCTGGACAATTGCTGGTGTTGACTCCATCTTGGCTAGTAAAAAATTCATTACCATATTTGGCACAAAAACACAAACTTGCGCGGGGGCATATCTCGGGAACGGGCCCGCAGAAATAAAATGAAAGCACCGCTGGAGACCGGTAGTAAGGTGACGCTGCTGGCTCGCTCTTTATGACCTAGTGACAGGTGCACTAGAAGTTGTACCTTTTGGAGGTTCACATGGTTATATATTAAAGCGTACCTTACTTTTCAGATTACTTGTCAGAATAAGCGGTCACATGTGGGTGCATGAGGAATAACACTATTTCTGGTCATTATATGACTTTTATTCTGCAATTTTTAGCAGTTTCCCACTCTGCAGACTCTCTCTCTAAGGGCTTATTTAGACGAACGTGTAATAAGTCCGTGCAACGCGCGTGATTTTCACGCGCCTCGCACGGACCCATGTTAGTCTATGGGGCCGTGCAGACTGTCCATGAGTTTCACGCAGCGTGTGACCGCTGCGTAAAACTCACGACATGTCCGATATTTGTGCGTTGTTTGCGCATCACGCACCCATTGAAGTCAATGGGTGCGTGAAAATCATGCGCAACACACGGAAACACTTCCGTGTGACGCGCGTGATTCGCACAACAGCAGTAAAAAGTATGAATGAAAACAGAATAGCACCACGTGCTTTTCTGTTTACAAACATACAGAGTGTCATAATGATGGCGGCTGTGCGAAAATCACGCAGCCACGCATCATGCGCGTCTGACACACAGAGCTGTTAAGTACCTTTTGCGCGCGCAAAACGCCACATTTTCTGCGCGCGCAAAACGCACACACTCGTGTAAATCCGGCCTCATTCTCAGTTGTCTCTAAGCTAGTGGACTGATCCTCACTGCTATCAAGTCTTCTATATACTGCAAACATAGAAGAGGAGAATCCTGCTCATATATATATATATATATATATATATATATATATGTATATATATATATATATATATATAAAAATAACTAAAAGCTGCAGTGAGATAGAACCAGGGGCATAACTATAGGTGGTGCGGAGGTAGCAGGTGCACCCGGGCCCTGGAGCCGGAGGGGGCCCAAAAGTACCTCAGCTGCATAAAGACACTAGTATTATAAATTATATAATGGTAGGTAATTTTTGCTCCTGTGGATGCCCGGAACAGGATATAAGGGAATAAGTCAATAAAAGTATATTAGGGAATTATAAATTTCTAGGAGGAATAATAGAGGATTGGCACCAGAATGGTTATATTATGGGTAATAAGTATTTACTAAAACAGACATGTTAGGGGAGCTGGCAGGTCATCTTTAAAGGGGATGTATGATGTTATTTAATTAAAACATAGCGGCTTTTTATCCAGTGCCACTCTTGTCTATGAGCTGTGTTTAGTACTGCGCAACTAAGCCTATTTAAAAGAGGTTTTTCAGCCGATAAAAATTGATGGCCTATCCTCAGTATAGGCCGTCAATAGCTGATGGGTTAGGGTCCGACTCCTGGGACCCCTGCCGATCAGCTGTTTTCGTACGAGTGCTGCTTCCCCTTCATTTCTTCTTGCTCACTTTGAATCTTCGACACACAACTTGTGGGGATTCACGTCAATGGGAGAAAAGGCTGCAATACCTGTGAATCGCCGCTAAATGCGTGGCGACGACTCAGTGAGCAAGAAATAAAGGGGGAGCAGCACTCGTACGAGCTCTGCGGCCCCTTCAAAATAGCTAATCGGCGGGGATCCTGGTAGTTGGTCCCCGACCCATCAATTTTTATCGGCTGGAAAACCCCTTTAAAGTAAATGTAACTGATCTGCAATACCAAACTCAGCCCATGGACAAGAGCGCCGCTGTTTTTTGGAAGAAAAAAAACAAACAAAAAATAAATAAATCTCATACAACCCCTTCAATAAATTACAAAGTAAGGCTATGTTCACATGGAGTTTTTTGCAGGCGGAATTTCTGCCTCAAAATTCCGTTTGGAAGTTTGAGGCAGATTTTCCTCTCCCTGCACGGCGATTTTCGCAGCGTTTTTCGCCCGCGGCCATGGAGCGCCGCGGGCATAAAACGCAGCGAAATACGCTTTCTCTGCCTCCCATTGAAGTCAATGGGAGGTCAGAGGCGTAAACACCCGAAGATAGGGCATGTCGCATCTTTCTCCCACGAGGCGGTTTTACCGCTCACGGGAGAAAACCGCCCCCGCCTCCCATTGAAATCAATGGGAGGCATTTTAGGGCCGTTTTTGACGAGTTTTGTGGCGCGGTTTCCGCATCAAAAAACTCTGTGTGAACATAGCCTAAATATCTGAACTTGAGCTACATTTTAAGCTAAAAATAAGTAACCCTAGTCAGATACATTGTTACTGTGCTCTGCAATCATTTTCCATTATAGTGTTGCAGTGAAGAGTCCATCATATTATATCAGAAAATGGGAAACTCTTTAAATATGTTTAACATGAATCTGCACACAGTAAAATATGGCTAAAACTGAACATAGACCTTAATTTCCACTGTACCTTTAAATAATTCAGCCTCGTGATTTTCACAATTCATTCGATTCACATTTATGTAAATTTTAGCCCTAAGTGTTTCATAGCGTTAGAAAGCTATTAAAGTTGTGGGTGTTCTGTTATCGACAAACAACAAATATAATATGAATGCAAAGCAGCCACATGAAATACATTAAGATAGCATCAGTACACAGAACAAAGTCAACATAACTATTTATTTTGCAGCAATAATGCACCTGCAATTATCTGAGTGAACATTTCAATCCACAGCGATACAGAATGTATGTTGCAATTTGCATATAGAATTTTAAGAAGATCAAATATTTTATATATTATTATGTAGTTGAAAAAAATGTGAAGCTATTGTCTTATTTTAGAACATTAATAGTTTACGTTCAGTGATTAACCCCTTCCCTCTCTAGCCACTTTTGACCTTCCTGACAGAGCCTCATTTTTCAAATCTGACATGTGTCACTTTATGTGGTAATAACTCTGGAATGCTTTCACCTATCCAAGCAATTCTGAGATTGTTTTCTCGTGACACATTGGACTTTAAGTTACTGGCAAAATTTGCTTGATATGTTCAGTATTTAATTGTGAAAAACACCAAAATGTAGCAAAAATTTTTAAAAATTAGCATTTTTCTCAATTTAAATATATCTGCTTGTAAGACAGGCAGTTATACCACACAAAATTGTTGCTAATTACCATCCCCCATATGTCTACTTTAGATTGGCATCGTTTTTTGAACATCCTTTTATTTTTCTATGACCTCACAAGGCTTAGAACTTTAGCAGCAATTTCTCATATTTTCATGAAAATTTCAAAAGGCTATTTTTACAGGGGCCAGTTCAGTTGTGAAGTGGCTTTGAGGGCCTTATATATTAGAAACCCCAAAAAGTCACCCCATTTTAAAAACTTCACCCCTCAAAGTATTCAAAACAGCATTTAGAAAATGTCTTAACACTTTAGACATTTCACAGGATTTAAAGCAAAGTAGAGGTGGAATTTACAAATTTCATATTTTTTGGCAGAAATACATTTTTAATATAATTTTTTTTATAACACAGAAGGTTTTACCAGAGAAATGCAACTCAATATTTGTTGCCCAGGTTCTGCAGTTTTTGGAAATATCCCACATGTGGCCGTAGCGTTCTACTGGTCTGAAGCACCGGCCTCAGAAGCAAAGGAGCACCTAGTGGATTTTGGGGCCTTATTTTTATTAGAATATATTTTAGGCACCATGTCAGGTTTGAAGGGCTCTTGCGGTGTCAAAACAGTGAAAATCCCCCAAAAGTGACCCCATTTGGGAAACTACACACTTCAAGGAAATTATCTAGGGGTATAGTGAGCATTTTGACCGCACAGGTTTTTTACAGAAATTATTGGAAGTAGGCTGTGAAAATTAAAATCTACATTTTTTCAAAGAAAATGTAGGTTTAGTGATTTTGTTTCCTCATTTCCACAAGGGCTGAAGGAGAAAAAGCACCGTAAAATTTGTAAAGCAATTTCTCCCGAGTAAAACAATACCCCACATAATATACGATAACACAGCTAAAGTCTCTCAATCGAATAATATTAAAGAAACATCATATAAAATTCTAACAAGGTGGTACCTTACTCCGGATAGAACAGCTAAATTGTTTCCAGGTAGTTCTGACGCTTGTTTCAGAAACTGTGGGGATAGGGGCACTATGGCTCATATCTGGTGGTCCTGTCCAGTAGTACAGGCTCATTGGAAACGAATTGAGCGCCTTATTAATTCTAAATTACATTTACAAATCAAATTATCCCCTTGGTCGGCGTTGCTGAACGCAGAAATCCCTGATGTACCCAAACAAAATAGAAAATTAATCTCGCATATTTTATCAGCAGCCAAATGGACAGTAGCCATTAGCTGGAAATCACTATCTATCCCATTCCTGAGGACATTGAACAAAATTAAAGAGATACACCAATTTGAGAAATTAATTAGTATTCTGGAAAGCAGATTGCCACAATGTGAAGTCCAGTGGCTGGGTTGGTCCTCATAGAAATCGCTTAGAGCCTTGAGTTAGTTTCTAGGACTCATTTGTCTAGGACAGAATTAGATTCTTTACTATGGATAGCTGCACCATGTTTTGACTGTTTTGGTTTAATTGTTGATTCTTCCTTGCCTGCCTCTACAATCTCGGGCCGTATAACCCAACTTCATCTAGAGACAAACATTTACTGAGTTTTACTTCATCATACACTAGGAAGAGGTTATGTGTTTTATCTTAACACCGTACTCATAAATATCATTTAATGTATTGATATATCAATGTTATCATATGGGAAAATAATTTTATTTGTTGATATTCCTGCAACATCTGTCTAGAAATTAATCTCTATCACAATGTTTTCTTCTGAGAATGTTATCATAGCTCTGCACAGCTATATATACTCCCGATATGTGGGAATGTCTACTGATTTGCTGTGTCTTCATTACCAAATAAAGAGTTTGGGAAAAAAAACAAAAACAAAAACAAAAAAAAACAATACCCCACATGTGGTAATAAACGGCTGTTTGGACACACGGCGGGGCTTAGAAGTGAAAGAGCGTTATTTGGCTTTTGGAGCTCAAATTTAGCAGGAATGGTTTGCGGAGGCCATGTCGCATTTGCAAAGCCCCTGAGGGGACAAAACAATGAAAACGCCCAAAACGTGACTCCATTTAGGAATCTACACCTCTTGAGGAATTCATCTAGGGGGTGTAGTGAGCATTTTGACCCCACAGATGTTTCATAGAATTTATTAGAATTGGGCAGTGAAAATAAAAACAATCCTTTTTCTTCAATAAGACGTAGCTTTAGTGCAAAAGTTTTCATTTTCTCAACAAATAAAGGAAAAAAAGAACCCAACATTTGTAAAGCAATTTCTCCCGAGTATGGCAATACCCCATATTACGCAGCACTTTACAATTTAGAGGGAACATAAACAGACAATATTAGACATTATATAGTGACAAAGCTCATTTACAATTCAGACAGGAGGATTGAGGACCCTGCTCGCAAGAGCTTACAATCTACCTGTACTACATGTCCCGTACTGCTCCCTACCTGTACTACATATACTATACTGCTCTCTACCTGTACTACATGCTCTGTACTGCTCCCTACCTGTAATACATATACTGGACTGCTATCTACCTGTACTACATGCCCCGTACTGCTCTCTACCTGTACTACACATACTATACTGCTATCCACCTGTACTACATGTCCTGTACTGCTCCCTACCTGTACTACATGTCCTGTACTGCTCCCTACCTGTACTACATGTCCTTTACTGCTCTATACCTGTACTACATATACTATACTGCTATCCACCTGTACTACATGTCCTGTACTGCTCACTACCTGTACTACATGTTCTGTACTGCTCCCTAACTGTACTACATGTCCTTTACTGCACCCTACCTGTACTACATGTCCTGTACTGCTCTCTACCCGTACTACATTTACTGCACTGCGCTCTACTTGTACTACACTGCGCTCTACCTGTACTCTACTGCTCGCTGTCTATGCTACCTGTACCGTACTTCTCTCTACCTGTATGTACTATACTCCTATACACTGCTCTCTACCTGTACTACATATAATGCACTGCAATCTACCTGTGCTACATGTACCGTACTACTCTCTGCCTTTGCTACATATAGTGTACTGCTATCAACCTGTGATACATATACTCTACTGCTATCTACCTGTATTGTACTGCTCTATACCTGTACTACATATACTCTACTGCTTTCTAGTTGTACTGCTTTGTACATATACTATATGTACTATACTTCTCTGTACCCATGCTACATGCACTATACTACTTGTGCCATGAAGAGCTGCTTGTTTCCTGTACTGTGAACTGTATTTAACCCTGAAGAAGCATCTGTCCTGAACATAAAGTGATTTACCAGCTTCGAGTAGCTCTTTACATAGGTTGAAAAAAAGAGACAGGTCCATCAAGTTCAACCTTTCTCAATAAATTACATGTCATTCATTGCCAGATTACTTATAACCCCCAATGCAATTTGTCAGTAAAGAATCATCTAGCCTTTTTTTAAATGCTGACATAGTATCTGCCATTACTACCTCTTGGGGTAGGGCATTCCATAGTTTGACTACTCTAACTGTAAAGAACCCTTTCCTATATGGAGGTCTGAAACGTCTTTCTTCCACATGCAACGAATGTCCCCTGGTCCTTTGTAGAGTCCTTGGAAAGAACATATCATGTGCTAGCTCTCTGTATTGACCACACATATACATATATGTTAATCAGATCACCTCTAAGACGTATTTTTTTCGTGGCTGAAACACCCGAACTCAATAAATAGGAAGGGGGTTCACATACTTTCAGACACAGTAGTTTCCATTTCCGCCATTACAAATTCAGCATTCAGACATAATAACTATTAAGCTCTATGCAGCTATAGAATCAAATGTCAAATCTTTGGGGCATATCATATACGAACTATTTAAAGGGCTTGTCCACTACCGGACAACCGGTCACCTATCCCAGAGTAAGTTCTGGTTAGGGACTCGCAAGGCACTGGGGACCCTTGACGTTGGGTTGCGAGCTTTGCGTATTTTGGCCAAAATAACAACTAATACCCCATGTTTCATGGATATTTCTTACTACGTATACTACACTTTTTTTCAGGACGCAGCCGGGTCTTATATGCTGGGAGGGCATGATGTGCTGGCGTTTGGTTTGGAATGCAGAGCAGCCCGCTTTAGCTAACACTAGCGGCGTTACAAATAGGCTGTTATTCGGCAAGATACGCCATGCCTGACGACCAGCACATTATCCCTCCACGTATTACACATAGTACTGACACCCCATGTACTATTCACAGCACTGACCCCTATTCATCACATTTATTTTATTTATTTTTATTACATTATTACACAGTTCTGACACTTTCATACATACATATTTATTTTTTACCATCCATTCACACCCTAGCACTACACTGACACACATTTATCGCACACCTTTGAGCACTTAGTCCGCCACTCCCCTCAAGACTA
Organism: Rhinoderma darwinii; assembly: GCF_050947455.1. Lineage (NCBI taxonomy): Eukaryota > Metazoa > Chordata > Amphibia > Anura > Rhinodermatidae > Rhinoderma > Rhinoderma darwinii. Next base: position 130,598,609 of record NC_134691.1, on the reverse strand, counting down.
GTGGGAGGGGCTATCACTATTTAATGCACACTCCTTCTGCAGCATCCTTTGACCCGTCTGCGTCCTGATGGGAACGGGTTTTCACCCACCCACCTACCTAGTGAGTATGGCCTTTTTTGTGGTTTTGATATTTATGTCCCATTTTTTCTGTTTGTGTTTTTAAATTAGGAACGAAAAGTTCTGGTTAGGGACTCGCAAGGCACTGGGGACCCTTGACGTTGGGTTGCGAGCTTTGCGTATTTTGGCCAAAATAACAACTAATACCCCATGTTTCATGGATATTTCTTACTACGTATACTACACTTTTTTTCAGGACGCAGCCGGGTCTTATATGCTGGGAGGGCATGATGTGCTGGCGTTTGGTTTGGAATGCAGAGCAGCCCGCTTTAGCTAACACTAGCGGCGTTACAAATAGGCTGTTATTCGGCAAGATACGCCATGCCTGACGACCAGCACATTATCCCTCCACGTATTACACATAGTACTGACACCCCATGTACTATTCACAGCACTGACCCCTATTCATCACATTTATTTTATTTATTTTTATTACATTATTACACAGTTCTGACACTTTCATACATACATATTTATTTTTTACCATCCATTCACACCCTAGCACTACACTGACACACATTTATCGCACACCTTTGAGCACTTAGTCCGCCACTCCCCTCAAGACTAGTGGGAGGGGCTATCACTATTTAATGCACACTCCTTCTGCAGCATTCTTTGACCCGTCTGCGTCCTGATGGGAACGGGTTTTCACCCACCCACCTACCTAGTGAGTATGGCCTTTTTTGTGGTTTTTCTATCCCAGGGGCGTAGCTAGGGGGGGGGCAAGCGGGGCATGTGCCCTGGGCGCAGTTCAGAGAGGGGCGCCAGCGCCCCCTCCTCCTGCACTATAATTGTACCTGTGTCGCAAGGACACAGGTACAATTAGAAGCAATGAATGACCGGGCACGCTCCGTGCCCGGCCATTCAGCGCCTCTCCACGAATGAAGCGACTGGTACCTTTTGTACCAGTGACGCTTCCATCGATGAAAGGCGCTGACTGACTGGCAGGGAAAGTCATCCTGCCCAGCCAATCAGCGCCTTTCATAGACGCCGCGTTCAACCCCCATGAGACCTGCGCAGAAGAGAGCAGGTCTTCATGGCTGCCGGACGGCGTGGGAGCGGGAATAAGGTGAGTTTGAAATGTATTTTTTTTTTTTTAATTGTAATAGAAGTGTGCGGCTGTATCTGCGGGGGGGGGGGGGGGACTTTGTCTACGGGGGTGTCTATCTACAGGGGGACTATATCTACAGGGCTGGGCTATATACAGGGGGACTATAGCTACAGGGCTGGGCTATATACAGGGGGACTATATACAGGGGGACTATATCTACAGGGGGGCTATATACAGAGGACTATATCTACAGGGGGGCTATATACAAGGGGACTATATCTACAGGGGGGCTATATACAGGGGGACTATATCTACAGGGGGGGCTATATACAGGGGGACTATATCTACAGGGCTGGGCTATATACAGGGGGACTATATCTGCTGGGCTATATACAGGGGGACTATATCTACAGGGGGGCTATATACAGGGGGACTATATCTACAGGGGGGCTATATACTGGAGTGGGCTGTCTATAGAGCACCATATACAGGGGTGGGCTATATAGTATATAGCCCCCTGTAGATATAGCCCACCCCTGTATATGGTGCTCCATAGAAAGCCCACCCCAGTATATAGCCCCCCCTGTAGATATAGTCGCCCTGTATATAGCCCAGCCCTGTAGATATAGCCCCCTGTAGATATAGTCCCCCTGTATATAGCCCACCCCTGTATATAGCCCCCCTATGTATATCCCACCCCTGTAGATATAGCCCCCCTGTGTATAGCCCACCCCTGTAGATATAGCCCCCCTGTGTATAGCCCCCCTGTAGATATAGCCCCCCTGTGTATATCCCAGCCCTGTGTATAGCCCAGCCCTGTAGATATGGTCCCCCTGTAGATATGGTCCCCCTGTATATATAGCCCACCCCTGTATATAGTCCCCCTGTAGATATAGCCCACCCCTGTATATAGTATCCCACAAATAGCTCCCCCTATAGTGCTCCACAGAAAGCCCACCCCTGTATATAGCCCCATTGTACATATAGTCCACCCCTGTATATAGTGCTCCACAGATAGCCCACCCTTGTATATAGTATATACAGGGGTGGGCTATCTGTGGAGCACTATATACAGGGGTGGACTATCTAGTGGAGCACTATATACAGGGGTGGACTATATGTACAAGGGGGGCTATATACAGGGGTGGGCTATCTGTGAAACACTATATACAGGGGTGGACTATATGTGGAGCATTATATACAGGGGTGGGCTATATCTACAGGGGGCTACATACATGGTTGGGCTATCTGTAGAGCTCTATATACAGGGGTGGGCTATATCTACAGGGGGCTATATACAGGGGTGGGCTATCTGTAGAGCACTATAGGGGGAGTTATTTGTGGGACACTATATACAGGGGTGGTCTATATGGGGGCACTATCTACAGGGGCTCTATGGCAGGCACTATCTACAGGGGGCTCTATGGCAGGCACTATCTACAGCGGGCACAGTGTGTGTGGGACACGGTGTATGGCGCTATTATAATTAGAGGTGCAGTGTATGGCGCTATTATATTTAGGGGCGTAGTGTGTGGTATAATGAGAACTTTATATTTATTTATAGGTGCAGAAATGTTGGTAAAGTGAGAAGCTGAAGACATGTGAGCGGCAAACTGCAGAAATGGTCTATGACCGGGAGAAGCCACCATAGAGGTCTGGACCGGATGGAGAAAAAGAACTAGAATCTGAGACGTCACCGGTGAGTCACTCAATGTAAATGTTTATTCTGCCTCTAATCAGCACTGTAGTCACTGTATGATCTGCAGCGAGATGATGGGTGGTATGATTATGATAGGATTTATTTTTTGTGAAACGGCATCTCCCAGCATATCCTTACCATTGTTCGGGCCATGCTGGGAGCTGTAGTTTTACGTCGTACACACCTATACGGCAGGGGTTGCACTAAATTGAGCTGTATTTGTGCTTGTGTTGCATATGTAGTGAGCTTGGTTCTGGGGCTGTATATATGTACTGAGCTTGGTTCTGGTGTTGTGTATAGAACCATATTGCTTGTGAAATGGACAAATAATTTTATGCTCGCGTTACATAAGAAGAAATGACACGTCGATTGGTAGAGAAAACAAACATGGCGAGGGGGAAGGAGATGTCGGGAAAGAGGTTGGGGGGGGGGGCGCCAAACTGAATCTTTGCCCCGGGTGCTGGAGAACCTAGCTACGCCTCTGCCTATCCACAAGATAGGTCGTCAGTATATCATCAGTGCAGGTCCGACACCCGGACCCCGCACCGATCTGCGAGCACTGGATACTATTGCCCATCATGTGATATACGGAGCAGGAAGCAGTTGGCTCAGTACATAGCATAGCAGCGGCCGAGGCAGCCAAAGCAGCTTAACGGTGTGGGGTCCGGGTGTCGGACCCGCACAGATCATGTACTGATGACCTATCCAGTGGATAGGTCATCAGGTGCCCGGTAGTGAACACTTTTAACTTCTTCCACTAGCTGGCTTTGTCATAGTGTTTTAGTCACCATAGCTTTTCAATACTCTTGCATTTCAACATTCGATTTTCTACTGAGAATGCGAAATGGCCCCCACATAATAAGATTTACTGCCCCAGGTTTTCAGCCAATCATTCATTCGTCAGTTTGATCGATTGACCAAAAGAGGATAAAAGACACATGGGTTTTTATAGAGCATTATATTATACTTCTCAGTCCAAAAATGTTTTATTAAGAATTAAATGTGAAGTACATTGCTCATGGTTTATTTTCTATGTACTACTTGTCCTGATAAAAAAAAAAAATATAGCTCTACAAGATCTATGTCATTCCAAGTCATCGTACATCGTTATTTTTAGAAAATATAGCTGATAAAGGTTAGTTGTTTATTTAAGCTGTGAGCACCAGGTGCTGTTTGTCAAAGTCGTCCACCCAATAGTATTTTCTCAAACCTCAAATTGCATTTCCTACATACGAGACAAAATGACAACTTGATTAAGTGTCCTTACCCAGAAGCCTCTTTGAATTAGCACTAATGTCTTCAGCAGCTCAGAGACTTGGTTTCCACTTAAGATGACTTAGTAGAAATTAATCCTAGCAAGCTGTGCAAATTATCATCTCCTCTTGACTGTTATTTTCAGGGACATATTGAGCTATTAATTTATGTTCAGTCAATGTTTTACTATAATATCTCTCATTACTTTTTTTTACACCAATAATATTTAGATACAAAGCAGGCTTGGCATAATGCTGCTCAGACACAGCTGAGGATATATTAATATGATTTTTATGAGCCACGCGTCTCGATTTAAAGTTGCGTTATCATAAAATATAATGGGATTTTTACAGTAGATGTTGAAGATGGAGATAAATAAAGCATCAACCACCACTTTACGCTAACAGTGGACCAAACATGAACATGTTGTGTGCACACATTATAGGAATATATGCGCATATATTATATACACACACACACACACACACACACACACACACAGGCACACTTCCTCTTAAAGGAAAAGTCACCAAATTTTTTTTTTTCATGTCAGTTTTATGTTAGTGTTTTATTAAAAACGTTTTTATTTATTTGTGTGTTTGTGTGTTACTTTTTTCTATTTTTTCACTTTTTCTTCCCTATGGGGGCTGCCATTTTTTTTTCCATTTCTGTATGTGTCGATTAACGACACATACAGACATGGAATACGGCAGCCACAGTCCCATAGGGACTGCGAACGGGGCCCGTCCCATCCACTTCTGTGTACGCCGTCTGTGTGGGAACGGCGCATGCGCCGCTCCCACACAGTCCAATTTGAAATGTGCGCCGTCCCGCGCCATTTTCCTGTGGACCGGAAGTCGCGGCCGGACAGTAAGATTACTACTTCCGGTCGCGGCTTCCGGACTTGTGCACTTGGACCAGCGGCAGCAGACGGAGCGGACGGGCCGGAGGGAGCCGCGGCGGCAGGAGCAGGTAACAGATTTCTATGTATGTTCGTGTTTGTGTGTGTTTACTACTGTATGTAAACCTACTACACTGTGTGTTAGCTCAAAAAATGGTGACACACAATGTAGGAGGTTAGACCGTTCAAACCCCTCGTTTATCCCGGCACTAGCCAGGATAAAGGAGGGGGGATTCTCAGAGCTCACTAGAGCGAGTGCTTTTTTCCCAATTTTGCAGCAAAAAGCAATGTGGTTGCTTTACCACATGCAATGCTGCAATTTTGGGAATAGCTCCATCTAGTGACCAGCACTGGGAAATGTTATAAATTAGAATCTAATTTATAATATTTCCTGACTCGTGAAAAAAAATAAAAAAAATTTGAACAATGTTTAATCACCTACACACTAAGTGTTTAACTAAAAAAAAAAATACATGTTTTGCTGGCAACACATTCCCTTTAACCCGTTAGTGACCGGCCCATCGTGTTTCTACGTCGGTCACTAACGGGCCTTATTCCGATGCCATAGACTTTTTACGTCGCGGCATCGGAATAAGTTTACAGAGCAGGGAACTGTCAGATCTCCCTGCTCTCAGCTGCTAGAGGTAGCTGAGGGCTGGGAGCGTCCCTGCTCTGCCGTGTGAGATCGATATTAGTATCGATCTCACACGTTTAACCCCTCAGATGCGGTGCTCAATAGCGAGCACCGCATCTGAGTGGTTTTGGAGAGAGGGAGGGAGCTCCCTCTCTCCCCCACCGACACTCGGCGATACGATCACCGAGTGTCTGTGTCTCTAATGGCAGCCGGGGGTCTAATAAAGGCCCCCAGGCTGCCTGGAGTGAATGCCTGCTAGATCATGCCGCAGGCATGACCTAGCAGATGCCTGTCCGTGTTAAACGGACAGGCAGTAATACACTGCAATACAAAAGTATTGCAGTGTATTATAAATGCGATCGCAGAATCGCATATTATAGTCCCCTAATGGGACTAGTAAAAAAGTGAAAAAAAAGTTTAATAAAGTTAATTTTAAAAAAAATGTGAAAAAATATGAAAAACCCAGCTTTTCCCCTTACAAAATGCTTTACTATTAAAAAAACAAAATAAAGTTAAAAAGTTACACATATTTGGTATCGCCGCGTCCGTAACGACCCGAACTATAAATCTATTACATTATTTAACCCGCACGGTGAACGCCGTAAAAAAAATAATAAAAAACTATGGAAAAATTGCTGTTTTCTGTGAATACGGACTTTAAAAAAATGTAATAAAAAGTGATCAAAAAGTCGCATCTACTCCAAAATGGTACCAATAAAAACTACAAGTCGTCCCGCAAAAAAAAAGCCCTCATATGACCGCATCGGCGAAAAAATAAAAATGTTACGGCTCTTCAAATATGGAGACACAAAAACTAATAATTTTGAAAAAAAAGCGTTTTTACTGTGTAAAAGTAGTAAAACATACAAAAACTATACAAATTTGGTATTGTTGCAATCGTAACAACCCGCTGAATAAAGTTATTGTGTTATTTATACCACACGGTAAACGGCGTAGATTTAGGACGCAAAAAAGAGTGGCGAAATTTCTGATTTTTTTCTATTCCCCCCCAAAAAAAAGTTAATAAAAGTTAATCAATAAATAATATGTACCTAAAAATGGTGCTATTAAAAAGTGCAACTTGTCCCGCAAAAAACAAGATCTTATACAGCTATGTCGACGCAAAAATAAGAAGGTTATAGCTCTTGGAATGCGACGATTGAAAAACGTAAAAAATAGCTTGGTCATTAAGGTCCAAAATAGGCCGGTCATTAAGGGGTTAAACAATTATGTGTGTTCTGTAATCAAACAAACCTGAAAAACAACTTTTACATAATACATACATGTGTGCTGGTTTTAGGTAGATTAACATCCAGTTGACAACCCATAGAAAGATGACCTGGACACCATGGGCTCTTGCGAATGGAACTTTCTGTGCATCCTAGCCTCCTCTGATGCCTACTATTGCCGTTTTTTTTGGTGTGTTTTTACACTGTTGTTACCTTTCTCAATGTGGCTGAGTAAGTGAAAGCTGGTCCGCAGGGTGATGGTACGCCCTCCTTGGGATCTTGAGACCCCACTGATATTGTATTGATCTTGTGGTGGTGCTCTCTCAACATCCCTTATGGCCCTGTTTGGGTGCTGTTCCACACCTTGCTACATGTACCGACATTACATATATTTATTGTTCTCTCTTTTTTCCTCTTGCTCCTTTCCCCTTCTTTCTGGTCCCCTTGGTCGAGTGTCTCAGGAACTGTGCTTATTGTGAACATTTAGATTATGGCTGACCTTCCGTCCTCCTTTAACATTGTCACTCACAATGTTCAAGGCCTTAATTCACCGACGAAGCGGTGCAAAGCTTTTCAAACATATACGTTTTTACATTGTAATATTGTGTTTTTACAAGAACTGGATTTTGCCACTAATTCTTGTCCTAAATTCATGCATAATCACTATCCTTTGTATTATCTAGCGGTTGCAGCGGAGAAGAGGAGAGGATTGGGCATCTTTTTCAAACGTAATCTTCCCTTCACACATCAAACCACGGTAGCAGATCCTGAGGGCATGTATTTGCTTGTTAATGGCACACATGTTTAGACATTTACTGCCTCATCTCCTAGGTAGTGTGTTTTTGGGCGGGGATTCTAATATAGCTTTGGATCACCTCCTCCTCCTTCCTACCTTCACCCCCCCCCTATTTTTGCATTCCTTCCGTCTCGGCTCTTGAACCCCATTACGTGGTCAGAACATGATTTGGTGTTTACGTTGGATTGCTTCTGGCTTAAACTTAGGTCTAGCTCATGGCCGTTGAATGAATCCCTTCTGGCTAATCCCCATATATTCAAAGAACTCACTACGGCACTGGAACAGTATTTCCAATTTAATTGTGCGTCTGACACTTCCCCGTCCATTAACTGGGAGGCCCACAAAGCTATTCTTAGAGGGAAACTTATTCAGATTGCCTCACGTCTAAAAAGAATTAGAGACCAAGCTATTAAAGACAAGGAGGCAGCTTATCTAACATTAGTGAGACAACAAAAAGCGGATATTGGCCCTGACTTGCAGTCTTAAATAGAATACGCCAGGACTGAACTAAATTTATGCCTTACGACTATTGCGGAACGCCACATTCGTTGACGCAATACCGTTTTTTTTCCCCAAGGTGGCACGCTTTTAGCTCGAAAACTTGTGCCTTTGTCTCATGATTTCATGGTCCCTAAATTGCGGTCCCTAAAGAGGTTCTCAATAGTTTCTCTTCGTTCTATTCCTCCCTGTATAAATCACCTCCCCAGTTAGAGTGAAAGCTGATAACTTACATAAAGATATATCATTGCCCGTCTTAACAGACCCCCACAGAGATACTATGGATGTCCCTATATCACTTCCTGAAGTTCTAGCTGCGATTAAATCCCTCAAACCAGCTAAATCCCCAGGATTCTCTAACCTAGATTATAAAAAAAATTTGCCCCTCACTTTAATGCTTTTAGGGATGGTAGTCTTCCTGGACCTGAAGCCCTTAAGGCGTACATCTCGGTAATCCCAAAACCAGGTAAAGACACCTCTTCTTGTAAAAATTACAGGCCAATATCATTAATGTTGACATGAAGATTCTCACTAAATCATGGCCACAAGACTTAATGCTTTTTTAGAACAATACATTCATCCGGATCAGGTGGGTTTTGTGCCAAAAAGACAGGCAGCTGATCAAACTAGAAGGATCATTGATTTTATATCCCTTGATTGTTCACATTGGGATGAAACGCAGAGACCGGGAGCACTGTGCCTGCATTGGACCTGCTATAGGCTTTCGATTCCCTGACCTGGAACTATTTATTTTTTGTCCTGAGACGTTGGGGGTTCGGAGATAAATTTCTTACACTTCTGCAAAGTCTTTATTCGACTATGTCATGATCAAGGGTTTTTTCTCGGATCGTATAAGTATTGGCCCGGGGAACGAGACAGGGATGCCCTCTATACCCTCTCTTTCTTGTCTTGGCAATTGAGCCCCTGGCCCACCGGATCAGGGCGAATAACGATATAAAAGGGGTTGAGATTAAGGGTCAGACGCATAAATGTGCACTTTATGCTGATGATATCTTACTTGTTTTGTCATCCCCCCTTACATCCCTCCCAAATCTCTATTATGTTTTGGACCACTTTTCTCAGGTCTCGGGATTGAAGGTCAACCATAACAAATCTGAGGTTTTGAATATTAGCATTCCGCATTCCATGGCCAAGCTGATCCAATTGAACTTTGAGCTGAGATGGAGGGAAGACAAGATTTCCTATCTGGGGGTTCACCTCACTCCCTGTTATTCCACTCTTTTCCGTACCAACTTCCTCCGTCTCAAACAAAAATTGAAGACAGACCTGTTGCATTGGGCATCCATGCCCCTTTCCTGGTTTGGTCGGATAGCAGCAGTAAAAATTACCGTTCTTCCCAGAATCGTATTCTTTTTTCGCACTCTCCAAATAGATGTCACTGCCCCCTCTTTAAAATACCTTCAAAGGCTTATATTGTCTTTCGTTTGGGGTCTTAAACTATGTAGAGTCCCATAGAATACTCTATATGCTCATAAAGGGTCAGGGGGTTTAGGCTTACTGAACCTCACCATACTATTATGAAGCTCGTCTAACACCCTTAGTCTCACTCGACAACACAGTTACCCGAACACGTTGGATTTCTATCGAACAGGCAGCTATCCCAGATATTCCCGTAGGTCAACGGTTATGGCTGAAGCCCAGGCACAGACCACCTGTATTGTGTCCGCTCCTCTCTTCTTCCTCAGCGTTGTGGGATAAACTCATAAGTTTCGCCTCTGTTCCATACATACACCTGCAGCTAGACTGTTTGCTAATCCTGATTTTGCTCCTGGTATGCAACCGTCAGCGTTTCAATGGTGGCTAGATAAAAGTCTGTACCGAATAGGACAATTTTGTGACAGACTGGGTGCTAAACCCTGTCATTTTTACCAGTCCATCCACCATATGCCAGTTTCTGAGGTTTTTCGTTTTAGTTAGATTCATAATTTTGTGTCCTCATTTAAATCTACTACAGTTCTGCAAAATACTGGTCATGTTCCACAACTTGTTTTCTGTTCAACTGGTGCAAGCCAGTACACCGACAAATCTCCAAACCCGTGGCAACTACACAGCTCCATACAAACGTGTGGATAAATCTATTGACTTTAAACCTCCTCCTGGACTGAATGCCTATGCAACACCATACTTCCCTACGTTTCTTAGCCAGAACACCACAAACAACGTGATCACCACTACTCAGCCAGCAATTCCCCACCTAAAGTCAGAGAAAACAGACATGTCTGAGTTTGCAAGATACATGGTTCGCCGTAAACTTACCAGGACCGGCCTTACGAAGTTTGATGACCAGCCTGAGAACTGCAGAGGCTGGAAATGTACCTTCAGAACCGCAATTAGTGACCTCGACCATACCGCTGCTGAAGAGCTAGATCTGCTGATCCGGTGGCTCGGCCCTCAGTCCACAGAACGTGTAATGAGACTCTGGGCCTTACATATTAATAATCCTGAAGCAGGCCTCACCGCTGTTTGGGAGAGACTAGAGCGAACCTGTGGCTTTCCCGAAGCAATAGAGAATGCTCTGTTTAAACGGTTGCAAGGTTTTCAAAAAATATCTGGTAAAGACCAATCAGAAATTCCAAGAGCTCAGTGACCTACTGTTAGAACTCCAGCCGCATCCACAGATGGCACTGCGGCAGCATCCACAGAGGGCACTGCGGCAGCATCCACAGAGGGCACTGCGGCAAGCATCCACAGAGGGCACTGCGGCAAGCATCCACAGAGGGCACTGCGGCAAGCATCCACAGAGGGCACTGCGGCAAGCATCCACAGAGGGCACTGCGGCAAGCATCCACAGAGGGCACTGCGGCAAGCATCCACAGAGGGCACTGCGGCAAGCATCCACAGAGGGCACTGCGGCAAGCATCCACAGAGGGCACTGCGGCAGCATCCACAGAGGGCACTGCGGCAGCATCCACAGAGGGCACTGCGGCAGCATCCACAGAGGGCACTGCGGCAGCATCCACAGAGGGCACAGTGGCACTATCTAAAAAGGGGCTGCCCAATCTTGACATGTGTCTGTCAAACGCTGCCAACTGAGCCGCCGGATTGCATTTAGCGACACTTAAACTGGATTGTTGAAATAAGCACGTGGAGAAATATCTCAAATTTTAAACCTAGCTGTATTATTATAGTAATGTAGTATTATTATAGTAATGTATTATTATAGTAATATAGTGTTATAGTAGTTCAAATAAGTAATTTATTAACAATAATTTTGTGTTGTATCTAATTTGAAAGTAATGCAGCCCGTCAACTTCCCATTTTTTCTATATGCGGCCCACTTACCCTGTCGAGTTTGAGACCCCTGCACTAGAGACTATAAAAAAAGTCATTATAGATTACATTATTCTAGTAAAATGTGAATGTTATATTTGATCCCACACACACACACAAACTCATATAATTTCATCGTTCTTTGTTATTAACCAATTTATCCTCCCTTCCAATATCCAATTCCTCATTGTCCTCAGCAGAATGTAATCATATGTCCTCCACTTAGTATTGTTTTTGTTCAGCCCATACATAATAAAATGTAAGGAGGAAACTAACTCAGAATGTCCATCATATTTGATAATCTCTTTGTTATCTTTTTTTCATTCTTCAATAAAAAGATAAATGATAAAGAATGTCCATCATTATGCAGTCGTATTTCTCATGTTCCTGTCCGCCTCCTACTAATGTTTGTATTCATCCCATCTATCTATTATAAAATTCAAGGAGTTGCCAGCCTACGATGTTCATCACCATGAAGTACTGTATTAGAATGACTGATCTATGTAATAGGCAATGATATAGTTATAGAAATTGTAATGTATACTTAATATAAAAATGCAGCACATACCTGAGAAGTGATGTTAAGTGTCACAGCATCAAGCCCCCCAGTCAGCATGCTCTCTGTATCCGCCAATGTCAGGGTTACACTCCCATCTCCTCCTACTCCAGATGACATAACCAGATTTTGTGTAGATACAGGAGTTTGTGCGATTGATGTAGTGCAAGGAAGACCGCAAGTCGATGTGGCCAATTCTAATAAGACAAAAATACCAGTTCAGTATAATAACAGAATATCTACATCCGTTGGTGATGTTTTCTTACATAGGTGTGTAAATCGCTCAAATGAGGCGCTTACAGGCGTTTCTACTATATGAGCAGTTACATCTGCCAGCACTCCCTGCTGATTCAGAATCTTTACAAGGCAGTACTCTGCTGATCTGCATTCTGGGAGGTGTAGTCTTTACTCCAGGCACTGTACACTAGACTGATGTATAATATTCGGCTTCGAGAAACAGTATAGTGGACAGTATTGCATTATATGAGCTTAGTTAAGCTGAAATAGCAACGAGTGGAATTCTGAATGCAGTTCTAGGCTACAATACAAAAGGTCAAAATGTATCAAGGATAAGTAATATTAACAATCACGGTTAAAAAAATAATAAAAAAAATAATATCTGTATACGGGAATCTGTCTGCAGGCTCATGCTGCCCTAACCACTGGCAGCGACCAGTAACCTGTAAACACCAAATCTAAAAGTTAATTGAAATGTAATGATCCCTTTTGTGTTTTGAGACGTAGTTTTCGCGTGGTATGGATGATGTCCAAATCAATGCAAGACACGGTTGTAAATTACTGCTGAGGCGGCAGGTTAAGGTGCAGTCACACTTGTCAGATTTTGGTGCAGAAATTTCTGCGACAGAAAATCTGTTCCATTCATCTGAATAAAATCCATACACTTGCTGCAGAAATCACCCCATTCACATGAATGGATTTTATTTTCAGTTGCAGAAATTTCTGCAACAAAATCTGTCGCGTGTGACTGCACCGTTAAACACACCTCACCCAGTCTGCGTAGCCATTTCTCCAATATTTGCACAACCCTTTGCAGTATATGAACATGAAAAAATTTCAGTACTAAGAGTAACTCACTGACTAACTTCTATACATTGAAAAGGTAATAGAAAATATCAGTCATATTGTGATACCTGAAGTAGTAGTTAGTGTAGTGGCCTGTGATAAGATATGATCATTGCTTAATAGTGAGGTTTCTGGCATCTGGCTGGTAATCGAAGGGGCGTTTAGTCTTATGTTTCCATTCAGTTCATTGCTTCCGGAGGTGCCGAGCTGCATTATATCTTGTCCTAAATAAACAGACAGAATCAAGGCTTTCGAAAAACATGATCTTAAGGCTACATTCACACGAGCGTATCAGATTCAAGAGCGTGAAAAACGCACGTGAATCTGGTCCGTGTGTGTGTTGCGTTATGCATAAGTGTGCTTTGCGAATGGCATGCGTTATTCACGCACTCGCAAAGCACATCTTTTTTTTTTTAATTATTATTTTCAATTGAATTGATGCACAAATCACAATTGACGTGCATCAGTGTGCGGTGCGTGGTTTTCACGCACCCATTGACTTCAATGGGCACGTAGGTGTGTGATAATGCACCAACATAGGACATGCAGTGAGTTTCACGCAACGGACTCTCGCTGCATGAAAACTCCTGAATGTGTGAACGGCCCCTTTGAAATCAATGGGTCCGTGTGTAGCGCATGATTTTCATGCGCAGCACATAGACGTTATTCACGTTCGTCTGAATGAGCCGTAACTGAGTACTAAGGATAAGGACAAATGTGGCGGGCGATGTTTGGTTGCAATGCAAACACTGAGCTAGCATACAGCTTTACTGTAAATTGGCGCAGCTTTTAAATGATTGTTAATGTCTGAATGTTATTTGCAGGTTAAAGGGTAACTAAACTTTCAACAAACTTCTGACATGTCATAGTGACATGTCGGAAGTTCTGATTGGGGGGGGGTCCGAGCACGGAGACCCCCACCAGTCACTAAAACGAAGCAGCAGATGTGCTCGTGTGAGCGCTGAGCCGCTTCGTTTCTGTTCGGCTTTTTCCAGAAATCAATGTATCGGAGTACGGGCTCAATAGAAAGTCTATGAACCCGTACTCCGATACATTGGCTTTCAGGAAAAAGCCGAACAGAAACGAAGCGGCTCAGCGCTCACACGAGCATTTCTGATGCTTAGTTTTAGCGATTGGTGGGGGTCTCCGTGCTCGGACCCCCCCCCAATCAGAACTTCTGACATGTCACTATGACATGTCAGAAGTTTGTCAAACATTTAGTTACCACTTAAACTGTTGTTTACCTGCAAAAAAACTAACATTAAGAATCATTTATAAACTGCGCTGAATTACAGCAAACCCACATGTCGGCTTGGTGATGGTGCATAATAATTCTTTATGCATTTCTCCGCTTTTATTGCTATACGAGATAGAATATGAATAAAGGGAATTATGATATTATGGGATTTGCCAGTATTTTATTACATTTTTACTTGGATGAAGAGAAGTAAAACATGGACTCAACTTCTAAGACTGAACTTTTCAAGTATGGAAATATATTCCTGAATCAGGCTTATATGCACTTGCCAGAACATACAGCAAATATATTAGTAGCTATTCAAAAACAGCTTAAGGGCTTATTCAGGCAAGCGTATAATACGTCCGTGCTACGCGCGTCGCATGGACCTATGTTAATGAATGGGGCCGTTCAGACTGTCAGTGAATTTCACGCAGCGTATGTCCGCTGCGTGAAACGCACGACATGTCCTATATTTGGCCGTGCTCTGCGCAGCACGCACCCATTGAAGTCAATGGGTGCGTGCAAATCACGCTCGGCACACGGAAGCATTTCCGGGAGCCGCGCGTGATTCGCGCAACATTACTAACATGAATGAATGAAAGAAAACAGAAAAGCACCACGTGCTTTTCTGTTTACAAACATAAAAACAGAGTGTCATAATGATGCCGGATGCGCGAAAATCACGCAGCCACGCATCATATGCTGATGAAACACGGACATTTTGCCCGCGCAAAACACACACGCTTGTGTGAATCCGGCCTAAGGGTGTATTCACACGTACAGGTAGCATGCATTTTTAAAGCAAATTACCATAGTTTTTCGATGCAATTATTGATGCCAAGGTTTCACAGGTTAACAATGTTTTTAACGTGTTTTTTTTAACACTAATTACCGTGCAGCCAAAAACAACAGTATTTGTGGTAAAAGCACAAATGGAATGTACGAATACGCCCGAATGTGACGCTGTCAATTGGACGGCCAGGCTGCACATCTAAGGAAAAGCTCCCTTGCCAACGCTGATTGGGGGAGAGCTGCTGACTGACTGGCCTCTTGTTAGACCCACCTAGCCAACTCATAAGGAGTGGCAGAAGGGGTGCAGCACAGATGAAGCTTTGGTTTAGGGTGTCGTAATAGCATGTTCACTGTTCGCCGCTTACACATTCGTCTTCATTTCAAATGATGTCAGTGGCTCAGGCTGTTGCTGACTTCCTGCTCTGGTCCTTCCACTATGTTTTACACCTCAATTCTTCTTGCTCAGATTGGCTACGGTGTTTAAGCTCGACCAAACTACTTTGACTATTGCCTAACATCTCCAGTAGGAAATCAGTACACAGAGAGATTCCATTACAGCAAGGATTGAATGATTATAAACTACAGGAAACAAGATAACCAGTGAGAAAAATCAGCCCATACACATCCTAAAGCAAATAAGGGGGGAGGGAATCCGGATGTCCTTCTTTACGTAACCCCGAAATTTTTTACCGACGAGACGCAGTGGAAAAAAGGTTGAGAAACCCTGTTCTATACAATCTGTCTTTGCATTCTGTCTTCCACTTTATACAGCAGTGACAGGAGACGCTGCTTCAATTTAAGCGTGGATAAACCGGGTATAGGAGTGTTTGGTGATCTAGAATAATAATAAAAAAACAAAGTTAGCAATACCTGCTCTCACCGTTCCTTTTCAAAGGACCTTTTAATCTGAGCAGCAGTTATTCTGGCCAGAGGCACGAAAAAGTTGGTATCCTGCGGTGTCAGAATTCATAGCTGCCATTAGTTTGTTTCATGAAGTAATTTGCCCTTTAAACATTCATTTTGGAGCAGTCTGCAATTATGATAATTTCCAAGTATTTTAGGTAAATCTTCTATAAACGGTCTAGTATAGTGAATGGCTGAAAATTCACCAACCGTTGTGTGGGGGAAAAAAAAGCATTTTTGACCTTTACGGTGCCTTTATGACAATAATAAGCGGATATATACCAATAGCACTTAGAGAATAAAGGAAATAAATAACAAAAAGGAAATCTTAAACAAACCAGATATAGTGAGAGTGATCTCCTGTGGAGAAACCGATGATGTAGTAGGAGTAGTGCCAGTTGCGTGTGCCAAAACCTGACTTAAACTGGAATTATTAATGGTTAGTGTTATCTCGTGTTGTCCGTTAGAGGAGGACACTAGGCCTTGAGAGGTCATGACCTGAGAAAGCTCCTGTCCAGCTGCAGAGAAAGAAAACATTCTGTAAAACGTATTCCCATGATGTATTTATAGGAAACATAAATTGAGCGATGTCAATATCACATCTGCATGCAGAAGCATAGCCAACATCAACGCTGCACATAAATCACTCCACAGGGGATTGCACAGATTTTCTGGAAAATTATGCATTTTGATTAACTTTTCAAGGCTTCTTGACTCCAAAATAGAAAAAGTAATTTGTATACAGTATAATGCTGCAGGTTTATAAAGAGATGACTAAATGAACAGGAAAACAGTGGCAGGGGTATTCTTCCTCTTCCATTTCCAATTTAAACAGACCATGATAAGCTCGGAAAAAGACCATGAGACCTTAGGGTTTAGGAAGATGTCATGATATGGAAGAATTTCAAATCTACTTTGGGTAATTATAGTGCAAAATTTATTCCTATAGGTAACAAGTATAAACAACTAAAATTAAACCCCACATGGCTTACACCTTCTGTGAAAGGGGCAATACAGGACAAAAAAAATGGCATTTAAAAAATACAAATCTGAGGGTACATCTGCAGCCTCTGTAAAATATAAAGAGCTTAATAAAATCTGTAAAAAGGTAATAAAATTAGCAAAAATACAAAATGAAAGGCAGGTGGCCAAGGATAGCAAAACAAATCCCCAAAAATTCTTCAAGTATATAAATGCTAAAAAGCCAAGGTCTGAACATGTAGGACCCTTAGATAGTGGTAATGGGGAGTTGGTCACAGGGGATCAAGAGAAGGCAGAGTTACTAAATGGGTTCTTCAGCTCTGTATATACAACAGACGAAAGAGCAGCTGATGTAGCCGGTGCCAGTGCTGTTAATATATCAGTTGATATAATGAATTGGATGAATGTAGATATGGTCCAAGCTAAATTAAATAAAATAAATGTGCACAAGGCCCCGGGGCCAGATGGGTTACACCCTAGAGTTCTTAAAGAGTTTAGTTCAGTTATTTCTGTCCCCCTTTTCATAATATTCGGAGAATCTCTAGTGACTGGTATAGTGCCAAGGGACTGGCGCAGAGCAAATGTGGTGCCTATTTTCAAAAAGGGCTCTAGGTCTTCCCCGGGTAATTATAGACCAGTAAGCTTAACATCCATCGTGGGGAAAATGTTTGAGGGGCTATTGAGGGACTATATACAGAATTATGTGACAAAAAAATAGTAATATAAGTGACAGCCAGCACGGTTTTACCAAGGACAGAAGTTTTCAAACTAACCTAATCTGTTTTTATAAACAGAAGCCTAGACAGAGGGGCCGCTGAGGATTTAGTGTTTTTGGACTTTGCAAAGGCATTTGACACTGTCCCTCAGACGTCTAATGGGTAAATTAAGGACTATAGGTTTAGAAAATATAGTTTGTAATTGGATTGAGAATTGGCTCAAGGACCAATTACTCTGAATGGTCCCCGGTAATAAGTGGTGTACCCCAGGGTTCAGTGCTGGGACCACTATAATTCAACTTCTTTATTAATGATATAGAGGTTGGGATTAATAGCACTATTTCTATTTTTGCAGATGACACCAAGCTATGTAATATAGTTCAATCTATGGAAGATGTTCATGAATTGAAAGCGGATTTAAACAAACTGAGTGTTTGGGCATCCACTTGGCAGATGAAGTTTAATGGTGATAAATGTAAAGTTATGCATCTGGGTACCAACAACCCGCATGCATCATATGTCCTAGGGGGAGCTACACTGGGGGAGTCACTTGTTGAGAAGGATCTGGGTGTACTTGTAAATCATAAACTAAATAACAGCATGCAGTGTCAATCAGCTGCTTCAAAGACCAGCAGGATATTGTCGTTTATTAAAAGAGGCATGGACTCGCGGGACAGGGATGTAATATTGCCGCTTTACAAAGCATTAGTGAGGCCTCATCTAGAATATGCAGTTCAGTTCTGGGCTCCAGTTCATAGAAAGGATGCCCTGGAGTTGGAAAAAAATACAAAGAAGAGCAACGAAGCTAATTAGGGGCATGGAGAATTTAAGTTATGAGGAAAGATTAAAAGAATTAAACCTATTTAGCCTTGAAAAAAGACGACTAAGGGGGGACATGATTAACTTATATAAATATATTAATGGCACATACAAAAAATATGGTGAAATCCTGTTCCATGTAAAACCCCCTCAAAAAACAAGGGGGCACTCCCTCTGTCTGGAGAAAAAAAGGTTCAACCTGCAGAGGCGACAAGCCTTCTTTACTGTGAGAACTGTGAATCTCTGGAATAGCCTACCGCAGGAGCTGGTCACAGCAGGGACAGTATAAAAGGCTTAGATAATTTCCTAGAACAAAAAAGTATTCGCTCCTATGTGTAGAAATTTTTTCCTTCCCTTTTCCCATGCCTTGGTTGAACTTGATGGACATGTGTCTTTTTTCAGCCGTACTATGTAACTATATAATATAAAAGAGTGATAAGATGTGTAGACACAACAGAAAGTTGTAGGAAAAAAAAAATACAAGGAGTGAAAACAGGTTAATTAAATGAGAATATTGCATAATAATTCAGCGAATTTGAGTGAATATTTATTAACATGTTTTTTCATAAATATGAAAGTTTAACCACGAAGAAAAATGAACGGAATAATTTTAAGTTTAGTCAAACTATTAATTACTATTTAATATAGATATAGGTCATGAATTACAAGATACAGCACTGACAACTAATAGTGCCACTCCTAACAGTAGCGCTGGTCCTAGCAGCACCGGTCTACTTGGCATACATTTCAGTAAAGAGATAGCCGTGACAGTGATTGGCTGGAAGATACCAACTTTATAATGATAAAACTGGACTGATATATGCCAAGATCCGCATGAGAATACAGAAACTTACTAGTGTTTGAAGACAGCACTGATTCTTGCTCAGTGATGGGGGCAATAGTCAGGTTGGACGATGATGCGGCAGGTTGTAGAGACAAGCTTGCTATAGGCTGAAGTATAACATTAGCAGGCATGGCATTCTCACTGGTCTGTAAACTGTTGCTGGCTTGTACTTCCGTGGGGTCAACAGTTATTTGCTGAGGTATGAGGCTGCCATGTTGAAGTGTTTGTTGTAAAATACTGGGATCAATCTGTTAGACCAAAAGCAAGAAAGAGCAAACTTAATAGTGTCAATGAGAAGAAAAGCTGCCCTCTTACCTTTTTGACTCTCTCAGGACTATTACCTGTAGTGTTATGTTGTTGATGCCTGTGGCATCTAGTCCAGAAATCTGCACATTTTGTCCAACCAAGTTGGCAGCGAGCTGTAACTGGATTCCCTCCAGAGTGGCCAAGCTACAGTCGGAGAGCGACACTGTTAAATCTCCACCAGCTGCGTAAAAAAGAAAAAGAGAAAAAAGCTCATTATGTTTAATCTTTATAAATGACAAAGTGGTGTAATCGTAACATAGCATATTTTACAATAAACTTCATTCTGGCTTTTTAGACGTTTTTTATGGATTTTTTAGTCTACTAGGAATGGATCCAAAAATTGGAGACGTACAAGAGGGGAATTTATTTAGATTGGCGTTTCATACACCAGTCTTAATATAAAGTCAGTCTGAGTAAAATTATAATTTATTATGGGGTGCACACCTCTTAAAAAATTAGGCACATCTTTGACTATCATTTCTGGGGTAAATGATAGTAAATGAATTGGGCTGTCGTGGCACCGCCCCTTCTATTAAGCTCCTCCCACTTGCTTAATAAAAATAAAAAAAGCCGCTTTGAGAGGCAAAAACAGCACAAAGGTCGCAATTTTTCATTCAAATTGCATCTTTTGTGCCATTTGGACTTTTCTACTGCCATAGAAAAATGTATAAATTCTACCATGAATTCTAGTCTTTTCTTTAAACACCTCTATTTAGGATCCACTCTTGGCATTGCCTAAAAAATGCATGCAAAAGCCACACAATGAATACACAGGGCGAACAAAGCGCGTATTCACAGATGCCTGTTTTGTTGCGGTTCTGCAAGAAAAGCTTGGCAAAAATGTGACAAAACTGGCAGCTTTGACTATACCCTAATGCGGGTGCTATTAGACTTTACACATTGCAGGTGTAGAGAGGAGGAACTGTATTTGCCTCTAGAGATCTCTCCTCCTTTACTGAGCTTCAACAGCTAGAGTTGAAGAACTTTAGTGAGATACAGTAGGCCAACCAGTGTAAACTGTGCTAAATAACTGCGGCCATAAGAAATATTTTTTACGGCTCGATATTCCCAGCTTTGCCGCACATAATACTGGCCAAATAAATGCCTTTGTGCATTTCAAGGCAAATGTCAGGGAAGTCTGTGAATAATGTACTTACCGGATACAGAAGCAGGAAGAATAGCCTGTCCAACGAGACCTTGTTGGAGTAAACTTTGATCAAACGGACCAGTAAGAACAGAACTATT
Source organism: Rhinoderma darwinii (assembly GCF_050947455.1). Taxonomy (NCBI): domain Eukaryota; kingdom Metazoa; phylum Chordata; class Amphibia; order Anura; family Rhinodermatidae; genus Rhinoderma; species Rhinoderma darwinii. The sequence continues at coordinate 130,577,654 of NC_134691.1, read as the reverse complement.
TGTAATGAAGACGCTTGGGTCCGTTGCTGATGAGTTAAGTAGGTTTATTGGCTGGAGTGAATCCACTGTGCTGGATGCTGTACTTGGAACAGAAACTGCATGTTGGGAAAGATGCCTCCGCACAACAGGCTTCCGGACCTTTTTAGAATCGGTTTTATAATGACACTGTATGTGCGTTTTCCTACGTCCAGATGTCCGGAAGCGCATATCACAGTGAGGGCACTTAAATGGCTTTGCGCCAGTGTGCAGTCTCATGTGGACCTTTAGACTGCCTTTGGTAGAGAAGGAATTGCTGCAGACGTGACAGCCAAACAGCTTTTGACCTGCAAAGACACGAATAAGCAATCAGATACTCAGATAAGAGATTTACTCTAAGGCCCCATGCACACGGCCGTGCCCGTAACAACGGGCCGCGATTGCGGGCGTCGACGGCCACCCGCATTTTTGGCCCGTGCCAATTTGACATGTCCTATATTTTGCACGGGGCCTAAAAGAATAAATAATACACAATCAGCAAATCTTTTCACATGTAGTGTTTTCACTATGACCGCACATAATATAATAGAAAAGTCGAACAGACAACACAAAAAGTAAGAATAAACAATTTGGCCAATAATTATACTTCACCAAAAGCATTAAAATGGTGACATTTCAAATCACGACCAGAGTGGGTTGAAGGGTATGGTTACTACGGTATATCCGTGACTTGATATTTTTCATTACACCACCCTCACCTGTAGAACTAGGGAGATTTGCTGTTCAGGGATCTAGTAAAGCTGGATAAACCCTCCTGTGAGAGCAGTAATGGCAGCCACATTGGTTGTCACCAGCATTTACAGAAATAGATATTACTAAGGAACCATTGAATAGAATTAACAACTAATAGAAGAAGACATCCGAAGGGCTTATGATTCCTGGTCGACACAGTACATTATTTTCAATGAACAAGCGTGAGCCTCTGGTGCTAGGAGCCATTTTGAACATGTCTTTGGGCTTTAGCTGAATGGAGTGGGTCTCAAACAAGAGACTCCATTCTATAGGTACAATTCTAAACCCCTTTAGTACCATAAAGTTTCACCTTTCTACATTCAAACCCTTGCTTTCAAGTGTAGTGTTGTCAACATGGTTCCAAGTCATGCCAAAGAGGTACAGTGCTGAATATAGCTAGCAACAGTTACTGATCCATCTCCATGACATGTCAGAATATAAAACGGAAACCTTCATTTGTGAGCAATTGTTTTATTTTTATATTATAACCTGTATTCTAAAAACAGAGCTTCAACAGGAGATGCAGCAATAAAAAATATTTAAAGGGGTTTTCCGGGACTTTGATACGGATGGCCTATCCTTAGGATAAGGCCCTGTTCACACGGAGTTTTTTGACACGTTTTTTGACGCGGAAAACGCGTCGGAAAACGCGCCAAAAACGACCCAAAGTGACTCCCATTGATTTCAATGGGAGACGGAGGCGGTTTTTTACCGCGAGTAAAAAAAACGCCTCGCGGCAAAAAGAAGGGACATGACCCTTCTTGATGCGGTTTCCGCGTCCAAAACCGCATTGAAAGCAATGGGGACACGTCAAAAAACACCTCAAACTAGTGAGGTGTTTTCTGACGAGTATATTGCCGAGTGTTTTGGAGGAGTTTCTTGCAGTCTCCTGCTGCTAGTCCAGCCCAGCAAGGGGCTGTCATTTCCTGTCTGCTCGTGGAGCCTGAAAAACATCGTGGACAGAACTCAGGGATACAGAAAACCGAAGTCCTGCATCCAAATCGAATACAAGTAAGTGCAATTGCTCCTATGTTCCATACATGCTATACATGTATGGAGCTGTGCATTTTTTTTTTTAGATTTTTTTTTAGATTTTTTTATTTTTAATTTTTTAATTTTGTTATGCAGTTGTTCATGTATGTCATCTCTTTTTTTTTTAACATTTCAGGAACAGAAATGACGACAGCAGAGGTGTACCACCGAATGGACATTGATGTTGGGAAATTGATTCAAGAAGTAAGTATACTTTTTTTTTTTTAATGTGGGCCTGTTCACATCAGCGTGGTTTCCGCTGAGGGGTTCCGTCGGTGCTTTCAGTCAGGGGAACCCCTCAACGGAAAGGCAAGTGTGAAGTAAGTTCCGTTTGCATCACCATTCATTTCAATGGTGACAGATCCGTTGACAGAAGGATGTCAGGCTGGGTTCACACGACCATGTTACGTCCGTAATGTACGGAACGTATTTCAGCCGGAAGACCCGGACCGAAGACAGTGCAGGGAGCCGGGCTCCTAGCATCATAGTGATGTACGACGCTAGGAGTCCCTGACTCGCTGCAGGACAACTGTCCCGTACTGTAATCATGATTACAGTACGGGACAGTAGTTCCACGCAGAGGCAGGGACTCCTAGCGTCGTACATCACTATGATGCTAGGAGCCCGGCTCCCTGCACTGTCTTCGGTCCGGGTCTTCCGGCCGAAATACGTTCCGTACATTATGGACGTAACATGGTTGTGTGAACCCAGCCTCATGCGTGTGAAAACCTCGGCAAAAACAGCCTGAAAAACCGCCTGGAAAACCGCCTCAAAAACCACGTCAAAAACCACAAAACATGAAAACCTCCAGGGTCAGTTTTTACAGGAGGAATTTTCCTCCTGCAAAAAACTCCGTGTGAACAGGGCCTAAGTCATCAATATCAGATCAGTGGGGGTCTGAATCCTGACATACCACGGATCAACTGGCTGAGGGGGCCACAGAGTTCTAACAAGCGCAGCGTCCTTTTTATTATTTACCAGTTACAGCGCCACATATTTGGTAGTGGCTGTGCCTGGTATTGCAGCTCAGTCCCATTAACTTGAATGGGACTGAGCTTCAGTAGCATGCGAAGCTGCTGTAAAATGTATGACGCGGTGCCTGGTAAACAATAAAAGGGGCACAGCGCTGAACGGTGCGCCACGGCCCTTTCACACAACAGATTGGCAGGGGTGCTGGGAATCGGACCCCCACCGATCTGAAATCCTATGGATAAGCCATCAACATAAAAGTACTGGAAAACTCCTCTAATCCATTGTTGTCAAGCCTGAGAACTGTAAACATCAATTTGTTTCTATTTAAGTCTAGAATCTGTTCCTCGCAAAAGCAACTCCTCTCAGTAATAGTTTATTGTTGCAGTAAATGTCTTTATCAAAATGATTTTACAGCAGAATACGCCTGATATGATCTTCAATTACTGTTCCACTTCTCTGACCCCCAACTCCAATGTTTGTATCAAAATTAAGCAGAGCTTGCTCCAGGCTTTGTCTAAAAAAAATCTCAAAAGTGATATTACAAAAACGCTTCTTGGCTTCTACTTCATTAAAACCGCTCTTCATTTCATCCCTCAGTGACACCCAATTTGTTTTGCCAAAAAGCTCTTAGCTTGGTAATGAAATGAAAGTCAATATTGCTTTTTATTATAATGCTTTTCTAGATAGATACTTTTTTTTTTTTTACTCTCGATCCACAACTTTCTTCTGCTTTTATTTATCCAGCCATGTTTACAAATAACAAATAAGATAGGAAAAAAAAACAAAAAGTTTACAAATATAGGTTTTTAGAATAAAAATATAATCCCATTAGCAGTTATTTTTATATATCATTCAACTCGTGATATTCGATAGAATTTTGAAAAATCTTATACTGCCTTTATTGCCAAACAGGTTAAGAAAAGGATATATCATCATTGCACTGTGCAGTATTATGGGGCTGATAGATGCTGAAACATTAGCACTGTTACATTGTTTTGGTTCCATTGCTCAACGTTAGACAATGTAACAGTATTAAGTTGACATAGCCATGGAGACTAGGTCTATTATAAGCTATTCCAGGCGGCTGCCATTGTCTTCAGAAACAGATGCAGCACTGCGTACCAGGCAGAGCTGAACTTGCACACAAGCCGCTTTGCAGGATAAACAGTGTTCTTCTTTCTAAAGATCAGTGGAGGTTATCCATCAAAGCTTTACTCCTGGAAAAGCTTCCTGCCTAGAATTACAGATTTACTAGAACTACTAACAGAGTAGTAGGAGAGAGTGATTAGGGGGGCATATCTCTGCATAAATATGCAGATTTAAATACTATTGTACAAAGCTGGGTGACCAGCACTGTAATAGCTGTTCTCAGTCGTGTTTGACACCCAGTATCTGTTAAAACATGTTTACACTGGCCAATCATTACGATTTGTTAATTTCTGAGCAATGGTACCGATACTTGGCCAGTGTAAATGTAGAGAAAGATCAGCAATAACCGAAGATAGGTAAATGAAAATCCCATTCGTTTACACAAGGCATTGCTGGCTAATGCATAGATCTCTAGCACAAAGCGAGAGCGATCGCTAGGCTACAATGACACTCTTCATCAAGTAGATGCGAGGGCCCTCCTTATAGAAGGAGCTTCCTCCTCGCAGGCTGTGTGAATGGCCCTGATGAAAAGAACAGTTTCTTGGGAATGGCTTTTTAAACCACCAATCGTATGTATGTATATATACATATATATGTATACGATTGGTGATTTAAAAAGCCATTCTCAAGGATCTTGTATATTTTATATAGTATATAGGATCGAGAATATAGGATCTAGTATATTATATATACACTAGTCCTTCTTAATGAATAAGAATATCATCAGAAAGTTAATTTATTTCAGTAATTTAATTCAAAAAGTGAAACTCGTACATTATATAGATTCATTACACACAGAGGGATCTGTTTCCAGCACTTTTTTCTTTTAATGTTGATGATTATGGCTAACAGTTAATGAAAAGCCAAAATGTAGTGTCTCAGAAAATGTGAATATTAAATAAGCCCAATTTCAAAAATGATTTTTAATACCGAAATGTTGGCCTACTGAAAAGTATGTACAGTATATGCCCTCAATACTTGGTCGGGACTCACTTTGCATGAATTACTGCATCAATGCAGCGTGGCATGGAGGCGATCAGCCTGTGGCACTGCTGAGGTGTTATGGAAGCCCAGGATGCTTTAATAGCAGCCTTCAGCTTGTCTGCATTGTTGGGTCTGGTGACTCATCTTCCTCTTGACAATACCCCATAGATTCTCTATGGGATTTACGTTAGGTGAGTTTGCTGGCAAATCAAGCGCAGTGATACTTTGGTTATTAAACCAGGTATTGGTACATTTGGCTGTGTGGGCAGGTGCCAAGTACTGCTGGAAAATGAAATCAGCATCTCCATAAAGCTTGTCAGCAGAGGGACGCATGAAGTGCTCCAAAATTTCCTGGTAGACGGCTGCGTTGACTCTGGACTTGATATAACACAGTGGACCAACACCAGCAGATGACATGGCTCCCCAAACCATCACTGACTGTGGAAACTTCACACTGGACCGCAAGCCACTTGGTTTGAGTGCCTTTTCACTCTTCCTCCAGACTCTGGAACCTTGATTTTCAAATGAAATGCAAAATTTAGTTTAATTTGAAAACAGGACTTTGGACCACTTAGAAACAGACCAGTCTATTTTCTCCTTAGCCCAGGTAAGATGCTTCTGACATTGTCTCAAGGAATGCGACAGTTGTAGCCCATGTCCTGGCTACGTCTGTGTGTGGTGGCTCTTGAAGCACTGGCTTCTGCCGCAGTCCACTCCTTGTGAATTTCCCCCAGATTCTTGAATGGCCTTTTCTTGACTATCCTTTCAAGGCTGCGGTTATCCCTGTTGCTTGTGCACTTTTTTCTACCACACTTTTTTCTTCCTCTCAACTTCCATTAATAGCTTGGATACAGCACCCTGAACTGCCAGCTTCTTTAGCAATGTCCTTTTGTGGCTCACCCTCCTAGTGGAGGGTGTCAATGGCTGTCTTCTGGACAACTGCCAAGTCAGCAGTCTTCCCCATGATTGTGCAGCCTACTGAACCAGACTGTTGGACCATTTAAAGGCTTAGGAAACCTTTGCAGGTGTTTTGTGTTAATTAGCTGATTAGAGTGTGACACCATGAGTCTACAATCTTGAACGTTTACCCGATAGTCTAATTTTCTGAGACACTACATTTTGGGTTTTCATTAACTGTGAGCAATAATCATCAACACTAAAAGAAAAAAATGATGGAAATGGATTAATTACACACAGAGTGATGTATGTAATATAGGAGTTTCACTTTTTGAATTAAATTACCGAAATAAATTAACTTTTTGATGATATTCTAATTAATTGAGAAGGACTAGTATATACACATATCGTACATACAGTGCATTCGAAAAGTTGCTGAGGCCTTGAGCTAAAATTAAAAAAAGTTCACGTTTTTCCCCATCATTCTGCACTCAATACCCCATAATGATATAGTGAAAACAGAATTTTAGAAATTTTTGCAAATTTATTAGGAGTGAAAAACTCAAATTTTGCATGGACATAAGTATTCAGACCCTTTACGTTGCATGCCTTGAACAGCCATTTGAGAATGAATATCTTTGCACTAGATGCACGCATGTTGTGTATTTGGAAGCCCAGGTACTGGATCTAAATATGCAGCTTGCAACACTTAGGAGAATTGCAAAACCTAGAGAGGATTTTAGAGCTCACTAAGCAAACACTGGCTAGGGCCAGTGAGATGGAGGTAGGTGGAGGGGGGGCAAGCTCAGGAACCCAGAGATTAGTAGTTGGATAACAGTTAGAGGAAGGGCTACGGGAAAAAGTGCCAGGAAGGCCAGTCCTTAACTGGCACAACCTAGTAAATATGCCTGTTTGGCTGATATTAGGGATGCAAGTCCAGAGCCAGCATCACTACAGCAGGGCGTTGCTCCTAACAACTAGGACAAGGACTGCTGTAGGAAGGATGGAAGTAGGAGTGCAGCAAAGGTCAGACAGATACTGGTGGTAGGGGATTCTATTATTAGGCAGACAGATAGGGTCATGTATCGCCGCAACCGTGATTGCCGAACAGTGTGTTGTCTGCCGAGTGCGGCATATTGCAGATCGGACAGATTGCTGGGTGGGGCTGAGGAAGACCCGGCGATCATGGTACACATCGGTACCAATGACAAAGTCAGTGGGAGATGGAAGGTCCTTAAAAATGATTTAGGGAAAATCGGAGAGAAGATCAAGTCCAGGACCTCCAAGGTAGTGCTTTCAGAAATACTACCAGTGCCACGAGCGTTACTAGAAAGACAGCAGGAGATTAAGGAGTTAAATAAGTGGCTTATAAATTGGTGCAGGAAGGAAGGGTTTGGGTTCATGGAAAACTGGGCTGACTTCTCTGTGGGCTACAGGCTCTACCATAGGGACGGGCTGCATCTAAATGGGGAGGGTGCAGATGTGCTGGGGGAAAGAATGGTTAGAGGAGCTTTTAAACTAGGATCTGGGGGAGGTAGGGTGGGGATAAACCAGTGGAGTTAAATAGAGTACATAGGGAGTGGGATACAGAAGGGGTTAATGGGAATTTAGTGGGGGCTAATACGGAGCTAAGAATATTAAAGGTGTCGGTAAGATTAAATGTATGCTGGCGAATGCAAGAAGTCTTGCAAGTAAAATGGACGAGTTGGAGATTCTAATGACTGACATGGATTATGATGTAGTGGGCATAACAGACACCTGGCTGGATGAGAGTCATGACTGGGTAACAAATGTGGAGGGCTACACAGTATTTAGAAGGGATACAAAATCTAAAAAAGGTGGAGGGGTTTGTCTGTTTGTTAAATCCAGCCTAAGACCAGTCCTGAATGAAGGCATTGGGGGATGCTCTGACAGTGTGGAGTCTTTATGGGTAAATATTGATGGAGCGATTAAAAACGGTAAACTACTAATTGGAGTTTGTTATAAGCCACCGAATATAATTGAAGAGACTGAGGATGAAATGCTGCAACAAATACAAAAGGCAGCAAATAATAATGTGCTCCTTATAATGGGGGATTTGAAACTATCCTGACATTAATTGGGAAATAGAGGCCGCTGGATGTGCTAAAAGCCGTAAGTTTTTATACACAATTGAATTATTTCACTCAGTTGGTTAATAAACCAACCAGAGGGTATAATGTGCTGGATCTGGTCTTATCTAATAGACCAGACATAATATCAGATGAGGAGGCCCTCGAGCACTTGAGCAATAGTGACCACAATATGATAAGTTTCAGTAAAACAATACGAAGGGGAACAAAAAAAACCTTGAATTTCAGGAAAGCTAAATTCAAATCGACTGACCTTATGCCCACTTCAGTTATTTTCTTCAGGGTGCTATCCGTTTTTTTGACTGATCGCACCCGGACACATTCATTTCTATGGGTCCATGCACACTTCTGTTGTTTTGACTGTTCCGTAAAAAGTAATGCATGTCCTACTTTTGTCCGTCGTTCAGTGACCGTGGGGCCAATTGCGGTATATGGGTCCGTCAAAAAAACAGACGGCACACGGTAGGCATCCGTGTGCCGTCCGTTTTTCATGGATCCGTTGCTAAGCAGCTGCAGGGCGTGCCAAAGTTCCCTGCATTCAACACACAAAATGGAATTTAATGGACCATTTAAAACGGAAGACAAAACGGAAGCACAGCATCCGTTTAAAACGGAACGGACACGGAGTGACAACGGAAACGACACGGATGTCACAATAGATACACGGATCCATGAAAACGGTGAAGGATGTGTGCATGAGGCCTTAGTCATGTTGACTGTGATCATATAATGTTAAAAAGGGATACCGACGCTAAATGGGGAGCGTTTTAAGATATATTACATGAATCATGTAGTAAGTTTATAGCCACTGGTAACAAAATGTCTAGGAATAAACAGAGACCAATATGGATGAATAGGGAATTACTCAATGTAGATAGACAAAAACAAAAAGAATTCCAAATATTGAATGCGGAGGGCTCAGCAAAAGCATTCCAGACTTACAAAGATCTCAATAAAAATGTAATAATTAAATCAAGTTAGCAACGTTATCTACAGAAAAACAAAATGGCTAATGACATTAAAATGAATCCCCAAAAAAATGTAGAAATATATTAATGGCAAAAAAAAAATCTGATAATACTGGCCCGCTTAAAGATGAGCATGGGAAAAAAATTGTAGAGGGAGGGCTGAGATATTAAACATGTACTTTTGCTCTGTATTTACTCATGAGCTGCCAGTGCCAGATATTCATGGGACAGTGATAAAGGTTCCCCATCCAATATTACCTACTTAACACAGGAGGAAGTACAGCTACGTCTGAGCAAATTAAATGTTGATAAATCCCCTCGCCCAGACAACATTCATCCACGGGTATTAACCCGTTAAGGACCGGGCCAATTTTGGCCTCGAGGACCAAACTATTTTTTTTACATATCCCTCTTTGCGTCCTGGCGCTCATAACTTTTTCCATTTTTGTCCGACGTAGCTGTATAAGACTTTGTTTTTTGCAGGACGAGTTGTGCTTTATGTATGTACCATTTTTTGGTACATTTACATTATCGTTTAATTTATATAAATTTTTAATTTTGGCAAAAATGTAGAAAGAAAAAAAGAAAGCAGTTTTATTTTCTTTTTTTTCATACTATACACCTATTCATAAATAACAGTATACATTTATTGCACAGGTTGTTACGGACGTGGCAATACCAAATATGCGTATATTATGTCATGTTTTGGGACTTTAATTTTGAAAAGTATTATTTATTAAGTTATTGTAAAAACAACTCCAACAATTGGATAAAGCTTGTACTAAAATTAAATCTGGCTTTAACCCCTTCCGCACCTTGAAACTTTGCACACCTCGACGTGCAGTTACGTCAGTGTTTTGACAGTCAACAGCAGCGCGGCGCTACACCGCAGCGGCGGTTAACTGTGTAGGGTGTCTGCCCTGCAATCCCTGTTGCCGATCAGCGTCCCATTGCCGCTGATTTCGACAGTTAACCCCTTCGGTGCGGCGGTCGATTCCGATCGCGACATTTAAGGAGTTTAGCGGAGATCGGCAGCCCCCAGGTGAAATCACTGGGGCTGGCGAAGGTACCCATGGCAACCGGACGCCAGACAATGGCTTCCGGGCTGCCATGTACCGAAGCCTATGAGGACCACATGGAGGCTGGTCGTCGTAGGCTTCCTGTCAGTGTGGCTGTCACGTCACAATGACAGTTGGAATACAGTTGGAATACATTACACTACGTAGGTAGTGTAATGTATTCCAGCAGCGATCAGAGCTGCAAGTCTAAATGTCCCCTAGTGGGAAAAGTAAAAAAAGTAAAAAAAAGAATAAAAATATTTAAATAAAAGTGTAAAAATAAATGTTATAAGTGACATAAACAAGAACTGCTTTTTTTCCTATATTAAGTTAAAAAAAAAGTACACATATTTGTTATCGCTGCGTTCGTAACAACCCCAGCTATAAAACTATAATGTTATTTTTCCCGCATGGTGAACATCGCAAATAAAATAAACGAAAAACAATGCCAGAATCACTATTTTTTGGTCACCAGGCCTTCCAAAATATACAATAAAAATTGATCAAAAAGTTGCATGTACGCCAAACTGGTAACAATACAAACTACATCCCGTCCCGCAAAAAACAAGCCATTACACAGCTTTTTTGACTGAAAAATAAAAAAGTTATGGCTCTCAGAATATGGCGACACAAAAAATAGTTTATTTTATCAATAAGTTCTTTTATTGCGCAAACGCTGCAAAATGTAAAAATAACGATATACATATGGTATTGTCATAACCGTATCGACCCGCAGAATAAAATATAATGGTCATTTATAGCCCATGGTGAACGCTGTAAAAAATAAATAAAAAACATTGTCAGAATTGATGGTTTTTGGTCGAAAAATGCTTGCCGAAAAATGGAATAAAAAGTGATAAAAAAAAATTTAATCGCATGTACCCCAAAATGGTACCAATGAAAACTACAGATTGCCCCGCAAAGAATAAGCCCTCACACAGCTCCGGTGGTGAAAAAAAATAAAAAAGTTCTGGCTCCCAGAATATAGCGATGCAAAATGTGCAGTGTTCGAAAAGCGGATAAGATCGGGTGCCCTTTATAAGTGCGACACTGGCCACATACCTGCGGATTATTATTTATTTACCCCATTATTATACCCCTGATGTACTCTGCCCAGCCTACATGTACCCCCACATTATAAACTGAAATACCAGCAAAACGCCAGAGCTACTACCAAGCTAAATCTGTGCTCCAAAAGCCAAATGGCGCTCCCTCCCTTAGGGAGCACTACAGCGTGCCCAAACAGCCGTTTACGTCCACAGATATGGCATCGCCATACCCGGGAGAACCCGGTTAATATTTTATTTGTGGTATTTGTGGCACAAACTGGGCATAACATATAGTGCACTAAAATGGCAAATCAGTCGAAAATTTTAATTTTCACTTTGCACCATCCGCTGCGCATGAAACCTTTCGTGAACCATGATTTAATAGCATGTCGTGGTGTGGGGGGTGATGTATGGAGCGTCTCACACACTGAGCCCGCGCCATACCCTGCGGGTGTCAGCTGTGTATTACAGCTGACACCCGGGACTAACTGACAGAAAAAGCGATAGCGCTGTTACAGGAGCATGTAAAAATGACAATATACTGCAATACATTAGTATTGCAGTGTATTCTACCAGTGATCTAACGATCGCTGGTTCAAGTCTCCTATGGGGACTAATAAAATCTGTAAAAACAAAAGTAAATAGTTATTATTAGTGGAAAAAATTAAATAAATATTTAAAGTCCCAAAAAAAACTTCTCATTTTGTCTCTAAAGTAATGTAAAAAAATAAAAAAAACACACAAAATTGGTATCGCTGCGTCCGTAAAAGTCCAAACAATATACCATTATTTAACTCGCACAGTCAATGCCGTGAAAAATAAAGAATTTAAAACGGCAAAATCGCTTGGCTCTACCAAAAAATGTAATAAAAAGTGCTAAAAAAGTTGTATGTACCAAACAATGGTATCAATAAAAACTACAGCTCGTCCCGCAAAAAATAAGCCCTCACACCGCTCTATTGACTGAAAAATAAAAAAAAGTTATGGCTCTCGGAAAGCGGAGAGGGAAAAATTAAAAAGAAAAAGCAACACATGGATCAGTCCGGAAAGGGTTAATTACTTTCTAATGAAAAAGCATTTATGACCACATGTGGGGTATTGCCGTACTCGGGAGAAATTGCTTTACAAATGTTGGGGTGCTTTTTCTCCTTTATGAAATTGAAAAAATTCAACATTTTAGTGGAAATAATGTTGATATTAATTTTCATGGCCCAATTCTAATAAATCCTGCAAAAGACTTGTGGGGTCTAAATGCCCACAATACCCCTAGATAGTTTCCTTAAGTGGTGTAGTTTTCCAAATGGGGTTACTTTTGGGGGCCTTCCACTGTTTTGGTTCCTCGGGGGCTTTGCAAATTCGACAGGACACCCAAAAACTATTCCAGCTAAATTTGAGCTCCAAAAGCCAAATAGCGCTCCTTCCCTTCTAAGCCCCGCTGTGGGTCCAAACAGCACCTTATTACCACATATGGCGTATTTACGTAATCGGGAGAAATTGTTTTACAAATGTTGGGGTGCTTTTTCTCCTTTATTCCTTGTAAAAATTAAAAATGTCTATGGTTTTTTCAGCAAAAAAGTAGATTTTTACCTTTACAGACTAATTCCAATGAATTCAGCAAAACAACTGTCGGGTCAAAATGCTAACTTTACCCCTAAAAAAATTCCTTGAGGTGTGTGGTTTCCAAAATGGGGTCCCTTTTGGGGGGTTTCCACTGTTTTCATCCCTCCAGTACATTGCAAACGCGACACGGCACTGAAAACTATTCCAGCAAAATCAGAAATCCAAATGGTGGTGTTTTTTCTACTTTATTCCTTGTAAATATGAAAAATTTCTATGTTTTTTCAGAAAAAAAGTAGATTTTCATCTTCACATACTAATTCAAATAAATTTAGCAAAAAAACGGAGGGTTCAAAATGCTAACTATACCCCTGGATAAATTCCTTGGGGGTGTAATTTCCAAAATGGGGTCACTTTTGGGGGGACTTTACTGTTTTGGCACCACAAGACCTATTCAAACCTGACATGGTGCCTAAAATGTATTCTAAAAAAAATGAGGCCCCAAAATCCTCTAGGTGCACCTTTGCTTCTGAGGCCAGTGTTTCAGTCCATTAGCACGCTAGGGCCACATGTGGGCTATTTCTAAAAACTGCAGAATCTGGGCAATAAGTATTGAGCTGCGTTTCTTGGGTAAAACCTTCTGTGGTACAGAATAAAACTTTAATTCCTGTGAAACGCCTAAAGGGTTAAAACACTTTTTGAATGCTGTTTTGAATACTTTGAGGGGTGCAGTTTTCAAAATGGGGTTATTTATGGGGACTTTCTAATATATAAGGCCCTCAAAGCCACTTCAGAACTGAACTGGTCCCTGAAAAAATAGTCTTTTGAAATTTTCTTGAAAATATGAGAAATTGCTGCTAAAGTTCTTAGCCTTGTAACGTCCTAGAAAAATAGAAGTATGTTCATAAAAATGATGCAAACAAAGTAGACATATGGGAAATATAAACTAGTAAGTATTTTGTGTGGTATTACTATCTGTTTTACAAGTAGATACATTTAAATTTAGAAAAATGCAAATTTTTGCAAATTTTCTCTAAATCTTGGTGTTTTTTTACAAATAAATACTGAATTTATCGACCAAATTTTTTCACTAACATAAAGTACAAAATGTCACGAGAAAACAACCTCAGAAGCACTTGGATAGGTAAAAGCATTCCACAGTTATTACCACATAAAGTGACACGTCAGATTTGAAAAATCGGCTTCGTCGTGAAGGCCAAAAGAGGTTCAGTCCTGAAGGGGGTTAAAGAACTTTGGGATAGGATTGAAGCAATAGAGACTAAAATAGACAACACTGTTGCCACGGTGAACCAGCATACACCTAGGACTGAAGATATATAATTACAGTTAGAAGAAGCTCATTCTAAGGGGAGATTCACACGAGCGTGATTTTCGTGCGTGCAGGCCGCGTATTTTTCGCGCGCCATGCACAGCCCTATAGAAGTCAATGGGGCAGTTCAAACAGTGCGTGATTTGTGCGCGTTTGTTCGCTGCGTACAAAACGCGACAGGTTCAATATCTCCGCGTATTTCGCGCATCACGCACCCATTGAAGTCAATGGGTGCGTGAAAACCACGCAGGTCGCACGGAAGCACTTCCGTGCGAACCGACTGAAACAGCGCACCAGCTGTCAAAAGGATGAATTTAACCAGAAAAGCACCACGTGCTTTTCTGTTTCCAAACATCCAAATGGAGTGTCTTTGAGATGAGCGAACCCGGACAATCGAACCGAACTTCACCGGGTTCGGCCGAACTCGTTTTGGCCGAACCCGGCAAAAAAAATTCCGGTACTCGACGTCAGGAGATAGTCACTGTCCAGGGTGCTGAAAGAGTTAAACTGTTTCAGCACCATGGACAGTGACTACCGATCCCAATAAACATGAACCTGTAAAAAAAAAACGAAGTTCTGACTTACCGATAACTCCCGGCTTCTTCCTCCAGTCTGACCTCCCGGGATGACAATTCAGTCCAAGTGACAGCTCCAGCCAATCACAGGCCAAGCACAGGCTGCAGCGGTCACATGGACTGCCGCGTCATCCAGGGAGGTGGGGCCCGATGTCAAGAGAAGCGCGTCACCAAGGACGCGTCACCAAGGCAACGGCCGGGAAGTTCTCGGTAAGTACGAACTTTTTCTTTTTTTTTAACAGGTTTCTCGATGTTGTGTTCGGCATTCACTGTCGAGGGTGCTGAAAGAGTTACTGCCGATCAGTTAGCTCTTTCAGCACCTTGGACAGTGACGGGCGTCGACTAGCCTCATCTCTAGGATGGCGGCTGCGCGAAAATCACGCAGCCGCGCATCATACACGGATGACACACGCAGCTGTCAAATGTTTTTTGCGCGCGCAAAACGCAGCGTTGTTTGCGTGCGCAAAAACGCAACGTTCGTCTGAATCTGCCCTAAAATAGAGGACCTTGAAAACAGGTCCCGGATGGAAAACTTTAGAATCAGAGGTCTCCCTGAAAATATCTCTAACCTGGAAGCAGTAGTACATAATCAATTTAGGGCTCTACTCCCTGACTTACCTCAGAGTTACTATGATATCGATAGGGTTCATAGAGCCCTAACTGCTCCGAGGGCTGATGGCTTCCCACGCGATATATTGGTTAAACAACACTTTTACACTGTAAGGCTGGATTCACACGACCATGTTACGTCCGTAATGGACGGAACGTATTTCGGCCGGAAGACCCGGACCGAACATACTGCAGGGAGCCGGGCTCCTAGCATCATAGTTATGTACGATGCTAGGAGTCCCTGCCTCGCTGCCGGACAACTGTCCCGTACTGAAAACATGATTACATGCCCGGCTCCCTGCAGTATGTTCGGTCCGGGTCTTCCGGCCGAAATACGTTCCGTCCATTATGGACGTAACATGGTCGTGTGAATCTAGCCTTAAAGAGAAGGTGATGAAAGCCTCTAGAGCGATAGACCCCATACTGCTACGAGATGCTATGATTCAAATTTTTACAGATATTTCTCCTCGTACAATTCAAAAGCGACGAAGCTTTAAACCCTTGCTTCAAATCTTACAGTCAAAGGCCATCAAATCTAGATGGGCATTCCCATTTAGGTCTTATTTACACGAGCGGGTGCGTTTTGCGCACGCAAAAAGCGTGGCATTTTGCGTGCGCAAAAGGCACTTAACAGCTGCGTGTGTCATCAGTGTATGATGCGCGGCTGCGAGACTTTCTCGCAGCTGCCATCATCTTGACACTCCGTTTGGATGTTTGTAAACAGAAAAGCACGTGGTGCTTTTCTGTTTACATTCAGAGAATGACAGCTGTTGCGCGAACCACGCAGTTCGCACGGAAGTGCTTCCGTGCGACCTGCGTGGTTTTCACGCACCCATTGACTTCAATGGGTGCGTGATGCGCAAAAAACGCAGAAATATAGAACGTCGTGAGTTTTACGCAGCGGACTCACGCTGCGCAAAACTCACGGACTGTCTACACTGCCCCATAGCCTAATATAGGTGCGTACGACACGCGTGAAAAGCACGCGCGCATATTACGCTCGTCTAAATGATGCCTGAGTCTGATATTTCTACACCAAAACCGCACACACAGCTTCACTACCCCTCAGGCCGGGGAGGCCTCTGGGATTTCTTTCCAAGGAGGGACTAGTTACTTCGGGACCACGGTCTTCTCTACGAGATAATTCCTTAACAGATAAGATTTCACCCCTGTGGTCCCTGAAATCCAAGAACCGTTCATCCAGACGTCCAGAAACCTGAGGGACATTGATTACTCCATCTTGGTGTCGTCTTGATCTCATATTGTTGCTAAGGATAGTTTCTATATAGAAATAGTTCTGTCTAAATATAGTTGCTGCCGCCAGCTCAGGGGAATTTGCATGTGCCCTCCTGAAGGGATGTGAAATGCCGGTTTTGAAATTTCAATTGTGTTTATTTCAGTTAGATTGCACACACTCCCTCCTTATTCTATTGTGTTTATTGTTGGTTTCGTCACTTGGCTCTTCAGCCTCTTATTTCATGGTTCGCCATGATGTCTTTAGGAATAAAACTTTCAGTATCCCTTATGTTTTTCCCTCTCTTTTTGTTCCCGGTCTGTTTATCCTTTTTACCTTATTCTATAACAGTGTCACCTGTGCTGTAAGGTTTGATTATATCTGATTATATCTGTCCTCTCTTTCCATAGTATGATGGCTAACGTAACACCGCCCTTTAAGATCCTCACACATAATGTTAAGGGCTTCAATAATCCAGTAAAACGGAGAAAGGCCTTTTCGTTATTATGACACTATGCATTGTGATGTTGTGTTTTTACAGGAACTGCATTTTTCTTCTAGATCTAGCCCAAGATTTATGCATCCCCACTTTCCGACTTACTACATTGCCTTGGCGGATAAGAAGAAGAGAGGAGTTGGTATTTTGTTTGTGAATCGTACACCTTTTGTGCACCAGCGTACGGTTGCTGATCCAGAAGGAAGGTACCTTTTGATATCTCGAACTGTTCATGATGAACAAATTAACTCAAACTTTAGCCCGGTATTTGGTGGGAAGGGTCATCTTTGATGGCGATTCTAATGTCCCATTAGACCATACCTTAGATAAGTCTTCAGACGGAAAATCCTATTTAACACCCCCCCTACACATGGCTTACAATTGGCTAGGTTGCTTCATTCTCATGACATGGTGGATGCCTGGCGTTCTATTAATCCAACAGTGCGAGACTACCATATGGCCAAGTTGATTCAAATAAACTTTGATCTCCGTTGGCGAGAAGATCACATTAAATATCTGGGAATCGCTTTGACCCCCACAATTTCAACACTTTAACGCCAACTTTATTCCAACTAGAAAGAAGCTCCTTGAGGATCAGTCTCACTGGTTGTTACTTAACTTATCCCGGTCAGGTCGAATCACTGCCATTAAGATGACTCTCCTACCTAGAATTTTATACCCATTTAAAACCCTACAGAAAGATATTAACTGTTTTTTGGGGGGCTCAAAATGGCCTAGAGTCTCTGTCTGTTATATACGCCCCCAAAGTTAAACGGTGGTCTTGGATTTGCTAATTTGGCCAAATACTATTATGCTGCCAGATTGACCCCTATAATTACACTTCACAAATTAAGGTCTTATCCACGTTGGGCCTCCATTGAACAACACGTAACTCCTTCCATACTGCTGTGCATGACTCCGAAATCGCGCCCGTTGGTTTTGTGCCCGCTCCTCTCCTCTGCTCTTGCATTCTGGGACAGGATAGGCAAGTTATATGACTATTTCTCCTCATTTACCAGCAAGTAGACTTTAATAACCCAGCTTTTTTGCCAAGTCTTCAATCGGAAAGTTTTAAGTGGTAGATAGACAAAAGATCTCTATCGTATTGGGAACTTTATTGATAGATTAGGTATTCGTTCCCGTGAATTCTATCAAACTATGCATGATAATGAATGTTTCCAATATTCGCAGATTAAACACTATTTAGACTCTTTAAAAACCCGCTCTCCTAATATCATGGTATACTCACCTATTGAAGGCCTATGTTTGAATATGTCTGATAGTCACCATATCCTATCTCTGAAATACTCTCACTTGTCTACACCAACACAAAACTTCCATACATGGTGGTTTGAGAAAGAGATCTATCAAAGACCTTCTCATTAAGAGAATGGCAAGATATGGCAGAGAGAACTGCAAAAATATCAATTAACACTTCGATTGAAGCGAACTATAAGGTATTGTTACACTGGTATTTAGTCCCATTAATATTAGCAGCAATGTTTCCAACCTCATCCCCTCTGTGCTTTCGCAACTGTGGGCATATCGGTGCACCCTTGCATATATGTTGGGATTGCCCTAAAGTGAAACCCTTCTGGATATGGGTGTATAATATGTTGTACTCCATTACCTCACTTAATCTGCGTTTATTCTCTACACAGGCGTTACTGAATGAGACTGTCCCAGGACTCTCCAAAGAAGATCATAGATTTGTCTCCTTCCTATTTTTAGCTGCCAAGATAGCAATAGCTACTTCCTCCGAAGAAAACCACTATTACATTAGATTTTGTAAAACATAAACTGCACTCGATAATGATTAGTGATCGACTACATAGTTTGGTAACTGATAAAGAATCCCAATTTTCAAAGATTTGGCAACCTTGGATAGTCTATTTTGGAATGGTTTCATAGTTATTCTGATACGGCTATATTGGTCTATCCAAGCCTTAATATTCATATACCACTTTACTAGCTGTCACAGCGCGGGGTGTGGACACACTGGGCCGTACCGCATAGCGGAATAGCAGCTGGCCAAAGTCTATAGTCCAGGAAGGGTACTGAGGCAATGTAGACAGTAGCGGTGATTCAGGCTGCAGATAAGGCTCCGGCAGTAGACAGACACCCGGCAGGGGTGTGACGCAGTAGAGGCAGTGGAAGACACAACTCGACTTCAACTCTAGATGGCACAAAGGCACGGTAGCACAGGATACAGGCAGCAGGAATGGGTAACACTGGGAACTGGAAAACACTAGAAGACCATTTGCATACAAACTTTAGGTACACAACAACGCTCAGGCGAAGATCAAGAGGGCAGAACCCTTTTTATAGTCCAGCAGCATTCTGGACTGATTGCAGACTTCCTGCAATTATGCGCGCACTGGCCCTATTAAGGCCGTGCACGCACGGGTGTGCACTCCCTGCGGCAGAGAGTCACAGAACCAGGAAGTGAGTGCCGGCGTCTCTCAGGAGGGAGATGCCGCCGAGCACTCACAGGTTCATGGCCGCGGCCGTCAGAGGGTAAGTCAGAACGACTGGCCGCAGGCATAGACGTTACAGTGTCCCCCCTCTTACACCCCCTCTTCTTGGGACCAGAGAGGGAGAGAAACTTCCTCATGAGGACAGGAGCATCGATGTTCTCCTTTGGCTCCCAAGACCTCTCTTCTTGAACAAATCCCCTCCAATCCACCAAATAAAACGTCCTTCCTCCAACTTTCTTGGTGGCTAGGTTGTCACTTCCCTCGAAAATCCCTGACGAGCCTTCAGGAGCCACTGCAGAACTAGGAGTCCTGGAGTAGCAGTTCAGGACCACGGGCTTCAGCAGGGAGACATGGAAGGAGTTAGGGATCTTGAGGGTAGGAGGCAGCCGAAGTTTGTAAGACACAGGGTTAATTTGTAGCAGAATCTCTAAGGCTCCGAGGAACCTGGGAGCAAATTTGCAAGAGGGCACCTCAGCCGGATATTCCTGGAAGACAGCCAGACCTTCGTACCTGGAAGTAACGGAGAAGGCTCTCATCTTCTAGTGTCTGCCTATCCCTTCATGCGGTCCACCACCAGCAGAATAGAAGATCGGGTTTGTTGCCATATCTGCAGAAAGTCCCTGAAGGTAGAGTCAGATGCAGGCACCTGGGACATAGTAGAGACAGGAAGAGGTATTTGAGGATGTTGGCCGTAGACAATGAAGAACGGACTGGAGGTGGTGGACTCACTGGTATAGTTATTATAGGAGAACTCAGCCCACGGTAGCAGCTGCACCCAGTCATAATGCCGCCTGGAGAAAAAGTGCCGCAGATAGTTCTCCATAATCTGGTTAACCCTCTCGACTTGACCATTGGACTGGGGATGGTAGGCCGAGAATAAGTGCAACTTTACATCGAGGAGACCGCAGAGTTCTCTCCAGAACTTAGAGGTGAACTGGACCCCTCGATCCGAGACAAGGTGCAGAGGCAAGCCGTGCAGACGGAAGATGTATTGGACTTAGAGGTTGGCCAGTCGAGTAGCAGAAGGCAGGCCAGTCAGGGGATTAAAATGAGCCATTTTGGAAAATCAATCCACCACCACCATGATCACAATGCACCCAGCAGAGAGAGGCAGATCCATGATGAAGTCCATTGCAACATGTTGCCAGGTGGCATCAGGCACAGGTAGTAGTTGGAGCAGACCAACTGGTCTGGAGTGGGCAACTTTATTTGCTGCGCATACCGTACAAGAGGAGACAAAGTCCATGACGTCTTTGGGCAGCGTGGGCCACCAGAACAGAAAAGCAATTAGGTCTCGGGTCTTACGGGCACCCGCGTGACCTGCCTGCTTCGAACTGTGACCCCAGCGAAGGATTCTTTCTCTGTCTGCCAGACGTACAAAAGTCCTTCCCAAAGGAATGTCTCTAACTTGCAGAGGGTTAACAGAGAAGATCCAGGAAGAATCAATAATATTCTGTGGGGACTCCACAGTGTCCTCGGTCTCAAATGACCTAGACAAGGCCTCGGCCCTCACATTCTTGTCGGCAGGTCGGTAGTGGAGTTCGTACCTGAACCAAGCAAAGAACAGCGACCACTCAGCCGTTGAGCCATCTGAAGATAGGTCAGGTTCTTGTGGTCTATGAAGACCAGGATAGGATGAGCTGCGCCTTCTAGTAGGTGTCTCCACTCCTGCAGGGGCAGCTTGATGGCCAGTAACTCCCGATCCCCAATCAAGTAGTTGCGCTCTGTGGGAGAAAACAGTTTAGAATAGTAACCACATACCACAGTCTTGCCTTTCGAACCCCGCTGGAACAAAAGTGCACCAGCACCAACAGAGGAAGCGTCCACCACTAACGAAAACTGTAGGGATACATCAGGGTGATGAAGAAAAGAGACTGACGTGAAAGCCTTTTTTAAGGTTTTAAATGCAGCTTCAGCTTCCGGAGTCCACACTTTGGCATTCATGCCCTTTTTGGTGAGAGTAGAGATGTGATCTGTCAAAGAAGAGAAGTCGGGGATGAAAGGCCGGTAGAAGTTGGCAAATCCTAGGAAGCGTTGTATGACCCTTAAGCCTTGGGGGCGGGGCCACTCCAGGACAGCCTTTACCTTCTCAGGGTCCATTTTGAGACCCTGATCGGAGACGATATAACCCAGGAAGGGTAGAGACTTTTTTTTTTCAAAACACGTACTTCTCCAGCTTGGCATAAAGAGGATTCTCCCTTAAATCGAGCAACACCTGGCGGACATGACTCTGATGAGTTACAGGATCTGGGGGGAAAAAAATCAAAACATTATAGAGATACACCGCAACACAGACATAGAGGAGATCACGAAAAATGTCATTGACAAATTCTTCAAACACCGCGGGGGCGTTACACAGGCAGAAGGGCGTGACCAGGTATACTTAGTGCCCATCATGTGTATTAAATGCAGTCTTCCACTCGTCACCCTGACGAATCCGGATTGGATTATAGGCCTCACGCAGGTCTAGCTTAGAAAAAAATATGTGCCCCCCGTATGCGATCAAACAGCTCTGAAATCAAAGGCAATGGGTACCTGTTCTTCACCGTGATCTGGTTGAGGCCCCGGTAGTCAATTCAGGGTCGGAGGGATCCATCTTTTTTCCAGCCAGGGATGAGGATTTACGTATGAAGCCCCTCTCCAAATTCTCCTTAATGTAGGCCGACATAGACTGGGTTTCAGGTAAGGAGAGAGGGTATACTCTACCGCGAGGAGGGGACAAATCAGGAACTAAGTCGATAGGACAATCATATGCTCGATGTGGTGGCAATGTCTCTGCTTCCTTCTTGTCGAAGACATCTGAGAAGAGTAACAAGAAGGCAACCCTGCCAATGACTGATGTGAAGAAGACTGAGGCGAATGGATATGCCCCAGACAGCGACCGAGACACTTGGGACCCCACTGGAGAACCTCTCCAGAGTTCCAATCCAGGACTGGGGTGTGTAGATGGAGCCAAGGCAAACCCAGCAGCAAGGGGTTGACGGCTTTGGGCAGGACAAACAGGGAGATGAGCTCGGAATGGAGGGCTCCCACTTGAAGCCTCAGCGGCTTGGTCACGGATAAAATAGGATCAGGCAGCAGCAGTCCATCTACCGAGGCAACGATCAACGGCCTTTCCAGCAGAACAGAAGGCAAATGAAGCAGGTCCACAAGCTCTTGGCAGATGAAATTGGCTGCAAAGCCAGAGTCCAGGTAGGCAGAGACAAGTTGAGGCCTCTCGCCTGCGACCATGGTTGTCTCCCCAACCAATCCTAGGCGTCTGGGTTTTTGGCTTCTGGGGACACAGACACATGACATGGCCAGTGAAGCAGCAATAAAAGCAGAGTCCAGAGGTGCGCCTGCGCGGCTTCTCCTGGACTGAGAGTTTAAGTCGGTCCACCTGCATAGCTTGGGAAGGTGACAGGCCCATAAATTGACCAGCGGGGTTCATGGCCTGAGCGTACTGTCACGCCACGGGGTGTGGACCCACTGGGCCGTACCGCATAGCGGAATAGCAGCTTCCCAAACAGATACAATACAAAGTTTATAGTCCAGGAAGGGTACCTGAGGCAATGTAGACAGTAGCGGTGATTCAGGCTGAAGATAAGGCTCCAGCAGTAGACAGACACCCGGCGGGGTGTGATGCAGTAGAGGCAGCGGAAGACACAACTCGACTTCGACTCTAGATGGCACAGAGGCACGGTAGCACGGGATACAGGGTATAGGCAGCAGGAACGGGTAACACTGGGAACTGGAAAACACTAGGAGACCATTTGCAAGACAAACTTTAGGTACACAACAACGCTCAGGCGAAGATCAAGAGGGCAGAACCCTTTTTATAGTCCAGCAGCATTCTGGACAGATTGCAGACTTCCTGCAATTATGCGCGCACTGGCCCTATTAAGGCCGTGCGCGCACCCTGCGGCAGACAGTCACAGAACCAGGAAGTGAGTGTCGGCGTCTCTCAGGAGGGAGATGCCGCCGAGCACTCACACCTCACACATCCATGGCCGCGGCCGTCAGAGGGTAAGTCAGAACGACGGGCCGCGGCCACAGACGTTACACTAGAGAGACTGAGTCAAAATAGAGCAAGGTAGGAGCTGCACAACAAGAGGAATAACGGGTGTTAAACCTCAAGGATCTGGACCATGGATCCCACCAGACACAGTTATGCAAAGTTCTCCGGAACGTATCCAAAAGAATTATGCTTGATAATGCTTTCATTGAGAAGGTGAAAGGTCGCCTGTTGCATTGGGTGAATAAACCCTTCATTTTGCACTTATGCGGGTGTGCTGCCTCTTTCTTTTGGTTTGTATTCCGGAGAACTTTGCATGACTGTTACTAGAGAGACTGATGTATGTAACCTGTGATATTCCTCCCTCCCTTTTAATCTTTGATTTTAGTATGTCTCCTTCCCCTTCCCTCCCACCATTATCTGTATCACTATTCTAACAGCACCTAGGCCCTTTTTCACAAGTCAGGAAATATTATAAAATTAGATTCTAATTTAGAACATTTCCATGTGCTGGTCACTAGAGGGAGCAGTTCCCAAAATTGCAGCATGGTCACTGTGGTAAAGTAACCTCATTGATTTATGCTGCAAATTCGGGGTGGACACACTCTCCTCTAGTGTCCTCACACAATCCCCCCTCCCTTATTCTGGCTAGTGCCAGGAGAAGGAAGGGTTTGAATGTCTTCAAACCTTCTACATGGTGTGCCGCCATTTTCTGAGCGACTGCACAGTGTAGGAGGATTAGATACAGGGCTCAGCAGACAGTATCACACGAACATAAAAACACACATCACATACACGAACATAAATTACCTGCTCCTGCCGCCGCCGCTGGTCTATGCTCCTTGTGCCTTCGCTTCGTTGAACATATGGCCGGAAGCCGCGGCCGGAAGTAGTCATGGAACGGCTCCCGTTCGCATTCTCTATGGGGTTGTATGTGCCGTATTCCATCTCTGTATGTGTCGTTAATCGACAATACAGAGATGAAAAAAAAAATGGCAGCCCCCATAGAGAAGTAAAAGTAAGAACACAGTAAAAAGTTTAAAGTCACAACACTAATAAATAAAATTTTTGTTTATATTTTATAAAAATAATCATGACACCTTCCCTTTAAACGATCCCTTATGGCACTAGCTACAAATCCTCAATCACTATGATCATTTTACTTGTTGGCGTTATGTCTGAAGGGCCTTTTACACCAGCCGACAATAGGCCGATCCAGCGAGCGCCGATCAACGAGACATTGTTTGCTCCTGTCACACAGAGATATGGATGGGGACGAGCGGTCGTTACTCTGAGGGAGATGTGCTGCCAACAATGATAATATTTAACTTTTTTAAAACTATATGATCAGCAGATGATTGAGCATTGGCTCGTTCATCAGATGATCGCTGCCCTGTTTACATAGGACAATTATCGGCAACGAGCATTATATGAACATTCGTCTGCATGATAATTGCCCAGTGCAAAACCCCCTTAAACATCTTAGCCACTTTAGAATTATCTTATAGTACAGAAGTACATAAAGGGTTGCGGATATACGATTATCTGATAAGACTTTTACATTATTAGCAAGGCTATAGGTGTGCCTAATAAAAAGAGGCCACTGAGTGTATATATTTGATAAAACTGCCCATACTTAGTGCTAGGTCATCTCATAGAATTTTAAGAATTTCTATACAATTTTTATTTTGCTCATTTTCTTTTCTCACACTGTTGCACCTACAAACCTTGCACCTAATTTTAGTTATACTCTTATACACTCTCAAAGTCTTATACGTTTAAAACGATATTTCAAAATGTAGCTAAACTCCTTTCAGAATCACCTTGCCAGACAGAAATTGCCTCCTATATTTTTTTTAGAAACTTCTCTCATCTCATCAGGGACACACAGTGGCAGAACCGGTTTTGTGACCTATTTTCCCTACTCGTTACAGGATCAAGGAGAAAAGGATCAACGAGTAGAAGATCAACAAAACATCACAGCTTGAAAAAATAAAAGATCTATAATAGGAAGACATTCTGCTATGCATGTACAGAACATACGGCAAAGTAACATGCCTATTTACTAACCTGCATGTGTTTTCACATGGGAATCAAGTGTTGATTTTACTGTAAAATGCTTTCCACAGTCATCACATTTAAAAGGTTTTTCTCCAGTGTGAATACGTACATGCCTGAAAGGAATAACAATAGTATTAAAATATACACCGTTCAGACATAGAAATAAAACAACTGACAGGTGAAGTGAATAACATTATTTTTTTCTTTACAACAGCACCTGTCAAGGGGTGGAATATATTAGGCAGCGAGTGAACAGTCAGTTCTTGAAGCGAATATGTTGGGAACAGGAAAAATGGGCAAGCATAAGGATCTGAGTGATTTTAACAAGGACCAAATTGTGAGGGCTGGACAACTGGCTCATTGCACCTCCAAAACAGCATGTCTTGTATGGTGTTCCCAGTATGTAGTGGTCAGCACCTACAAAAAGTGGTCCATGGAAGGACACATGTGAACTGGTGACAAGTTCATGGGCGCCCAAGGATCATTAATGCGTGTGGGTTGTCCATTTGGTCTGATCCCACAGAAGAGCTACTGCAGCACAAATTGCTGAATAAGTTAATGCTGGCTATGGTAAAAAAAAAAAAAAAATCAAGTGCATCGCAGCTTGCGGCTTTTGGGGATGCGTAGCCGCAGACTGGTCAGAGTGCCCATGCTGACCTCTGTTTACTTCGGAAAGCCGCTACAATGGAAGATCAGCATCAGAACTGGACAATGGTGGAAGGTGACCTGGCTTGACAAATCACATTTTCTTTTACATCATGTGGGTGGCCGGGAGGGTGTGCTTTGCTTACATGGGGAAGAGATGGCACCAGGATGCACTATGAGAAGGCAAGCTGGGGTGAGGAAGTGGGATACTCTGGGCAATGTTCTGCTGGGTAACCTTGGGTCCTGGCATTCATGTGGATGTTACTTTGAAACATTCCCTAATGGCAGTGGCCTTTTTCAACAGGATAAAGAGCCCTGCCACACCGCAAAAATTATTCAGGAATGGTTTGAGAAAAATTGCAAATGTTCACTGTGTTGACTTGGCCTCCAAATTCTCCGGATCTCAATCTGATTGAGCATCTGTGGGACTTAAAGAGGCTCTGTCACCAGTTTATAAGTGCCCTATCTCCTACCTAATCTGATAGGCACTGTAATGTAGATAACAACAGTGGTTTTTAGTTTGAAAAATGATCATTTTTGAGCAAGTTATGAACAATTTTATATTTATGGTAATTAGTTCTTAATGACCAACTTTTTTTACTTTTTACCAAGTGGGTGTTGTAAAGAGAAGTTTATGACGCTGACCAATCAGCGTTATACACTTCTCTTCATTCATGCCCAGCTTGTGTCACTGCACAGCGTGAACTCGCGAGATCACGATGTGAGGGAATTCCTCCCACGGGTCCTTCACCGGAGCGATGGAAGAGTCAACAGACATCGCCTCCAGCCGCTGCAGATTCTGATAAACGTCCTGGCATGGCTGAAGGAGATGTCTGTTGACTCGTCCATCACTCCAGTGAAGGACCTGTGGGAGGAAGTCCCTTCACAGCGTAGACAGACAGGGATAGCCACACATGAGACTTTTAGACAAGTTTAGTCAGTCAAAGAGCGGTAAGTAGTTTTATCCAGTGCCTACTTTAATATCAAACACAGCCATGGACAAGAATTATTTTTTACTTTGGAGGAGTGCCCAATAAACAAACATACAGAGAAGGCAATGATTATATAGAGCTGCACTTAAAACCAAGGCGCTTGTAAGGATGGAAGAGAGAGAGATCGCGGCAAGCACTTTAGCTGGATCCAAAAACATTTAGCTCAATAAATATAACCATTAACCAAAATGTGTTCATATTCATTCCAATTGAAAACGTTCTGATAGCTGGATACTTATTTCAAATAATGTTATGGTAAGGACATGAGTACAAAAACGAATTTATTCAAAATATTATCCAAGTAATTTAGCATTTTCAACAACGAAATTCTAGATCCATTCCGATCATGAACATCATCAGCAGTAACAGGCAACATATTTATTTTTTAGAGTGGCGATGATCAGATCAGGCAGAGAGGCAATCAATGATTACTGGTAGAGCAGCTTAGAAAATGATGTTAGATAAATATCAGATAATACCTTAAGTATCATTGTAATGCAAAGTACAAATTCAAATATAAAACAGTATTTTAGGAGACAACAAATTCAGCTCCTCTATTAAACTATCTTGTATAACATGCTGTTACCTAAATCTGTACGCGTTAGTATTAAATGAAAAATGAATACGCCCACAGTTAAATTATCCGATAGGACTTGTGATATGGTGAATAATAAAGCAGATTGTTATATGTGTTGTATTTCAATCTCACAGTTTTCAAGTCAGAGGCAAAAAACCTGTCCTGTGCCGCTATCACAGGTATGCAGCTTGTTACAAGTGAGCGGTTCTATACTGAACAAGGAATTGAAACAAAATTATATTCGAAAGTAACTTTTTATTATACGTCAAATTAGATTTATTTACATAAAACCGAAATCCCCCTTTAAAGAGGCTCTGTCACCAGATTTTGCAACCCCTATCTGCTATTGCAGCAGATCGGCGCTGCAATGTAGATAAGAGTAAAGTTTTTTTTTTTTTCAAAAACGAGCATTTTTGGCCAAGTTATGACCATTTTTATATTTATGCAAATGAGGCTTTCTTAAGTACAACTGGGCGTGTTTAAAGTTATGTACAAGTGGGCGTGTATTGTGTATGTACATCTGGGCGTTTTTACTTCTTTTACTAGCTGGGCGTTGTGAATAGAAGTGTATGATGCTGACGAATCAGCATCATCCACTTCTCTTCGTTACCACCCAGCTTCTGGCAGTGCACAGACACACAGCGTGTTCTCGAGAGATCACGCTGTGACGTCACTTCCTGCCCCAGGTCCTGCATCGTGTCGGACGAGCGAGGACACATCGGCACCAGGCGACAGTTCATTCTGCAGCAGCATCGGCGTTTGCAGGTAAGTCGATGTAGCCTCTGTCGCCTGGTGCCGATGTGTCCTCGCTCGTCCGACACGATGCAGGACCTGGGGCAGGAAGTGACGTCACTGCGTGATCTCTCGAGAACACGCTGTGTGTCTGTGCACTGCCAGAAGCTGGGTGTTAACGAAGAGAAGTGGATGATGCTGATTCGTCAGCATCATACACTTCTATTCACAACACCCACTTGTACATAACTTTAAACACGCCCAGTTGTACTTAAGAAAGCCTCATTTGCATAAATATAAAAATGGTCATAACTTGGCCAAAAATGCTCGTTTTTGAAAAAAACAAAACGCTACTCTTATCTACATTGCAGCGCCTATCTGCTGCAATAGGAGATAGGGGTTGCAAAATCTGGTGACAGAGCCTCTTTAAGATCCGCAAAAGACCGATAAAGGACTCTGCTGGGAGCTTCTCAAAATGTGGTCTCCAACTAGAAGTGTAGACTTAACTGGCACTGTAATTTAAAAAAAACTTTGCATAACTGAATAGTACAGGCGATTATAAGAAACTTTGTAATGTATCTTATCAGAGTAACAAGCCTCCTTCCGCTCTTATCTGGCTGTTCTCCTACTCCCCCTCCCTCTGCTAAACTGACTTTTACTCTGAAAATTCAGCTATATCCGTCTCCAGTCGGGCTGCAGCTCACATGTATCAGATTACACATGTCTATGGAGGCATATAGAGAGGGGAGTGGGGAGTGAATAGGAAGTGCAGGAGATAAAAGAAGAAGGACAGGCAGAGGAACTTTCTATCACAACCAAAACACTTTATTCATATCTGTACAGGTCAGTACTTCTCTATGTATGTCCTGCCTGATCCTGGGGCTGCTAGTGAGTAAGAGAGAAGGTTATGGAACGGATTCTCGTCTTCTTACAGTGTGCAGTGTATGGCAGCTAGTCTCCATCCCCCAGTTCACAGAGAAATGAAAACCTCAGATATAGCAGGCAAAGGGGAAAACTGCTAAAAATGACAAAATCAAAGTCTTATAATGGCCAGAAATAGTGCTACTCTTCATGTACACACACATGGTAGCTTATCTTCAAAAGTCAAATGAAACGACATGTACCCTTTAAGCTCAACTTGTTAAATGTTTCCTTTTTTCTCGGAATACACGATTGACAAGCAAATAATTAATTCCTTTATATAAAAACAGATAGGATTAACCAAATTAAAAATGTCATGGAAGTTTATACTTCCTGCCAATACATGTATTTTTATACACCAAGGAAGTCATTGCATTGGTTAAGGGATGAAAGAATGAAAGGCAAATCTTATACCTGATTAAGTCACTGGGCTTTTTAAAGCTTTTAGGACAATATGTGCAGCAGTTGGCAAACTTGGGCTCAGTTTCCAGTTCAGCCTGCTTATCTTTAATCTCACTTATACGATCTTTTTCTGCTGCGGACTGGACCAGCACCTTCTCGGAGATTGTGGCTCCTTCTCTCGGCCGAATCTTTGCCAATTCAGCCGTTTCCTCTTCAGTGAAGGTTATGACTCCGTGACGAGACTTCCTTGATGCAGTTCTTTCACCATTTTCATCATCTTCTTCAAGGCATACATCTCCTATTCAAAGCAGGGTTTCAATGAATGTTAACAAATAGGTCCAAAGTTTGTAGTATACCGTGATATTTTATGATTTATGTTAACCTCTCAGTCACTAGAGTACAGAACTCATAGCATTAGACAATACTTTCAAACGAGGCACATTGTGTAGATGTCAGTTCCCTTGAGGCCGAGCTCTATGTCCAGGAGATCACTACAGCCATTAGCTCCTTTCCAAATAGGAAGACTCCAGGCTTAGTCAGGCTACCCATTGAATGGTATAAAGTTCATGTTGAGGTAATTGCTCCCCATCTTCACTCCCTTTTCCATTCCATGTTTGTTGAGGAGGCCCTCCCCCCTCTATGAGAGAGGCACTCAAAGTCCTAATTTTTAAACCTCGCAAGGATCCTAAAGAATGTGGATCATATCTACCCATATCGCTTCTCAACTGCTATATTAAAATTCTTGCAAAGATCTTAGCAATGCATTTCAAAAAATATATTTCTCATATCATCCACACTGATCAGTCGGGCTTTATGCTGGGTAAGGCTACGAACTTGTTATCCATTCCTAGTAATTCTGGTTCCTGAGTTATTGTCTCCTTAGATTTGGAAAAAGCCTTTGCTTCAGTCGAACGGTCTTACCTTTAGTCTGTATTGCGTAGATTTGGCTGTGGTCCCAAGTTTATCCAATGAATACGACTACTCTATTCTCAACCCATAGCTATTGTACGCACCAATTGTCATATCTCCCTACCCTTTGCGCTAAGCCGAGGAACTAGGCTGTTTTAAATCTATACATACTTACAGCACAATCACCTTTCCTTGCAATTGTTCTACCTTATCCACCAGGTTTATCTTGCACCATGTGGCGCTGTGTACTCTTTTTTTCCCCCTTTGGTTTCAAGCCAAGGAACTAGAGAGTGCTGTCCTCTCTCCCCTTCCCTTTTTGACTTGGCCACTGAACCTGTGGCTATAGCCATACGACACTCTACTGATATACAGGCTTCATGCTAGGAGGACGTGAGGAACGTGTCTCTATGTAGGATACACTTTTGTTTCTCAACTATTCTGGGCCTTCCTTGCAAGCAGTATTGGCCTTATTTAAACGCATTTGCCTCCTACTCTGGCTTGTGTGTCAACTGGTCCAAGTCTCTGGTTTTGGCATTGGATAGGGCTTCCCTAGTTCCTCCCCCTTTACAATAAGCGGATAAACGTACATATCTCGGAGTGATAATTACCGCTGATATACGTAGTTTTATACGTGATAATATGACCCCTCTGATAAAAGGACTTAAAGCAGATTTTGAAAGATGGAAACCCCATCTTACAATGACGGGTCACATTCACCTTTTTAAAATGAAGTCTCTTCCCAGATTCCTATACCTACTTCATAACTCCCCTGTGTGGTTGCCTCTTTCGTTGTACTCTAATGTGGATAGGGATCTTAGATCCTTTATTTGGGTGGGTGGGCCTCCTAGACTTGAACTCAATACTTTGCATCTGCCCATTGAGGAAGGCGGTTTGGCCCTCCAGAATCTCTACCTGTTTCTTCAAGCAAGTAAGCTGGTATTTGTTTGGTGGTGGTTTACCCATAGACATACAAATCCCTCCAAGGATCTTCAGGCCTTGCATCTGGGTTCTTATAAGACTCTAGTCAACTCTTTGTATAGATTGGCTCCCCCGCCAGGTTACTCACTTTCATTCCAATGCAAACTACATTGAAGGTATGGCAGAGGTTACGTGGAGGGGACTTGGTCGCCTGCTATGCCATTGTGGTACAATCCTCTTCTACCGCATATACGTAGACTTTCTGACCCTGGTGTGTGGGCAACCCTAGGTATTCTGATATTGGGGGATGTTGTCCTGGAGGACAAAGTAGCCACCTTCACGCAGCTTAGTTCTAAAATATTAGGTTTCGATATTTCCATCTTAGATGTGCTCTCTGGTCGCATTTTGCGGGTTATGATGTTAGACTGTGTACCTCCCCTTTGGAGGATTGGGCAACGCAGGACATGTTAGTCAAATCCCTGTCCTTATTTTATAAGCAGCTACTAGGTGTTTCCTCTAACAAACTTAATACAGCTTTGGACAGATGGTCCCAAACAATCCCATCTCTATCTGCTAATGAGCACGAAGAACTGTTAGACTCTTTGACTGGCCCTCCTATTTCACCCAGGGACTGTCTTATACAGGTGAATTTTCATCAAATTTATTACACTCCTGTTAAATTGTTTAGGATGGGGAGGTTAGCCTCTCCCACTTGCCAATGTTGCTCTGTAGCAGATAGCTCTTTCTTACATATGTTTTGGGATTGTCCGGTCATTAATGATTTCTGGACAGACCCCATGGAATATATTGAACTCAAGATAGGCTTTCGGAGAATACTGGACCCCAAAATATGTTTACTGCTCTTGGTTGCGGAACTAATACACCCTGTGATTTCCAGGTCACTTATGATGCTTCTTTTATTTTATACTAAAAAGACAATTCTCACACACTAGAAGCATCCCAAAGTTCTTACGTTACAGGTGTGGATCTCTATGATTAAGGCCAATCTCTCCCACTCCCTGATGCTAGAAACAGGCAGGAGGTATGCTGTGTTTTTTTAAATATAAATGAAGACAATGTAGTTGAGTCTGCATGCTAAGGCTCTATTCACTTGACAGGGTCCGAGTGTTGGACAATAAAAACGGCCATTTTCATCCATTTTTCTCGTCCGTTTTCCATCCGTTCCGGGTCGTGTTTCCGTTTTTAACGGCCGATTTTGACCCGTTTTGCATCAGTTTTTTTCCCTGTCCGTTTTAAAAATTGATGAATTTCATTTGTACATTTTTTGCCACACACTTCACTCTGTAGATACGGCCACAGCCCCCTGTAGGTAGTGCCACTCAGCCCTCTGTAGCTAGTGCCACACAGCCTCCCTTGCAGGCAGTGCCAAAAACAGCCTCTCTTGCAGGTAGTGCCAAACAGCCCCCTCTTACATAGCACCCCCAAAGATGGCACCCCCTACATTCCTGTAGATATCGCCACAAGGTTTTGCCTTTCAGGCTTCGTACATGCCCCAGAGGAAGCCAAAAGGGCGAAACCCAGGGTTGGGCTAGAGCGTTTGGCGTGCCGCATGCTATTGATCATGTTTTAAAATGTTATCTTTCCTGTAAGTATGGAATAAAAGCATGAAGTGAATTAGTCCAAAGGGTGTTGCACTATTTGTTCCCTTATTCCCTTTTCGGAGATATAGTGTGGTGACAGGTTCATATGGATCTATGCACCCCTGCATCCGTGTGTGGAACTACAAGGTGAAGAAGATCTGATAGCACACAAGTTCCGACTGTGGAGTTGTCTTTTTGCATATGGATTAAACAGTGTCAGATTGTGTAGGTACATTTCTAATTGATAAGGGGAATCATAAAACCCAATTGTCAATGTATTCATATATTTCCAGGAGGAATAACAAAAGAACACCACATTTCAGAGTTCTAGGAAAAGGTGTCCCAGAATTGCTATTATATGGGGAATGCAAGTATTTACTAAGGGCATGTTCGCATCAGTGTTGGCTTTCCCTTGAGGGGTTCCGTAGGAGCTTTCTGTCGGGGGAACCCCTCAACAGAAAGGCAAACGGAAACCTTAGCAACGTTTCCGTCACCATTTAGATCAATGATGATGCCAACGGAAGCCATGGTTTCCGTTTGTCTTTCCGTGGGAGGTTCCCCCGATGGAAAGCTCCTATGGAACCCCTCAACAGAAAGACAACGCTGATGTGAACATGCCCTAAAACAGACATTGGGAGAGGCGATAGGTCCTCTCTGAATTCATACCTCATCGTAAGACATGATTTGAGGTAACAGTCTTCTATAGACAGCTACTCAACATATACACACACACACACACACACACACACACACACACACACACATTTATATACAGACTTGTTCAGAGACTTACCTTCCTCTCTTGTGGTCCCATCATTCTCTGGCTCAAGGTCCGGAGGGATATGCTGATGCTTCTTCATGTGCTTTTTACAGTGCACGGTTGTTCTGAACGTCTCATCACAGAAAGGGCACTTGTAGGGTTTCATGCTTATGTGTGTGGACATATGCCTGGTCAGACTACCATTTGTAGTGAAGGCAGCATTACAGATGGTGCAGCTGTATGCTTTAACCCCTGGAACAAGAGAAACAAAATTAGATCAACGTATGCAACAGGGGACACGTCTAAACTCTCCCCTGAGCTAAAAGATACCTATGCTACATATTTGGTGCAAGTCATATAATATTATTAGCACTGTTGCTATATATTTATTCTGAAAAATGTAACACCTCATGATAAATAAGAATTGTAAAAAGCTTTTACCGGTATGTAACAAAAAAGGGCTTTCCTAGAGGGCCTGAATGGCAAGACTGCTTTTTTATGCAGTGGTATATACAGTCTGTAATAATGACATATGCCAAATACATGTTATTGTTTTATAGCAAAGCCCATTATAAAAATTTAGCTTCAGCCAAATTTATTTTTAACCCCTTACAGTCCGGCCTATTTTGGACTTAAAGGACAAAGCAGTTCTTATCGTCGCATTCCATGAGACAAAACTTTTTTTTTTTCCCTCTATGTAGGTGTATGAGGATTTGTTTTTTTGTGGGACGCATTGTATTTTTTATGACAAAATACATAATTTATTGATTAGTTCTAAAAAAAGCTATTTTTGGAGGGGGATGCAAAAAAGCAAAACAAAAAAAAAAACAGCAATTTCATTACGGTTTATTTTTTTTCCTGTATGTTTACCGTGCGTTCACACAACATGCTTTATTCTACCGTTCGGTACGAATATGCCGATACCAAATAAGTACAGTTTTGTTATTTTGCCCCAATAAAAACATGTTTTATGGGAAAAAATAATTTTGTGCCGCCACAATCCAAGACTAATTTTCCATCAACATAGACGCACGAGGGCTGCTTTTTTTTTTTTTTTTTTTTGCAGGACAGGTGGTAGTTTTTGTTGTTACCATTTTTGGAAACATATAATGTACACATTTTTAAAAAAATGGTCTTTTTGGGGCATGTTAAAAATAAAAAAAATATTATCTTTCGAGGATTTTTTCCCTTCGCTGTTTACTTTCCAGTAAAAATAAGTTAACTTTATTCTACGGGTCATTATGATTGCGGCAATTTTAAATATGTATATTTTTATGGTGAACAGTTTTTAACAAATAATTTTTATTGAAACATAAAATGTAATTTATTTATTATTTTTTTGGCGGGAGCGGGTGGGGGAGATTTTTCTTTTTTGCCTTAGGTGACTTGAAGCAATAATTGTAGTATTCCAAAGCATTATTGCCTGTCAATATTACGTTTACAGGTAACCTATTAGGCCATGCCTCCAGCAGGGACTAGTGGACAGATTTTTTTAGCAGAACTGTGGGCCTTTGTTAGGTCCCTGGCTGCCATGGTAACCCATTGGCACACCTTGATTGTGTCACGAGGCGCCGATGGGCTGACAGAGGGAGCCTTCTCCCTCCATCAAACACCTTGGATGCCGTGGTTGCTATTACCTGCGGTCAGAGGTTTCTCTGATATTGGCCGTTACAGTGGGAGCTCGTCTGTCAAATACTGTAACTGTATACCTCCCAACTTAATTGTAAAGAGGAACAACAACTCAATTTTTTTTTTACGTTTAGCCCTGCCTCTAACCCCACCCAATCCCTCTCCCCATACACATATTTACTTTGTGCCCCCATACAGTACCATGGCAAAAAGTGCCCCATATATTATCCTGCCTTTATAGTGCCCCCCACACAATATCATGCCCCATAGTGCCCCCCAAACAATATTATGTCCCCATAGTGCCTCCCCACACAGTATAATGCCCAGGGTTACAAAACCGCCTGTAAATTTACAGACAGTCCACAAAAAACAGGTTTTATTCTGCCGTCCGAAGTGTCCCGCAAAAAAAACGAAAACCCTGTCTGTGAATTATTTTATTTTGCAGAAAGTTTTCACTGCGCATGATAAATTGATATGCGCAGTACGAACAAAACAAGCGGCGGCCGCGGCATGCAGAGGGGGTGGGATCACGGCCATGACTCATGGGGACCAGTCACATGAGACTACGTCAGTGACGTTACTACACTATAAGGCAGAGCATGGTCTTAGTGGTGGTGGGGGTGGAGTCCGTGGAGAGGCATTTTTTCAGATTCCGCTGGTCTGTGGACCATCCTGTTGGTCCATGGTGTCCTTAATGCCCGTCCCATTTACTCCTTGTTTAGCCCCAATGCCCGCACGCCACGGTGAATGGACATTGCCCACCTCAAATGTTATATACAGGGATGCTTGGGGGCTAAATACAGTGTTGATAGGGTAATATACAGGGATAATGGGGGTTATATACGGGTAGGATGGCTGGTATATACAGGGATAATGACCATCCCTGTATTTAACCCCCATCATCCCTGTATATAACCCTCATCATCCCTGTACATAACAGCTATCATCCCCATATATAACCCCTATCATCCCTGTATATACCAGCCATCATTCCCATATTACCCCATCAACACTGTGTGTGCTGTCCATTCTCCGTGGCGCATGGGCATGGAGGCTAAACAAGGAGTAAATGGGGCAGGCATTGAGGTGGAAATAAAGAGTAAATGGGGCGGGCATTGAGTACACCATGGACTAATAGGATGCCTGAAATGCGAGTATATGGCAGAAGTCCAGTGGATTCTGAAAATATGCGGTGAAGAGTACTTGACTGACTGAGCGCTACCTTAGCGCGGGAAAGCAACAAGGGGGGCTGTGATTGGCAAGTTCCAGGCACACAGACAGACAGGGACGCAGGCAGGCTCCCAGCAGCAGCAGACAAGTACTCACTCAGTGACAGTCATTCCAATCCTATGGCTCATCAGGTTTATCACTAACTGTTGATTTTGTACTGTGCCTGTAAAAAATTTTGGTCTGGCCGTGATTTTTCGATTAGTTGTTCAGAAATTACTGAAGTGGAGGTTAGCAACACTGATAATGCCCCCAGTGCCTCCCCACAATATAATGCCACAAGTGCCTCCCTACATTATAATGCCCACATAGTGCTGCCCACACAGTATAATGTCCCATAACACCCACCACATACATTACAATGCCCCAAAATTGCCTCCCCATAGTATAAATGCCCTCATAGTGCCTCCTCACAACATAATACCCATATTGCTTTGCCACACAGCATAATGCCCCTCATAGTGCCTCCTTCACAAAGTATAATAACTATAGTGCCTCCCCACTATATTATGCCCCTATAGTATCTCCCAAACACAGTATAATGCCCCCATAGCGCCTCCTATAAATGATAAAATAAATACATACCTATCACTGTTCCCACGACGAATTGAGAAGATCTTTCTGCAGGTCTCCTCCTATCTGTGCTCTGTGTGACTCGGTGCAGATAGGTGCGATGATGTTACTGCATCACCTGCACCAATCCAATCCTGAGGACGCAGATACAGTTGAAACCGGGACGTGTCACAAGATACCTGGGACACTGCCCGAAATATGTGAGGGTCCCGCTAGATGTGGGACGGTTGGTAAGCATGTAACTGTACATCATGTAAGGGAATCCATGACATATATTTGAAGGTTCAATTATCTGCAATTCTGTGGTAGAAATCTGGCTTGAATGTTGATCCAGTGTGATCACCACTTCACATCAGGAAAAAATGCATTCCCTTTTAGAGCAGCTTGGCTCATGCCTTATGGGGCGTTTTGCCATGCTCAGTAGCGAGGTAATGAAGTTCTAGGATTAACCTTCCCCCTTCCTTACATCCACATCCTCTCTTCTTCCCTGAAAATTGACATTTGTCTTTTTCAACTGCACTATGTACGAGCGAAGCAGAATTTGTTATTTGATTGTTTACCTGCAGTTCTGTGAAAAACCATGGCCAACATACCATGATATCCCATGATTTTGCTAAACGCAGCCTTTTTACCCTGACCAGTTCATCATGGAAGTACAGTATGTTCTGTAATAGAATTAATCACCCTATACTGTGAGTGCATACAAACCATTGAGGACTCAGACTGACAGATGGCGCTACGAGATGCAAAAGGCTTCAGGATAAATAAACATTTTAAACACATCGCATTTACAAATTCTTGGCTGATGCAGAATGTAACATGAACACTGGAAACATTAGTGCATCTTCACTAGGCACTTTACCTGTATGAGTCTTTTCATGCGATTTAAGTACTCCAGATGAAACAAAACCACGGCCGCATATAGAGCACTTATATGGTCTTTCTCCAGTATGCGATCGAACATGTTGCTTCAAATGACTGGACTTCTTGAAACCTTTATTACAGTACTCACATCTGTATTAGAAAAGCATGGATGGTAAAAATGTTACTCTGTGCAAACAGTCACATTATAAAATTAGCAAGGTAATTGGTCAAGTTTTATTCTTATTACATAAAACCAAATCGCGAAACATTTTTTCTGATAGGTTTTTATTTTCGGATTATAGATCTTTTCATTCTATTTTCTATACATAGTTATGTGGGCAGCCATCTTGCCTTGATCTGCGTGAACAGCATTTATAGATATTCTTTACAGCACCCACATGGTATCTGCATACTGGTATAGTGTTTTAGGCGTGCCCTATGACCTGTGAAGAGGTCACTGTGAAGGGAGGGGGAGGAGGGGAGCTGTGTCCATCATCTAATGTCAAGGGTGGATCTGGTGTTATCGAAATATAGGCGTTTACCTGTCATTGTAATCCTGCCTGTGATGACTGCGTAGAAGTGAACTCAACACAACAGGAAGTCTATGATAAGGCTTAGTGGCCAAAGTGAAAACTACGCATAATAAACTGGTCACGTGCCCCAATGGGAAATATTGCACCCTGACTCTATGGATGTAAAAAGAACAGTGCTGCTTCATTGGGGCACGTGACCAGTGTCTCTAGAAATTAATCAAATCCTCCAAAACACGAGACAGCACTCCTTGGTTAGTGGA